>NC_090254.1:39959024-40006524 GCF_037325665.1 Littorina saxatilis | reverse complement strand
TGAATATCAACAGCAGCAGTGCCCAACCGTGCTCAGGTTTTGGAAATATATTGAAATGTACATAATTTATTAGTAAACATTGGCGAAAGAATTAGGTTGAATGTTACAGATGTGCTTTTTAGTATTAAAAGTAACAGCAAAAATATGAAGAAGATTAATCATATTATTTTAATCGCAAAGATGTGCGTAAGCATTTAAAAAAACACGATTCACGACTGACACTGGACATTATTTTTGGAAATCATGTTGTTTTGAGATTTCGTTAGTCTGACGTGTTATTAATTAGAAACAAATTGTTTATTGTCTCTGATTTAAGGTAAAGCATGTAAATGAGAAATTATGTGTACAAACAGAAAACACACAGTTACCATTCTTGTTATCACGTGTTTATTGATTGATTACATTCTTTGAGAAAAAAAAGTAGTAGCAGCAACAGCAAAACTACAAATTATAACAACCAACCACGGGACCGACCAGAAGCGGTCGTTATAGACAGGTGATTGCTTTCGAGAGGTGATCGTAAGGGCGGGGTGGACTGTAGCAGCAACAGAATCAGCAAAGACATAGCACGTTGCTAAACCGGACACGGTAAAAAAAAAAAATAAAAAAAAAAAAAATGCTGGGTTTTTTATTTTTTTTATAAACTTAAAAACTGCGAACACACGCAGGATTTTCACTAGAAACATTTAGCGTGAACAATGCCAACTAGTAGGAGGAATTGAACATGACAACACGTATGTCAGACAGATAAAATTGCAGACTCAACAGCACCAGGGACATTTAATGGGGACCACTTATGTAACGATAGCATTGCAGTATAGAAATAAAACATATTACAAATAAAACCCAAACCATTCAGATACCACTATATTTGCACTAGTATCCTTTCTCGTTTTACCTTCATCTTTCTGTTCGAACGACAAATCTGCCTAGGGGTTTGTTTTCCATTAGAATAATTGTTAGTCTGTCTAATGCTGCGATGACACGTTTGGCATTGACATATCAGAGCGGTGCGGTCTTCATCATCGTAATGATTTTGTTCTCGCTTTTTATTTGGATACTATTTTGGTTTTTATTAAAATGTTTGAACATTTAACTCCATGATTACCTCATGTAAGACTGAGAAGCTTCGTTTCTAAAAGTGCAGTCGGGTACTCCAAGAATTGAATGTTGCTAACGTAAATCTGAGGACAGAGGCAACATTCCTTCGATTACTGCATCTCTTATGCTAACAATAACTATAGCTTACTAGCCAACCATGTATCATCGTGGTCGTCATCATCATCATCATCATCATCATCATCGTCATCGTCATCGTCATCGTCATCGTCATCATCATCATCATAATCATAATCATCATCATCATCATCACGATTGTCATCGTCGTCGTATGTCGTCATCATCACCATCACCATCACCATCATCATCAGCAGCAGCAGCAGCAGCAGCAGCAGCAGCAGCAGCAGCAGCAGCAGCAGCAGCAGCAGCAAAAACAAACAAGACGCGTAACGCGAAATTATTACATTTAGTCAAGCTGTGGAACTCACAGAATCAAACTGAACGCACTGCATTTTTTCACAATGACCGTAGTCCGCCGCTAGTGCAAAAGGCAGTGAAAGTGACGAGCCTGTTTAGCGCGGTAGCGGTTGCGCTGTGCTGCATAGCACGCTTTACTGTACCTCTCTTCGTTTTAAGTTTCTGAGCGTGTTTTTAATCCAAACATATCATATCTATATGTTTTTGGAATCAGGAACCGACAAGGAATAAGATAAAATTGTTTTTAAAACGATTTCGGAAATTTTATTTTAATCATAAGTTTTATATTTTTAATTTCAGAGCTTGTTTTTAATCCGAATATAACATATTTATATGTTTTTGGAATCAGAACATGATGAAGAATAAAATAAAAGTAATTTTGGATCGTTTTATAAAAAAATAATGTTAATTACAATTTTCAGATTTTTAATGACCAAAGTCATTAATTAATTTCTAAGCCTCCATGCTGAAATGCAATACCAAAGTCCGGCCTTTGTCGAAGGCTGCTTGGCCAAAATTTCAATCCATTTGATTGAAAAATGAAAGTGTGACAGTGCCGCCTCAACTTTTACAAAAAACCGGATATGACGTCATAAAAGACATTTATCGAAAAAATGAAAAAATCGTCTGGGGATATCATACCCAGGAACTCTCATGTAAAATTTCATAAAGATCGGTCCAGTAGTTTACTCTGAATCGCTCTACACACACACACACGCACAGACACACACACACACACACACACACACACACACACACACACACACACACAGAGACACATATACACACATGCACCACGACCCTCGTCTTGATTCCCCCTCTATGTTAAAACATTTAGTAAATGTAAAAACCGGTTTGCCTGCTTCACAGAAAGCTACTCAGGAAAAGGTTAACATACCACAAGTCTTTCTTCGATTGATAATGTGCTTTTCTTTAGAACATAGGTGACCGATAACTGGATCATACACAAGAATGAAAGCCTCAAGCAGTTTGTAGAAACGTGTGCGGTTCAGAATAATTATATGGACGATCAATGCCTCTCTTTGCGGATAGGTCGAACTAATCATGACTGCCCGAGAAAAAGAGAAAGAGAAAGAGAGAGGGGGAGAGAGAGAGGGGGAGAGAGAGAGACAACAAGAGAGATAGACAGAAAGACAGACAGACATACAGACAGACCGACCGACAGACAGACCGACAGACCGACAGACAGACAGACAGACAGAGAGATATGAAGCATTCAGGGCGTTGATTTATGGTATTTATGCAAGTGGATGGATAGCCTTATCTCGTGAAAAAAGCCAGGCCAAATCTGACGTAGAGAGCAAAACTGTGTTCATAGAAAGGACTGAGCTTTTCAAAGAATTGATGTCTTTGATCTTACCTACAGTCAGTCTGCAGTATGTGTGTAGGTATAACTTGGCCAACATTTCAATCAATTTGATTGAAAAATGAGGGTGTGACAGTGCCGCCTCAACTTTTACAAAAAGCCGGATATGACGTCATCAAAGGTATTTATCGAAAAAAAGAAAAAACCGTCCGGGGATATCATTCCCAGGAACTCTCATGTAAAATTTCATAAAGATCGGTCCAGTAGTTTGGTCTGAATCGCTCTACACACACACACGCACAGACACACACACATACACCATGACCCTCGTCTCGATTCCCCCTCTATGTTAAAACATTTAGTCAAAACTTGACTAAATGTAAAAACAAGAAAAGTCGGTTGTTGGAACGTTTGTTATTGACAAAACAATACATTCACAGATATTTCGACCCAACGGTCTTTCAAGTGAACAGACAAACAAATATTCACACAAAACTTATCTTGATAGTTCTATCAGTTGACGTCCACTCGTCAGGACAGACAAACCAATATTCACACAAAACTTATCTTGATAGTTCTATCAGTTTACGTCCACTCGTCAGGACAGACAAACCAATATTCACACAAAACTTATCTTGATAGTTCTATCAGTTTACGTCCACTCGTCAGGACAGACAAACCAATATTCACACAAAACTTATCTTGATAGTTCTATCAGTTTACGTCCACTCGTCAGGACAGACAAACCAATATTCACACAAAACTTATATTGATAGTTCTATCAGTTTACGTCCACTCGTCAGGACAGACAAACCAATATTCACACAAAACTTATCTTGATAGTTCTATCAGTTTACGTCCACTCGTCAGGACAGACAAACCAATATTCACACAAAACTTATCTTGATAGTTCTATCAGTTTACGTCCACTCGTCAGGACAGACAAACCAATATTCACACAAAACTTATCTTGATAGTTCTATCAGTTTACGTCCACTCGTCAGGACAGACAAACCAATATTCACACAAAACTTATCTTGATAGTTCTATCAGTTTACGTCCACTCGTCAGGACAGACAAACCAATATTCACACAAAACTTATCTTGATAGTTCTATCAGTTTACGTCCACTCGTCAGGACAGACAAACCAATATTCACACAAAACTTATCTTGATAGTTCTATCAGTTTACGTCCACTCGTCAGGACAGACAAACCAATATTCACACAAAACTTATCTTGATAGTTCTATCAGTTTACGTCCACTCGTCAGGACAGACAAACCAATATTCACACAAAACTTATCTTGATAGTTCTATCAGTTTACGTCCACTCGTCAGGACAGACAAACCAATATTCACACAAAACTTATCTTGATAGTTCTATCAGTTTACGTCCACTCGTCAGGACAGACAAACCAATATTCACACAAAACTTATCTTGATAGTTCTATCAGTTTACGTCCACTCGTCAGGACAGACAAACCAATATTCACACAAAACTTATCTTGATAGTTCTATCAGTTTACGTCCACTCGTCAGGACAGACAAACAAATATTCACACAAAACTTATCTTGATAGTTCTATCAGTTGACGTCCACTCGTCAGGAGGCCGAGAAAGAAAGAAAGGCTTTATGAAAGAATCAATGTACTCCACTAGACAAGTATACGTAGTATGAAGGTTTGAGCTAAAGTCACCCAACGGTACAAATCCGTCTCCCGTCTTCACATTTCTGCTTGTCTGTCACAAAGATAGATGAGTTGCATTTTATTGTCACAATCCTCGTACAATAACATTCAATTTGTTTTCATTTGATCTCTCTTCCTCTCTTCCTCTCTCCCTGGCTCTGTCTCCCAGCCTCTTGTCTCTATGACTCTGTCTCTCTGTCTGTCTCTGCCTGTCTCCCCCCCCCCCCCCCCCCCCCCCTCTCTCTCGTTGTCTGTCTTTTACTTTTCCCTCCTCTTTTCCCGTGATCACGCCTTTCTGTTCATTTTTCGGTTTGGTCTCTCTCTCTCTGTCTGGGTTTCTCTCTCTTTCTTTTTACATTTAGTCAAGTTTTGACTAAATGTTTTAACGTAGAGGGGGGAATCGAGACGAGGGTTGTGGTGTATGTGTGTGTGTGTGTGTGTGTGTGTGTGTGTGTGTGTGTGTGTGTGTCTGTCTGTCTGTCTGTATGTGTGTGTGTGTATAGCGATTCAGACCAAACTACTGGATCGATCTTTATGAAATTTGACATGAGAGTTCCTGGGAATGATATCCCCGGACGTTTTTTTCTTTTTTTCGATAAATACCTTTGATGACGTCATATCCGGCTTTTTGTAAAAGTTGAGGCGGCACTGTCACACCCTCATTTTTCAATCAAATTGATTGAAATTTTGGCCCAGCAATCTTCGACGAAGGCCGGACTTCGGTATTGCATTTCAGCTTGGTGGCTTAAAAATTAATTAATGACTTTGGTCATTAAAAATCTGAAAATTGTAAAAAAAATAATGTGTTTATAAAACGATCCAAATTTACGTTTATCTTATTCTTCATCATTTTCTGATTCCAAAAACATATAAATATGTTATATTCGGATTAAAAACAAGCTCTGAAAAATAAAAATATAAAAATTATTATTAAAATAAAATTTCCGAAATCGATTTAAAAACAATTTCATCTTATTCCTTGTGGGTTCCTGATTCCAAAAACATATAGATGTGATATGTTTGGATTAAAAACACGCTCAGAAAGTTAAAAAGAATAGAGATAAAGAAAAGCGTGCTATCCTTCTCAGCGCAACTACTACCCCGCTCTTCTTGTCAATTTCACTGCCTGTGCATCGAGCGGTGGACTGACGATGCTGCGAGTATACGCTCTTGCTGTAAAAATGCAGTGAGTTCAGTTTCATTCTGTTAGTTCGACAGCTTGACTAAATGTTGTAATTTCGCCTTACGCGACTTGTTACATTTAGTCAAGTTTTGACTAAATGTTTTAACGTAGAGGGAGGAATCGAGACGAGGGTCGTGGTGTATGTGTGTGTGTGTGTGTGTGTGTGTGTGTGTGTGTGTGTGTGTGTGTGTGTGTGTGTGTGTGTGTGTGTGTGTGTGTGTAGAGCGATTCAGACTAAACTACTGGACCGATCTTTATGAAATTTGACGTGAGAGTTCCTGGGAATGATATCCCCGGACGTTTTTTTCTTTTTTTCGATAAATATCTTTGATGACGTCATATCCGGCTTTTTGTAAAAGTTGAGGCGGCACTGTCACACCCTCATTTTTCAATCAAATTGATTGAAATTTTGGCCCAGCAATCTTCGACGAAGGCCGGACTTCGGTATTGCATTTCAGCTTGGTGGCTTAAAAATTAATTAATGACTTTGGTCATTAAATATCTGAAAATTGTAAAAACAAAAATTTTTTTTTAAAACGATCCAAATTTACGTTTATCTTATTCTTCATCATTTTCTGATTCCAAAAACATATAAATATGTTATATTTGGATTAAAAACAAGCTCTGAAAATTAAAAATACAAAAATTATTATTAAAATAAAATTTCCGAAATCGATTTAAAAACAATTTCATCTTATTCCTTGTGGGTTCCTGATTCCAAAAACATATAGATGTGATATGTTTGGATTAAAAACACGCTCAGAAAGTTAAAAAGAATAGAGATAAAGAAAAGCGTGCTATCCTTCTCAGCGCAACTACTACCCCGCTCTTCTTGTCAATTTCACTGCCATTGCCATCGAGCGGTGGACTGACGATGCTACGAGTATACGCTCTTGCTGTAAAAATGCAGTGAGTTCAGTTTCATTCAGTGAGTTCGACAGCTTGACTAAATGTTGTAATTTCGCCTTACGCGACTTGTTGTGTCTTCCGTCTAAGTTCGTTTACTTCGTCTCTGTTTGTGATGAAATAAAACCGTCTTTCGTCCATATACATATTACCCTTATTCCAAAGAGCCCTACTCCATCTTTCAACCAAAGTTCAGCTTTGAAGCTGATTATGTATTGCAAACCAACAACCTTGGCCTTCAGGTTTGTGACAACGGCGTTGTTTAATACCTCTTAACACAACACGCATCTGCCTATACTCTCACGCGCTCTTATTTGCATACTATTTGCACGTGGCTCGCTCGCACGCGCGCGCCTAAAACGTATGCACACACGGCGGTTCCAGATTATTGGACAAAAGTCTGACTTTTCCCTCTAAAGTGTCTGGCATCGAAGCATTGCTGACATTTTCTGGAAGCATATTTAGAGCTATTGGCGTTATTGGCGCTCGAAATTGCTGTGGCGGTCTGTGCTCGGTTTCTGACTGGTTTGGTAACAAGGGTTGTGGCTGGAAGGTTGTTGAAGTTGCCGAATCGAAAGGGAGAGACTTGTCTGTGAAATGTTCAGGTATGATTTTGTTGTGTCTGCATGATTGTTGTAAGGTGACTGTTAGCAAATTATTAAAACTTCAATTCAGAGATTTTAATTTTTTTTTTTAACGAAATAGTCTTCTTTTTTACGAGAATTTCTTAGAAAAAAACAACAAAAATAAAAATAAAAACAAACTCACTTAAAATCAAAGAACAGCGTTGGAAGTGTGTTCATATCTTGTCTTTTTTTTTTAATTTTTTTTTTTTACAATGGTGACATTAATTTTGTCTTTATTGCTATCATTCATCACTTTGTTTTTTTAAGGTGATTCAGTTTTACTCCGTGGATATATTACTGATAACCAAATTGATACAAAGTTATTTGTTTTATGTAGAAGCCGAACTGTCAAACTCCTTCTATGTTTATTTTTAACTTGACCGGAATCTTGAATTTTGTTTTTTAAAAATTAAAACAAATTCAAACCGGCTTTTTTTTTATTTTTTTTTTTTAGCTATCCATCAGTGTTATTTACAAACATGAATGTTTCTAACCTTTTAAGTGATCCACGCAACTGCATATAGTTTGTTTGCTTGTGTTCTTGTGTGTTTGTTTGTTTGTGTTGTTTGTTTGTTTCCAAACTGAACTAATAATTTAAAAGAATACAAATTTAAACAAGTCGCGTAAGGCGAAAATACAACATTTAGTCAAGTAGCTGTCGAACTCACAGAATGAAACTGAACGCAATGCAACGCAGCAAGACCACATACTCGTAGCATCGTCAGTCACCCGCTCAGACCCCCGCGGGTTAGGGGGAAGAATTTACCTGATGCTCCCCAGCATGTCGTAAGAGGCGACTAACGGATTCTGTTTCTCCTTTTACTCTTGTTAAGTGTTTCTTGTATAGAATACAGTCCATTTTTGTCAAGATTTTAGTCAAGCAGTATGTAAGAAATGTTAAGTCCTTTGTACTGGAAACTTGCATTCTCCCAGTAAGGTCATATATTGTACTACGTTGTAAGCCCCTGGAGCAAATTTTTGATTAGTGCTTTTGTGAACAAGAAACAATTGACAAGTGGCTCTATCCCATCTCCCCCCTTTCCCCGTTGCGATATAACCTTCGTGGTTGAAAACGACGTTAAACTCCAAATAAAGAATCACCCGCTCACGGCAAATTAAAAGACAGTGAAATTGACAAGAAGAGCGGGGTAGCAGTTGCGCTCAGAAGGATAGCACGCTTTTCTGTACCTCTCTTTGTTTTAACTTTCTGAGCGTGTTTTTAATCCAAACATATCATATCTATATGTTTTTGGAATCAGGAACCGACAAGGAATAAGATGAAAGTTTTTTTAAATTAATAATTTTTATATATTTAATTTTCAGAGCTTGTTTTTAATCCAAATATAACATATTTATATGTTTTTGGAATCAGAAAATGATGGAGAATAAAATGAACGTAAATTTGGATCGTTTTATAAATTTTTATTTTTTTTTACAATTTTCAGATTTTTAATGACCAAAGTCATTAATTAATTTTTAAGCCACCAAGCTGAAATGCAATACCGAAGTCCGGGCTTCGTCGAAAATTACTTGACCAAAATTTCAACCAATTTGGTTGAAAAATGAGGGCGTGACAGTGCCGCCTCAACTTTCAGGAAACGCCGGATATGACGTCATCAAAGACATTTATCAAAAAAATGAAAAAAACGTTCGGGGATTTCATACCCAGGAACTCTCATGTCAAATTTCATAAAGATCGGTCCAGTAGTTTAGTCTGAATCGCTCTACACACACACACACACACACAGACACACACACGCACATACACCATGACCCTCGTCTCGATTCCCCCCTCTACGTTAAAATATTTAGTCAAAACTTGACTAAATGTAAAAAAGAAAGAAAGAGAGAAACAGAGACAACAAATCACAAATACAAAAGAAAGAGAGAAACAAGTCGCGTAAGGCGAAATTACTGCATTTAGTCAAGCTGTGGAACTCACAGAATGAAACTGAACGTAGTCCGCCGCTAGTGCAAAAGGCAGTGAAAGTGACGAGCCTGTTTGGCGCGGCCACGGTTGCGCTGTGCTTCATAGCACGCTTTACTGTACCTCTCTTCGTTTTAACTTTCTGAGCGTGTTTTTAATCCAAACATATCATATCTATATGTTTTTGGAATCAGGAACCGACAAGGAATAAGATGAAATAGTTTTTAAATCGATTTCGGAAACTTAATTTTGATCATAATTTTTATATTTTTAATTTTCAGAGCTTGTTTTTAATCCAAATATAACATATGTATATGTTTTTGGAATCAGAAAATGACGAAAAATAAGATGAAATTGTTTTTGGATCGTTTAATAAAAAAAATTTTTTAATTAGAAGTTTCCGATTTTTAATGACCAAACTCACTCATTAGTTTTTAAGCCACCAAGCTGAAATGCAATACCAAACCCCGGGCTTCGTCGAAGATTGCTTTGCCAAAATTTCAATCAATTTAATTGAAAAATGAGGGTGTGACAGTGCCGCCTCAACTTTTACAAAAAGCCGGATATGACGTCATCAAAGGTATTTATCGAAAAAATGAAAAAAAACGTCCGGGGATATCATACCCAGGAACTCTCATGTCAAATTTCATAAAGATCGGTCCAGTAGTTTAGTCTGAATCGCTCTACACACACACACACACACACACACACACACACACACACACACACACACACACACACACACACACACGCACATACACCACGACCCTCGTCTCGATTCCCCCCTCTACGTTAAAACATTTAGTCAAAACTTGACTAAATGTAAAAACAAAGACAGAAAGAAAGAATAAAAGAAAGATAACAAGTTGCTTTAATCAAAATTGATGCATTAGTCAATCAGTTACACTCACAGAATGATACTGAACGCATTGCACTTCACATGGCAATGCTTTGCCGATTACCAAGACCAAGACTGAAAGCGCTGTCAGATTCACGTGGAAAACGTAATCTCTTGAAGTGACAAGCCAATATAGCGCAGTAACGTAAAACGCGTCACAAGAAAGCGCGCGCTTTTCTTTATTCTTTTTTATTTTTCTGAGTTTTTTTTAAATTCAAACGTTACATATCTATATGCTTTTGGAATAAGGTAAATATTCAGAATAAAGTGCGATAATTAATTACCAACAAAACAAATCATATTTGAATCGATTACTAAGATTGTAATGTTAATTCGAATTTTGAGATTTTTTATTACCCAAATCATGAATTAATTTTTAGGTTTCTGAGCTGAAATGTTCTTCCATAGTCCGGGTTTTGTCGGAGATTGCTTGGTCAAAATGTGAATCAATTTGATTGAGAAAATAATGAGGGCGTGACAGTGTCGCCACTACTTTCACTAAAAGCCAAATATGACGTCATGGAAGAGATTTATCGAGAAAAACAGTAGTCTGGAGATATTCTGGCAGAATGTTTATGTAAAGTTTGATGAAGATCGGTCATCGCTCCACACACACACACACACACACACACACACACACACACACACACACACACACACATACATACATACATACATACATACAATCACCACTACCCTTGTCTCGATTCTCAGTCTATGTTAAAAACATTTAGTCAACAAACACACAAATAAGCAACAAACAACAAACAACAAAAGCAAAAACAACAAGTCGCGTAAGGCGAAATTACTACATTTAGTCAAGCTGTGGAACTCACAGAATGAAACTGAACGTAGTCCGCCGCTAGTGCAAAAGGCAGTGAAAGTGACGAGCCTGTTTGGCGCGGTAGCGGTTGCGCTGTGCTTCATAGCACGCTTTACTGTACCTCTCTTCGTTTTAACTTTCTGAGCGTGTTTTTAATCCAAACATATCATATCTATATGTTTTTGGAATCAGGAACCGACAAGGAATAAGATAAAAGTGTTTTTAAATTGATTTCGAAAATTTAATTTTGATCATAATTTTTATATTATTAATTTTCAGAGCTTGTTTTTAATCTAAATATAACATATTTATATGTTTTTGGAATCAGGAAATGATGACAAATAAGATGAATGAAAATTTGGATCGTTTTATAATTTTTTTTGTTTTTTTTACAATTTTCAGATTTTTAATGACCAAAGTCATCAATTAATTTTTAAAACACCAAGCTGAAATGCAATACCAAAGTCCGGACTTTGTCGCAGATTGCTGGGCCAAAATTGCAATCAATTTTATTGAAAAAGGAGGGTGTGACAGTGCCGCCTCAACTTTTTACAAAAAGCCGGATATGACGTCATCAAAGACATTTATCAAAAAAAAGAAAAAAAAACTCCGGGGATATCATTCTCAGAAACTCTCATGTAAAATTTCATTAAGATCGGTCCAGTAGTTTAGTCTGAATCGCTCTACACACACACACGCACACACAGACAGATAGACAGACACACACACATACACCACGACCCTCGTCTCGATTCCCTCTCTACGTTAAAACATTTAGTCAAGTTTTTAGTCAAAACTTGACTAAATATAAAAACAAGTCGCGTTAGGCGAAATTACTACATTTAGTTAAGCTGTCAAACTCAGGGAATGAAACTGAACGTAGTCCGCCGCTAGTGCAAAAGGCAGTGAAAGTGACGAGCCTGTTTGGCGCGGTAGCGATTGCGCTGTGCTTCATAGCACGCTTTACTGTACCTCTCTTCGTTTTAACTTTCTGAGCGTGTTTTTAATCCAAACATATCATATCTATATGTTTTTGGAATCAGGAACCGACAAGGAATAAGATGAAATAGTTTTTAAATCGATTATAGAAATGTAACTTTAATCATCATTTTCATATTTTTAATTTTCAGAGCTTGTTTTTAATTCGAATATAACATATGTATATGTTTTTTTCAATCAGAAAATGATGAAGAATAAGATGAAATTGTTTTTGGATCGTTTAATAAAAAAATAATTTTAATTACAAGTTTCCGATTTTTAATGACCAAACTCACTCATTAGTTTTTAAGCCACCAAGCTGAAATGCAATACCAAACCCCGGGCTTCGTCGAAGATTGCTTTGCCAAAATTTCAATCAATTTGATTGAAAAATGAGGGTGTGACAGTGCCGCCTCAACTTTTACAAAAAGCCGGATATGACGTCATCAAAGGTATTTATCGAAAAAATGAAAAAAACGTCCGGGGATATCAAACCCAGGAACTCTCATGTCAAATTTCATAAAGATCGGCCCAGTAGTTTAGTCTGAATCGCTCTACACACACACACAGACAGACAGACAGACAGACACACACACACACACACACACACACACACATACTGTCATACACCACAACCCTCGTATTTTAACGTAGAGGGGGGAATCGAGACGAGGGTCGTGGTGTATGTGTGTGTGTGTGTGTGTGTGTGTGTGTCTGTCTGTCTGTCTGTCTGTGTGTGTGTAGAGCGATTCAGACCAAACTACTGGACCGATCTTTATGAAATTTTACATGAGAGTTCCTGGGATTGATATCCCCGAACGTTTTTTTCATTTTTTTGATAAATGTCTTTGATGACGTCATATCCGGCTTTTCGTGAAAGTTGAGGCGGCACTGTCACGCTCTCATTTTTCAACCAAATTGGTTGAAATTTTGGTCAAGTAATTTTCGACGAAGCCCGGACTTCGGTATTGCATTTCAGCTTGGTGGCTTAAAAATTAATTAATGACTTTGGTCATTAAAAATCGGAAAATTGTAAAAAAAAATAAAAATTTATAAAACGATCCAAATTTACGTTCGTCTTATTCTCCATCATTTTCTGATTCCAAAAACATATAAATATGTTATATTTGGATTAAAAACAAGCTCTGAAAATTAAATATATAAAAATTATTATCAAAATTAAATTGTCGAAATCAATTTAAAAACACTTTCATCTTATTCCTTGTCGGTTCCTGATTCCAAAAACATATAGATATGATATGTTTGGATTAAAAACACGCTCAGAAAGTTAAAACAAAGAGAGGTACAGAAAAGCGTGCTATCCTTCTTAGCGCAACTACTACCCCGCTTTTCTTGTCAATTTCACTGCCTTTGCCATGAGCGGTGGACTGACGATGCTACGAGTATACGGTCTTGCTGAAAAATGGCATTGCGTTCAGTTTCATTCTGTGAGTTCGACAGCTACTTGACTAAATGTTGTATTTTCGCCTTACGCGACTTGTTTTTCTCTTGTACACGTGATTATTGCACGGACCAACATTTTTTTCTAATTTTATATCGATTGTCTGTCCCTTTTGCGTTGTGGTGACTTTGTCTATGGGCGTATTTTTGCAGGAAAATAATCATTCATTTGACGTAGGCTTAGCTTCTTATCTCAATTTATGAATTGCAGAACCGGATTTGTCATATAGGGACAAAAAGACTTTAAATCCATAGCAACCTCCGCCTTGGGGGTTTATTTCTCTCCGCGATCTTCCTGTTTGATGTTCAGTCTTTGGAACTCATCTTTTAAAGAAGACGAACAAACAGACAGAGGGATTCATCAATGGAATAAGCTTTTCTATATACAATCGCCACAAGGAACTTAGTCGATAAATATCGACAGGGGGCCGACTAATGGTTTTAATGTGAAATGTGTGTATAATAATGGGTGTGGGTCTGAAATGAAGTTAGGTAGTAGTTAACATTGGTTTTGAATAATTATTGGTATTTTGACAATGTGGGTAGCATGGAAATGTAAGCATTTGAATGTAAGTCTCAGGTACCATTGTACCTAGGAAGAGAGACCAGAGATAGGAGTAGGTTGCAATAGCTTGTGTGGTCTTTGAGTTATGTTTTTGGAAAGATATTGTTAAAGAAAACAAGAAATTCCTTCGAGGTAGGAAAAACACCCCCGTTGGTCAAAGGGAAATAACCATTCTCAATGCACCCATTCTCACTGCCACCAACTGAGAAGGTTCTTTCCCTTTGACCATGAATATGTTTCTCTATAAGTCCTTGTATAATCTTAATCCACCAATAACTCCCTAACCGTGTGTTTGACTGGTCCCAATTTTTGTAAGGACCGTCTCAGGAATGTATAGAACCTGTTTACCAAGTTTGGTGACGATCGGTCCGTTCATTCTTGAGATCTATATGCGAACACAAACACACAAACAAACAAACAAACACATCGACCGAAACCTATACACACCCCTATACCGGGGGTGTAAAGAAGACAATTACAGTAATGCAATATTTATTGTGAAAACCAACGATTGTACAAAGAACATGTGAAGCAACATTATGTCTATGATGGTGTGAAGAAAATTAGTTATGATTTATACTATTATTATTTAGACTTGAGACTGACAGTGTTGTGACGAGCGTTGGCTAAAGGTAACGAGTACATATGTGTGTAGTTGTGGTGTGTGTGTGTGTGTGTGTGTGTTTGCGCGTTGGTTTGGATTATGGGTGTAATTTGTAAAACAGATGTGACAGTAAAATTTATGGAGTTCACATCAGTGATGTTAGTTTGAAATGGAACACACGCACGTTTTTCAAAAAAACAATATGAAATTTTGAACCATGAGATCTTTATTAAATAATAAACTGAACATCAGCAAAACATCAAAGCAATTATTAATAAGGTTTGAAAAGCTTGACTTACTATGTTAAATAGTGGATTGAAGGCTGAAAACGTCATTTACAAATTACATCTGAGATAGGATCGAGGGCGGGTGGGGGAAGTGTTGAAAGTGTGGATGAGAATAAAAAAGAAAAAATGCTGAGTGACAACAGGGAGGTTAAAGGCTGCCCTTTTCGTAGCGTTCATTAATTAATTCCTATTGTTTACATGTGCCAATAATGTTATAAAACTGTACCTAAGGGGACATAATAACGATTGGCTGTAGCTTTCGAACACAGAAACAATTATTTCAGTATTGCAAAGTGGTTTTGATAGTGTCGAATGTAAACAGAACAGTCTCAAAGTGAAAGTGGATGTTTTCCGGAAATTGCGAAGTTAACAAGAATACCGGCAGAAAAGCGCGCTTTCCTGCTTAGCACAATACGCTACCGCACTAATCTGGCGTGTCAATATCACTACGTTTTGGACGTGGAAGGTGAGCGATTTCCTTCACGCGGGGATTGTACTGTCTGTGTTGACGGTCTAAAAATAGCCCAACCTCTGCTTTGAGACACAATGTTTACCGCCCTCAGCTAATTCAAGAAATCACCCCCCTCCTGGTACACGTGCACTCAAGTTAACCTCTGCTTTGACCTGCCGGTGTGCCAAGAGTCAGATGAGAGAGAGAGAAAGCGAGAGCGAGAGATGTACTGCACGGTCATCTGAAGGTAGAGACAGTCACAGCACTGTCACTGAGCACAGCGCTCGCAATGTTTACTATTTCGACAACACGCATGACAGCAACATAAAATGTTCAAGTTCATGATGTACGTTAGCACACATATACACTTTTCTCTTACCTTTTTGTACTTGAAGTTTGTAGTTCGGAAGAAGATTGATTATTCCACCGAAATTTCCACGTAAACAAAATCGTCTGTATTTCTTCTCGCGCAAAAAGTATCCAGTGACCGGATGTTGTGCAAAAGAGTCGCCTATTATGATATAGGGGTGCGTCGGTGTACATCATAACGAACGCATCTGTCAACCAAGCAAACATTGACATGTACAACACTTATGTTGACAATCGTTCTCCTAAAAAAAACACGTTTTGTCACGCTTGAGAGCATTTCTATGCAAGTGTTGACTACTTAAAACGCGCAAACATTATTGTAGACCCCTTGTGCATAAAAATAGATTCTTCCACACAAAGCTTTGTCAGTTGTTGAGGCCTTGCAAGGTTTTGACAGCAACACTAATTATTGTAGTTCTCTAAGACTTTATTTCTGTTTGATTTGTAATATGTTGGGAAGACATATTTATCAATTGATCAACAAAATAAAACATAATAAAAAACGACACAACATTGTTAAAATCATGATTGGCCAACGTTGAACGTTTACGAAGGCCTCAATCTTCACGCGCAAAAACCGTACACCAGATTAATAGGTGCTTGATTTTGGTATTTTGAATTACATAACATTAAACCTTTGTTGGGCTTCATGGTCATGGCAACAGCCATAATAATATTATATGATGTATAATATTATATTTCAGCATATATGAATTTCCTGTCATCATACCAAACTGTCATACATTTGTTTTATTCCTACATTATTCTGATTGATCACAACCAAACCTACTATCATTGGACACATCCAAATGCAAGCGCCTGTCCTTGACAACTTGCCATATATTTTTAGATCAGTGCAACTTGCTTGGATCTCTTGTTTGGCCTGTAGGTAAAATGTACAATGTATTTTCTGATTTGTGCACAAAAGCTTTTCTTTTTTTCTTCTTTTTTTTAACATAACAATGTTTAATGTCACTGTATGTTTCAAAGACCATGGTCACATTTGTAAAACAAATGTTAAATTAGAAAATAAATAACATTTTGGTTCCTGTTTTTTTCTACACCTGTGCTGAAAATAAGAAATAAAAATGTCGGTATATAAGTCACTCCAATACATCAAAGTATGAATGGTTTGAGTTTGTTGCGGTTGACCCTGCACAGTTCGACCTATGATGTTTTTGTTGAACAATTTTGCCGTCAACCCTCCCATAGGGTGACGTATTTCACAACTTCCTGTGTTATACAAATTCAGTGATGACCAATTTTGCCTTCACCCCTCCCACAGGGGGACGGATTTCACAACTTTCTACTGATGAACAATGTTGCCTTCACCCCTCCCCTCTACACTCAAACAGAAACACTATAGAAGAGAGAGAGAGAGAGAGAGAGAGAGAGAGAGAGAGAGAGACAGAGACAGAGAGATCTCATCTCACGGGAAATCAGTGCACACATTCGATTGTGTTGAGAGGCACGCGATGCAAAGGTTTGTGAAGTGAATTGAGCCATGTGATATATACCGTCCTTTGAAATTGATTTTCAGACGTAGACATCAGCTCCAATAGCTGACTATAAGCTCCATGCAAATGTAAACAAAGAACTGGAATTCAGAAGGATAGAGCTTAATAATAGCCACTAGGCAAACGTCTCCAGGATACAACAGGAAAAGAGATATTTCAACAATGATGTATCATATATAATGAGCATATTTAGAATCAAATAGAAAGAGAGAGGTAGATAGCTAGATAAATAGATAGATAGATAGACACATAGATAGATAGATAGATAGATAGATAGATCGACAGATACAAAGATAGATAGAAAGATAGATAGATAGATAGATAGATAGATAGATAGATAGATAGATATAGACAGAGAGAGAGAGAGAGAAAGAGAGAGTCGAGAGAGAGAGAGAAAGAGAGAGAGAGAGATAGAAAGAGAGAGAAAGAGAGAGAATGAGAGATAGAGAGAGAGAGATATAGAGAGAGAGAAAGAGAGAGAGAGAGAGAGAGAGAGAGAGAAAGAGAGAGAATGAGAGATAGAGAGAGAGAAAGAGAGAGAGAGAGAAAGAGAGAGAATGAGAGATAGAGAGAGAGAGAAAGAGAGAGAATGAGAGATAGAGAGAGAGGCAGAGACAGAGAGACAGATGTATAGGGAGGGAAGTGTAACAGGCCATTTTGACACAGTCAGTTTTGACCGGGAGGTCATTCTGGGCTAGCTGATTTTGACCGGGAGGTCATTCTGGGCTAGCCAATTTTGACCCCCCCCAGTCAGTTTTGACCTCCCCTTCAAAATTCAAGAATCTTTTTAAAACAAAATATATATATATATGCACAATATTTTGTTGGAAAAATGATCTTAAAATTAATCTAAAAAGAAAATAAAAAATTTGACACCTCCTTTGAAACTTGAAGAATAAGTACACTAGGACCTTTTAAAACGAAATGTACAAATAAATAAATGCATCTATGCATCTGCACAAGTTCTTTTTTCTTGGGGGGTCATTCTGGGCTAGCCCAGTATGACCTCCCGGTCAAAATCAGCTAGCCCAGAATGACCCCCCGGTCAAAACTGACTAGGTCTGTCAGTTTTGACCTCCGCTTCAAACTTCAAGAATAAGTACTTAAGGACCTTTTAAAACGAAATATATGTATATGTGCACACTATTTGTGACCCTCCACCACGAAATGAGTCGCATGTCACCTCGCGCGGTTCTGCGCTAGGCTTAATATAAGTCCGGGGAGTGCCTTGTAACAGTGTGAGGGTCACCTTAGTCACAGGCTTATAACTCAAACAGTTTTCGCTCTTTTCTAAAACGGTTTTCACCACTGCATAACAATCTCTTTAGAAAAATGTAAAAATATGAAAATCATGCAAAGGTGACATGCGACTCATTTTGTGGTGGAGGGTCACATTTGTTGGAAAAAGGATTTTTAACAAAATCAAAATAAAATTCCAAAACAAAATTACTGTAAAAAAAAAAATGTAAAAAAAAAAGTGTCGACGCTTCCCTTCTAACTTTAAGAATAAGTACAATAGGACCTTTTAAAACGAAATGTACGCATATATGTATGCATCTATGCATCCCCACAAGTTGCAGTCATTCTGGGCTAGCTGATTTTGACCGGGAGGTCATTTTGGGCAAACACCTATGCGTACATTTCGTTTTAAAAGGTCCTAGTGTACATATTCTTGAAGTTTCAAGGGAAGCGTCGAAACTTTTTTTTGTGTGTGTGTGTGAAAAAAAGTAAGTTTTTTTTCGATTTGTTTTTTTCGATTTAAAAAAAAAAATTTTTACCAACAAATACTGTGCACAATCATATACATATATTTCGTTTCAAAAGGTCCTACAGTACTTATTCTTGAAGTTTGAAGGGGAGGTCAAAACTGACTGGCCTAGTCAGTTTTGACGGGGGGTCATGCTGGACTAGCTGATTTTGAAAAAAACTTGTGGGGATGCATAGATGCATACATATATGCGTACGTTTCGTTTTAAAAGGTCCTAGTGTACTTATTCTTGAAGTTTGAAGGGAAGCGTCGAAAACATTTTTTTTTTCTTCTTTTTTTTAAAGTACGATTTTTTCGATTTTTGTTGTTGATTTTTAAAAAAATCTTTTTTCCTGCAAATACTGTGCACATATACATATATTTCGTTTTAAAAGGTCCTTAAGTACTTATTCTTGAAGTTTGAAGCGGAGGTCAAAACTGACAGACCTAGTCAGTTTTGACCGGGGGGTCATTCTGGGCTAGCTGATTTTGACCGGGAGGTCATTCTGGGCGGTCAAACTGGGCTGCTACAAAAATATTAGGCTGCTACACCGGGTTAGATAGGACACAATTTATTTATTGTTTTTCCAAAGCGCCCGGATAACAGAATATATTCTTGTACTTCTTTGAAAACTGAGTCTTTCGCCTCATTTGATAACCTGGTATCGCCACATAAAAGTGTTCACAACATAACGAATTCATTGGGGAGGGTGAATATTAATATTTACCGACCTATATCATAAAGTAAAAGATGTTTTTTATCTATACAATTCGGATGCGTGACCGAGGCACAAGCTGGCGAGTCAGTCAAGTGCTTGAGGGCTAGGTGCAGTTTAAAATCACTCAATTCGCAAATACGATGTTTATTCACCAGGTGAATAATAGACTCAAATTGAAAAGTTCAGCAAGTGCAGAACTTTCTAGGGCTAGGTTTGCAAGCAGATGCATGAAATAAGTGGGTGCGGATTTTCGATCTCTTTGCAACCTCCGGACAGTTATTTCTTTTTCTTCTCGTCTGAAATGGACACCGAACTGGAAAATGAATATGAATACAGTATTTCTCTTAACTGTTATGTACATATATATATTTTAAACTCTTTGCAGACTGAAAGTGTCCTCCAAAATCTGTTGAGAACACTTCCGTATAAGCAGCGCAAACACCAAATTAGATGCTTTAGTCGTTCAAGTTGATAACAAATGTTGAAAGCCGCTCTGATTCAGGAAGTCTACGTCATAACTTACTGTTCCCTTCCACCTCCCCCTCCCCACAAACACCTCCGATAAATGCCCGGAGACAATTATCAAACACAAATGGCAGATGATTAGCAACGTGGACAATTTCCCGTCGTCGACAGCACGTGTACATTTCCGTGCAAGGTACATTTAAATCGATGCTCTCTCATCCGTGTTTCCTCCTCTGAGAATACAGGTATGACTGGCAGAAGATGGAAGTTGTAAGTAAGGCCTTTATTCTTCCTTCTCCCAGTTTTAGTTTATGTTTAATTTTCTATCCCTTAGAAGGAGTACAGGCTGGCGGATTAGGCCAAGCCTAAGATCTTTTTCGATTCAAAATAAAGTTATGATTTTTACAAATCCAAAAACAAAGAGACTGCCAACGTTCCAAAAATCAGAATGAAAAAACAAGAAAGATAGGTTGTAACTTGTTGGAACGTTTGTTATTGACAAAACAATACATTCACAAATAATATCGACCCAACGGTCTTTTAAGTGCACAGACAAACAATAACGAACACTTATCTGGCTGATTTTTTCTTCCGCCTGCCACGAAGCCGCAAGCGAATGAATGAATACCATCATTATAAATGATGATTATATGAATGAGTTATTATGAATTATTATGAATGAATTATTATGAATGAATTAGTATGAATGAATTATTATGAATGAATTATTATGAATGAACTATTATTATGATTATAATCATTCATTCGCTTGCGGCTTCGTGGCAGGCGGAAGAAAAAATCAGCCAGATAAGTTTTCGTTATTGTTTGTCTGTGCACTTAAAAGACCGTTGGGTCGATATATTTGTGAATGTATTGTTTTGTCAATAACAAACGTTCCAACAACCTACCTTTCTTGTTTTTTTATTATGATTTTTACAGTTCTGTGCCTTTGCTACTAACCATTATACACTAAGTTGCATCATTGTTTCTACAGTTCTATATATTGTACTAGATAAATACCCGCTTCGCCGGGTACGGCTTCGCCGGGAAGAAGTCGAGCCGAATACCCGGCTGCGGGGACCCGGCTTTGCCGGATGTACGCCGGCTTTGCCGGCGCACCGCACGAAGCAAAGGGAGATAAACGCGCAAAACACTGGAGAAGAGTAATAACCGGCTTCGCCGGGACAGTGACCTTCTAAAAATAGTATAACGGGAATATGGATTGAGCGTTGTCGACAGTGACCTTCTAAAAATAGAAACGGGAATATGGATTGACGCCACACGAAGGAAGGGAGATAAACGCTGAAAACACTGGAGAAGATAAGGAAGAGTTACTGGGAATGGATCCAGAGAAAAACCAAAATCGGTTCAGCGCTGCGCGCTGAGAGCACGTGTTGAAATATCTCATCGACCAGGTTGTGTCCGGGGTGTACCTGAATATGGCCACCAAATTTGAAAGAGATCCATCGAGAACTTTGGCCGTGCATCGCGGACACACACACACACACACACACACACACACAGAGACACAAGTCGTATCTATATATTGTATACTCACTTTTGTTACTTTTACAGTGCAAAGCATATTTTCACCGTCACATTCTAACTGTACGCCAAAAATGTTTCTGGAAGAACACGTATAGTCCTTTCGTGAATTCTGAAGAAGATAAGTTTCAATCAAATTATTGGACCCTTGTTTTTTTTTGCAATTTTAGAAGATTGTAAACACTTTCTTGACCGGCCCATAACCTTTTCTGAACACATACACACATTTACACACACACACACACACACACACACACACACACACACACGCACACACACACACACACACACACACACACACACACACACACACACACACACACACACACACACAACTTCTATGAGTTTTAATTGGCCTCTGACGTCAAATGGCTCTTAAACGTGACACCTACAGTTCAATCAATAAATACGAATATGAAATGCGTCAGTCGAGGCTTTGTCGAGATTGACGTCATTCATGCAAGCATCGTTGTGATATAGATCTACGGGCCATCATCGGAGCTATGACCTTTATATCACAAGAGCAAACCATGGGTTTTAATGACATTATGTCATTATAATGATACCGTTACATGGATATCCCAGCGGCGACCTTACAATCAACATTCTACTGCTGATATGACGAAGTAATCGAGACTAACCGTGTTGTCAAAATTGTTTATCACCTCCTCGTGACACATACAAAAGACGTCACATAATGTTTACGTGACGCCATTATTAGAATAATGACTTCTTCTCCTAGTTTGCTTCGCTGTTGACGTCAGAGATTTCACGTTGGAAGAGAGTTTAAGGAAGAGACGTTTTCCTTTGTTTAAACGGTATCGTTTGTGCATGGCCAAGGTCACACAGGCCCATATAGACCAAGAGTTTGTATTTTCCTAGTCTTGGTAAAAAGACACACCCAAAGCAGTCAGTTTTGTTCACCTATATTGTCTAGCAATGACGTCATAAAACATAAATGTATGTACAATTTGTTTAATCCCAGCGAAGCTGGAGGTATCCCACGAACGCTATACTGTAATCGACTTGAGAAATGTTCATACCCATGGTGTGGGAGACGTTCCATGCGTAAAAAGCTCTGAGGCGGAAGTGCTCCAGCTCTAAGGGGCCACTTTTTCGCAGTCCGGCTTCTCAGATCGATCGCAACACTAGGTGTCGTAGGCAGTGTTCCACTATACTTATGGTTTGTAACGTTCACAAGTGCATTGGGTATTACCACAAGTAGGCAACTAGATGCTACAATGAATAGATATCGCAAGAATTGATCATTTTTGTCAAAAAGTGGAGATTTTTGTGCATTTTCGTGGTTGTGCTCGATACAGACTAACACAGGCCATCCACACCCTAATGGGGAGCTGAAGCAATGCTAAAACAATGTTTTGGCGTCAAAAAATGTTTCAGATTGCTTCTAGATTTCTCTCACAATTAAATAATTCGTTTAATCGATGATCCAGCTCTGAGCAAGAGCGAAATGGGCGGAGATTAGTTTGTTCCAGCTCTGACGCAATTCGCAAAACAGACGAAATAAGGCCCGTATAGATGAAATATGTACTCCTGTTGATAGAATAGCATATATGTAACACTTCCTATCAGTGGATGGCATCAAAGTTGTCAAATCTGCATGCTATGCGGCAAAAACGAAATGTTCCAGCTCTGAGGTGTTTGATCGCAAAATGTCCTGGCTCTGAGCAACTGTTGAAAATGTTCCAGCTCTGAGCATTTTTTTATTGACTGCTCTGTAACTGAGAATTGTGAAAGATCTAAATGAAAAATCAACATAGAACCTGTTATATCTTGGGTAATAAGGTATGCCTTGACTTTTAATGTATTGCATTGCTGTTTTAGAGTATTTTAAAATTATTCTTAGAATAAAACAAATATCATTGAACCGCTGAAAAGGATGTGTACTCTAGGGTTTTCTTAGTTTGTTTTCTTCAGATGGAGGAAGCCTCGATCATCGCACCTCTTGATGTCACCTGGGAACTCAACGTTAGCGATAATACCGAGATCACTGGCATGCCCCCTGTTGCAACCAGCACCCCTGCAAAAAAGCGCCATCTTTGTGCCCACTGCGGCAAAGATTCGCATGCACATGGAGTGTTAAAAGACATGTGTGTATAGTCCACAATGAACAAGGTATGTGGCGTCACAAGTGCGGAGTATGTAACAAAACATTCAGCAACAAAAATGATCTCATCGCACATGTAGCTAAGCATGAAGGAGAAAAGCCTTACGCCTGTCAGATGTGCGGGAAGGATTTCCAGCACAAGAACTCTTTGACGAGACACTCCACCACTTGCCAGCAGATTGTCATTCCAGCAATTGTCTGCGGTTATTGTAACCTTGTATTTTCAAGTACAACAGGTCTGTATGACCACAAAAAAGCAAAGCATTCAAACAACAACATGCGCTGCAATAAATGTGGAAAGCCGTTCGCATGGCGAAACAGTTATCGCAGGCATGTTAAGTCATGCAAAGGTTTTGCCAACTTTGCCTGATTGACTTCTCAACGACAAACAACAATGATAGCCTTTCTTAGTTATAACTTTTTATTGCAAGATATGCAGGTGCAAGTGTAATCAGAATCGTTTTAATAATTTTGAGTTTACATCTGATGTGTACCTCATCGTTGATTTGTCCTCTATGTTATGCCACCGTACAGTGTCAAGGAAGTGTTTATAAGAAATATTTTCAAGTGGAAATGAATCGCAGTAGTCATTTTTCAAAAACTTGACAAACGCATCAGCATCATCTTTTTGTTTTAAAGTCGAAAGTACCTTTGGTAGGATACCTACCAACTCCTGAATCAAATCATTATGTTCTGCTTGTAACGAAGATGGCTGTGGACCAGTTTCAGATTTCTGTTTCCTTTTTAAGCGACCCTCAGCATCGAAATAAATATTTTCTACCCTTTCGTCTGGTTTTATTTGATAATCACGAAGGTGGTACTTCTTTTTACCTTCATTCTGACAAAGGAAAGGTTTGTAAACTTTAAAAATGTCTGCTGGGTGTTCTTTTTGACAATGTTCGTATGCTTTAGTAATGCTGTCTTCTCGTTTCTTGCAGTGTCCACATCTCACATATTCCATAACTTGATTTACCTGAAAAAAAGAAACCATATCACTTAACCCAATATGGATGAGATAACATACCGTCAAAGTTAACAGGTAATGGGAAAAAGCCGAAATTATAAAACAAAAGGGTCAAAATGTTTACTGACCAAGAGGCACCAACCAAACATATCATCAACTGTTTTGCACTAAATATTTCTTTCTTTCTTTATTTTGTTTTAAAAAATATTTGCTTCAAACGCAGAATGAGATGTAACTCGTAATATTTGCTCAGAGCTGGAACATTTTCAACAGTTGCTCAGAGCCAGGACATTTTGCGATCAAACACCTCAGAGCTGGAACATTTCGTTTTTGCCGCATAGCATGCAGATTTGACAACTTTGATGCCATCCACTGATAGGAAGTGTTACATAATTATATGCTATTCCCTCAACAGGAGTACATATATACGGGCCTTATTTCGTCTGTTTTGCGAATTGCGTCAGAGCTGGAACAAACCTAAGCTCCGCCCATTTCGCTTTTGCTCAGATCTGGATCATCGATTAAACGAATTATTTAAGTTTGAGAGAAATCTAGGAGCAATCTGAAACTTTTTTTGACGCCAAAACATTGTTTTAGCATTGTTACAGCTCTCCATTAGGGTTTCAATGGTACCGTCTGTGTGAGTCTGTATCGAACATAACCACGAAAATGCACACAAATCTCCACTTTTTGACATAAAGGATCAATTATTGCGATTTCTATTCGCTGTGGCATCTAATCGCCTACTTGTGGTAATACCCAATGCATTTATGAACGTTACAAACCAAAAAGTATAGTGGAACACTGCCTTCGACACCTACCGTGGCGAGAGATCTGAGCCGACTGCGAAAAAGTGGCCCCTCAGAGCAGGAGCACTTCCGCCTCAGAGCTTTTTACGCATGGAACGTCTCCCACACCGTGATACCGATAAGTATAAGTTACAGCTCCGTCCATCCATGGTATCGCCTGATATTTTGTCGAGACTGGGTCAATGAATATGATAGAGCCTCCAGTGACGTCATTATATTCTTTCACCCCGTCGAGACAAAATATCACGCGATACCATGGATGGACGGAGCTGTAACGTATATATGGCATGACCAAAGTAAAGAGAATTTGTCATGGGATGTGGAAACAAATCATTGGAAATTCACCATGGGCAATCAACCCAAGCCTAGAAGTTGTAGAACTATATTTTGTTTCAGTCTTGGCAAGGCCAGTTTTGTCCAGTTCCGGAAAAGACATCATGAATTCATTCACCCTGCCGAGATGAAAAAAACTATTCCATGGATGAAAACGTATAAGCTTATATCCCGTGACGCATCAAAGCTAAATTTTGTTTTGAAATGTCTTCACAACGTACAGATAACTTATAACTACATAATCGCCTTAATTAACACTTTCGCGACGGGAGGTGACTAAATTAGTAACAGCGCTGACACGCCCACGGACGGGAAGTGACTATTTTAGTAACAGACATACAAGGTACACGACTCGTGATTGCTTCCCGGTTTTTGAAGCTTGCAATAAATTGAGTTGTTTCCCTTGATACACGTGACTTTCTCTTCCGCCATGTGCAAATTAAAGAAGATTTGAGTGGTTTTTTCGAACAAAAAAATGAATCGAAGGCGAGCCTTGTCACGGGAGGAGATTCTCCGGATGTTGGATCTTGAGGATCCTGTAGATCATGATTCCGACGTGTTGTTTTCGCCTCAAGAAAGCGATAATAGCAGTGATATTGAGGAAGAAACAGTCCTGTTGTTGCTAGTATGAGTCGGCAAACTACACGTGGTAGGGTGGTACTGCATGGATCTTCGAAGCGTGTAGTTGCAAGGGGGGCGTGGCAGCACTGATAACAATGGATGGCTGGAGCCTCCTAATCCTTTTGGAAATGTTCATAGGTGTACAGTTGGGACTTTGTTGTGAAAATGTGACTTATATTCAATATGGATTACCTAGACATCATTTGGTGAGTGTCACAGTTTTGTTTTATTTGAGTCAGGATGCTGTGAGTGAATGCGGGATTTGCTTGTTTTTTTCTTTGTACTGTCTCCTTATTTCTGTGTAGAATTTTAACAATATTTCAGCTAATTCATAGGTTTTACACCTTGTTTGGTTATAAAATTATTTATAATACTTTCTGTTAAAAAATAACTTTTAAAAAAGCAGTGGAAAAGAAAACACACACAAAAAAACGTTAAAAAACACAAATTATCCCCCTTTCACCCCCCCTTTGCTAAAACAAATCGCGTGACAAACTTATAAATAGCACGACTGAACTGGGCATCCATTTTTTAATTAGTACACAAAATTTGGTGGTGATTGGACTTAATTCAAGCTTGCTAGACAGATTTCTTTACAGTTACTGTTTTTGGGGAAGTTTCTTGGTGGCAAGCTTGGGCAGGCAGGACGTTAACGCCGTGGCAATGCTAGTCACAATAGTGTAGACAGGAAAAACGCACACTCTGTTTTTTGTCTGTTACAAATCTAGTCTTGTTGGTTGACGGAGAGAATAAAGCTTCAATCGTACCTTCATCAACAGGAATAAATGCTCAATCCGCTGTCAGTTCGCAACTGAACCTTGTTTTTTTCTTTAACTTTTTGGTTAACATTGAAACGGCAATCCAAAAGAGTGTTTCAGCTGTTTCAAGACACAGGCTTAGCTCCTTCTTTTGAGTTGCTTTTCAGTCTAAAATGACACCGGAAGCGAACAAATTGTCGCGTATACTGTCGTCACAAAAAGACGTCATGACAAAGTTACACGCAAAGCGAAAGAGACTTTGACGTCATTTACTTTTGTTCGGAATTTTCCGTCTGTTCCTAGCTTGTCAGTGAAGACCTGACGTGAGTAAACTTACCCAAAACCATCTTTGTTCTCTATTCACATTGCAGCTGTGAAATAATCAGTCTTGTGTCTCGGTCGTGTAGGTACAGAGTTTGCTTCTGCAATCATTGTGTTCGTGTTGATGATGGCTTCATAAGACAAATCAGCGAATCTATCGTGAGGAAGACGTTTATGTACAAATCACCGAACCCAACCCATTTTCTGTGTGCATTTTTCTGAAGAATAAACTGCATGTGCCGTCGCGATATAACCTTCGTGGTTGAAAACGACGTTAAACACCAAATAAATAAAGAAAGAAAGAAAGAAAGAACTGCATGTGGTTAATTTCATCCGTTTAATGCTTGTCGAAACGAGCCATAAGGCTTTAGAATAAAAGATGTCACGCATTGCTTGGCCATCTGATCACAGATGAGGTCGCAATTTGTAGGTTGAATCTATGAATCGGCCAGAGATAGATCTGCATTTCTGGTACGACCTTCCAGATTATCAACAGCGGGTTCATGGTCGGAATCAAGAGGTCAAATTTGCGTGGCTCCCAATCATTTAATAAAAGATTTCCATTTTCTTGTTTCTGCGGCTGCGCAAGTTATTTTGCCTAGGTCATGGCCGAACTTTAGGCCTACGGAGAAAATAATATCGCTGGATATTTTCTCCATACATTAACAGAGACAAAGAAGGGAAGTCATGCTGTATTACATGATAAAGAAGGATTCTTGTTGCCCGGCTACGGGCTACAGTTGAAGATGGAAGTTCACCAAAAATTGGGACCATACTAACAAAAATACGATGGGTGCCCCCATTTTTTGAGCAAACGCCAAGGCGGCTTTGGACGGGTAGAAATTCCGTAGTTTCCAAGTCTATGGATAAAGCTCGCGTAAGAAGATTACGTCACGGTCGAAAGTCTTTGACGTCAATTAATGCATCATGACGTCATGCTTCCCTGTAGTCTTTTTCTCTCGCGCGGTGTGTGTGTGTGTGTTCATTTTGTGCACATGTGTAAGTGTTATTGTTTGTGTGTGTGTGTGTGTGTGTGTGTGTGTGTGTGTGTGTGTGTGTGTGTGTGTGTGTGTGTGTGCGCGCATGAGTCTGTACTCGTGTGTGTGTGTGTGTGTGTGTGTGTGTGTGTGTGTAAGAAAGAGAGAGAGAGAGAGAGAGAGGGAGAGAGAGTGTGTGAATGTGTGTGCATGAGTGTGTATATGTGTTTTTTTGTAAAGGTGTGTGTGTCCGTCTGTCTATATGTGCGTATTTGTTTGTTTGTTTAACGCCCAGCCGACCACGAAGGGCCATATCAGGGCGGTGCTGCTTTGACATAGGGATAACGTGCGCCACACACAAGACAGAAGTCGCAGCACAGGCTTCATGTCTCACCCAGTCACATTATTCTGACACCGGACCAACCAGTCCTAGCACTAACCCCATAATGACAGACGCCAGGCGGAGCAGCCACTAGACTGCCAATTGTAAATTCTTAGGTATGACCCGGCCGGGATTCGAACCCACGACCTCCCAATCACGGCGCGGACGCCTTACCACTAGGCGAACCATGCCGGTCTATGTGCGTATGGGTGTGTGTTTTGTGTGTATGAGATGTGTGTGAGTCAATGTGTGAGTGTGTGTGTGTGGGTGTGGGTGTGTGTGTGTGCGTGCGTGCATTTGTACATGTGTGTGTCAGTGTGTGTGTGGGTGTGTGTGGGTGTGTGTGTCTGTTTGCGATGCACGGCCAAAGTTCTCGATGGATCTGCTTCAAATTTGGTGGGCTTATTCAGAGAGACCCCGGACACAACCTCATCGATGAGATATTTCAACACGTGCTCTCAGCGCGCAGCGCTGAACCGATTTTGGTTCCACCTCAGCTACCCGGGCCCCCATACCGACACACCAAAGCCGCTAGACCACATCACAAAGCCAAAGTTCTCGGTGGATCTTTTTCAAATTTGGACACCGTATTCAGCTACACCCCGGACACAATATCATCGATGAGATATTTCAACACGTGCTCTCAGCGCGCAGCGCTGAACCGATTTTGGTTTTTGTGTTCATTTCACCATTACAAGTAACTCTTCCTTATCTTCTCCAGTGTTTTGCGTTTATCTCCCTTCCTTCGTGTGGCTTCAATCCATATTCCCGTTTCTAAGTTACTATTTTTAGAATGTCACTGCGCTGTCCAGAACGCTTCCCTTGCACCCGTAAGTTGTTCTTACTGTCAAAGTGAAAAGGTCGAATCAATTTATAGCCACGCGAAAAATACACTGTCACCTATCTCTATATATTTATAGATATAGATATACATATATATATACGGCTTCTCTGTGTGTGTTTGTGTGTGTGTGTGTGTGTGTGGGCAAAAACCTGTGTATTGTAGAGTTCTGTTTGTGATGTGGTCTAGCGGTTGTTGTCTGTCTGTATGTGTGCGCGTCCGGATGGAGGATGGGAGTCTTGTAGAAAAGGGCCCCTCCTCGGTTCGATCTTTTCGCCGTCTTCTCCTTAGGGATGGGAAACCGTCTCAGGCGGTCCGTGTCACCTTTACAACGGCAATTCTTCCAGACAGCGTCGTTCTGGAGAGTGAGGTGTACGGCGTCGAACCCTACACTCCTCCAGTGCGGCGCTGTACGAAGTGCCAGAGACTATCGCACCTAAAACAACAATGCAAATCAAAAGTGCAGATCTGCCCCCGATGTGGCTCCAAGGGCCACGACGGAGCGACGTGCACCAAGGCCAAACATTGCGTAAACTGCAAGGGCGAGCATTCCGCCGCTTATCTTGGATGCCCGGAAATGAGACTGAGGCTGCAGGCCAATAAGATCAGGTCGGCAGCATACATACCATATTCTGAGGCCCTGGATCGGGCGCGGCGCGAGCTCGCCAAACAACAAAATAAAACAGCGACTGCCCCAGCGGAAATGAGGGACTCCTTCTGGCGTCCCCCTCCGCAACCGATCCGGCGGACCTCAACCCCCCGGTCCGGGTACTCTTTGGCTGTCCAGAGACCCCCCCTGGGTGGGCAAGTAAATAAAATACAAGAAATCAAAAACAAAATGACCGAACATGACAATACACTCCTTCCAGTTCATGCGGACAGTTCTGCTGCAACCGCGAAGCACCAAACAACTTCGCAAAATCCAAATCCTGGCCCCCAGGCGCCCTGTAAGTCTCAGACGGCTCGGCCGGCAGAGGCGCCGCTTCATGGGACCCCCGGGTTAAAGGCCTCCCTCCTACGCAAAGCCCAGAACAGGAAGGAGGACTCGAAAGAAGAGCAGCTCTTCGAGAGGTTGATGGGGAGAATGGAGGAGGGATTGGCCCAGAGATTCAGAGAATACAAACTTAAAACTGAACAGGAAATAAAGCAGCAGATGAGGGAGGAGCAGGAGAAGGCAGAGCATGAGCTAGCCGACGCTGCACTAGATAAGCTAAAAACAGGAGAGCAATATGCAAATTTAAATGAACAACAAAGAGGCCTTCAAGGTTTCATCGAGCAGTGCCTCGGCTTCATGGTTAAGGCCAGACAGATGCAGAGTCCTCTCGACCTGATCGACTCCCTCTCAGCTACATACACACAACTCTCCAACACCAAGGTTGAACGCTTCATTCCGGGCGGCGCCACTCTGGCGCTGGGCGCCCTTGCTGGTGCCAAGCAGTTGTCCGTGACGGATATGAAAGCTGTTAAAACCACTTTTTAACCTATTTTAAATCTGCCCTTTAACTTACCTTCTTTGTGCGTGTTAAAATGGCTGAACAAGGTGAAAGCGGTCACGGATTTATCATATTACAGTGGAACTGTCGCTCTATCAACTCTAACTTCTCTCAGCTATATAATTATATATCAAATCACTCTGCTGACATCTTAGTTATCCAGTCAGTCAAGAGAAAACGCTCCCTACTGCCTTCTATAGATGGTTTTGACTTCCCTCCCATAGTAGAGCAAAAGGGCTCAGGGCAACTCATTCAAACAGCTATTTATCTAAAGTCTTCCTTAAATTACAAACCCTTTGCACCTCTCATCCCTAGTTCAGAAAATCTCAGTACATGTGCTGTTGAAATCGAAATAAAAGGATCCAAAAACCTCAACATAGTTAACATATATTACCCCCACGGGTGTAATAAAAAAGGAACTACCGACTGGCTAAAATCCCTGGATCATAGCAGGGCACACTGGTGCGTGATGGGTGATTTTAATAATCACCACCCTCTGTGGGACTCTGCTAACCCTAGATACAAACATGCCAATAGCAACCTTGCTGACGTCATTTTGGAAACTGACTTTTGTATACTAAACGATGGCTCGGCAACCAGACTTCCAGACAGAGCTGACCATTCCCCATCAGCAATCGATCTCTCCCTTTGCTCAAATGCCATAGTCACTGACATCGACTGGAACGTTTTCCCGGACGCCCTCGGCTCCGATCACTTACCCATTGTTCTTACCTTCCGCCACTTCGCCCCTAATCGCAATAACTCGGAGGTCAGAAAAAAGTACAATTACAAACAGGCAAATTGGGACAGCTTCCGTGCGGAGCTCGAGGGTGTCAGGGAGGAAACTCTCCTTACGGATGACATCGAAGCCTCTTACAATAACATACGTCAATGTATACTCACTGCTGCCAATAATCACATTCCGCTTAAATCAGTAAATCCTAACTGTAAGGCCAAAAGGAATGAGTGGTGGAATGCAGACTGTGATGAAGCCTTGGCAAACAAGCGATATCACATTAGGACATATCTCAGGTACTGCTCAGACGCTAACTTCACGAATATGAAGTCAGCTGAAATACAATTTAACCAGATCACCGCTGAGGCTAAACTTCAAAACTGGGAAAACTTTGTCCACAAAGAAACTAAAGATTACAAAGACTGTGGCAAAATCTGGAAGAAAATCCGCAGATTTAAATGTAGATACAGAACTAAAGAAAAGCCACTACTATCGGGTGATAAAATGACCACAACTGACTCTGAAAAGGCAAACCTATTAGCAGATACCTTTGCCAAAAATAGTCAATCAAAATCCCTAGATACTGAACGACTCAATTATAGGTTAGATCAGGAGAAGGGTTTCACATACCCCCCAGATGACAACCAGTTGCCTATAAACTGCATGTTTAAGGCAAAAGAAGTCCAAAACGCCATCTCTTCTGTGAAAGACCCAAAAAAATCCACAGGTTTAGACCCAATATCATATCACATGATAAAACATCTACCACCTAACTTTGTTAAGTTGCTCACTCAGTTTTTCAATCTATGCTGGTTAAAGGATACTATCCCCGCAGCGTGGTCAGACTCACAAGTAGTAGCAGTATTGAAGAGCGGAAAACCGGGCAATCTACCTGGCAGTTACCGCCCCATATCACTAACCCCCCACCTCAGCAAGATCTTTGAGCGTGTGGTGAACCAGAGGCTGGAGTTCCACCTCAATAAACACAATATCATTCCTACATGCCAGGCAGGTTTTAGGCAAGGTCGTTCGTGTGCGGACCACATTGTGCACGTCACTGAAAAAATCAAAAAGACCTTGGCACATAGTAATAATTCTCTTCTTGGAACCTTCTTTGATATTAAATCTGCGTACGACAGCGTCTGGCATGCTCGTCTACTCCTAAAACTCGGCAGAATCGGTGTCTCTGGCCACATGTACCAATTCATCAAAAACTTCATCAGCAATCGCAAGATGTCTGTCCGAGTGGGCTCTTCGGTGTCCGAAACCCATGCGCTGGACATGGGGGTTCCCCAGGGCAGTATCATCGCGCCAAACTTATTCAGCATCATGCTCTATGACATTACTTCTGTTAAGGTTGACGGTGCCAGTGTACTTCTGTATGCGGACGACCTCGCCTTAATAGACACTAATAGACCACGCCATAACAGAGTTACCAACACTGTTGACTTATCTTCTTACCAAACTAAAATCGACAACCTCTGTCAATATATGTACACCAACGGCTTCCAACTAGCCTCAAATAAAACAGTCTTTCTTGTTGTCTCCCGTAGACAACTGTACAGGAACTGCAGTATAAAGATAGGTTGTGATATTATCAAACCGAGCTCAGAAGTTAAGTTCCTCGGCGTTATCATCGATACCCGACTTAACTGGACCAGTCATATCGAACATCTGATCAATAAGGCCAACAAGGATCTTTATATCATACGCTACCTGGCGTCCCAATCCTGGGCCAGAGGACGTAAGTGTGTCACAGAGGTAGTGCGGGCATTAATTCGCTCCCGCCTCCTTTACGGGTGCGAAGCTTATTTCGCGACGCGCCCGGCGCTCATGAAAAAACTGGCTATTATAGAGTGCAGGGCGCTCAAAATAGCTCTGGGACTCTCCCAACAAGCGAGTAAGAGTCGAGTCTACAGCGAGTGTGGGTGGCTGCCCCTTGTGGATGAGATAAAACTCCGTTCAGCTCAGTATGCTGTCAGAGCCCACGCGGTAGAGAACTCTGCCTGCGAGGTCCTGACTGACTTTTTTCCTCAGCACCAAAATTATGAGGCCAACACCAAACATAGCACTCAACTCTTGGCCAAAACGCTACCCTTATCCGACACAGTAAACCGCATTCTAGCCGATAGCGGGGTGAAGGTCAGTGAGCTGGCCAGGGTCCCCCCGCCCTCCTACCCGCCTTGGCTTGAGGAAACCCCTACTATCATATACGTCAGTGAAGATAATACTACCAAAAAAGATAACCCCGTCTACCTGGCTACTGTTACAAAAGAAACCCTAAACTACAAATTCTCGGAGCATTTAAAAGTCTTTACTGACGGATCCAAATTTGCAGACGGCAGCGTTGGCTGCGCCTTTGTGATCCCAGATCTCAAAATCTCAAGGAAATATACTCTTAATAAAGACATCTCCATATTCTCAGCCGAGCTATTTGCCTTGCTCATGGCATGCACTTTTATAAATGACCTCCCAGTCACACCGCGTGCGGTAGTTTTCTGCTCTGACTCGCGCTCTTCATTACAAGCTCTGCATCGAAACACATCAAATCGGGCAGAGCTACAAAGAGAAATCCTCTTTATATGTCACCAGTTAATCTCATCCGGCACATCCGTATCATTTCTCTGGGTCCCCTCTCACGTAGGGGTCCGGGGAAATGAACTGGCGGATGTCGCTGCCAAAGAAGCGGCAGAATCTAGCCAAGCTAACACTAACATCGGCTACTCAGTAACCGAGTTCTACAGTAAAATCTGTAAACTCATTCGAAGTCAGTACGTAACATCTCTGTCCTATCAACCCATTGATATGAACGATCTACACCCCGATCTCCCAACAAACCTCCTCACTATCTTCAGACGCCTCCGTGCCGGCGGCTGCCGCTTCCATATCTTTAACAAGTCCTGCCATTGTGGAGAACCCTATTCATTTCAACACATTTTCGCTCCATGCGCTACAAATAGAATTACCTTTAAAACCTTATATGACCATATGCAGCTCCATGGTCTGAGTCCCCAGGATTATTTGCGCAGTAGCAGTTCTCTAGGCTGGTCACACAGCTTGCTGCTGTGCCGACTGGTCAGGGACTCGGACATGGGGCTGTGGGTATAACTAAGCCCAGATTATCACATCAGCGTGTTTCAGTTTGAGGTCGAGTGGCTCCCGCCATCCCTCCTGATTCCAGCGACTACCCTCTAGACAACATATCCTCACCCAAGGCCCACTAGTCGCCAAACTGTACATATTGTTTTTATTACCACGGCCTTCGTGGCTTACATTTTAATCCTTTTATTTGTAAAAAGTTTTGAGATTTATTGTTCGTGTTCCTCTTACTTGCTCATCTATTTGGTTTTATTGGTGATCCTGAAAGGTTCCACTTTTTAACTCGATTTGAATTAAAAAAAAAATCCTTTTACAAACCCGTTATTCAAGATATAGAATACAGACTTATAATTCTTACCAAGAAACATCTTAACTACTTTTCATTTTAACAAATTCCACAGAGCATTATCAACTCAACCCCACCCCCTGCCCTCCTCTCCTTATTTTTTGTTTCTTTCTTTCCTCTTTTTGAAAGCGGACAAACACTCAAGTCCTTAATGGCTCAAAACCGTAGGACTTTTAATATTAATTTTAACTGTCTGTATGTTCTGGCATTTGAGAAGCCACAACAGATAATATAGAGCTAAGAAATAAGCTCTAAAAATCTCAAGTTGATCTTACTGTCAAAGTGAAAAGGTCGAATCAATTTATAGCCACGCGAAAAATACACTGTCACCTATCTCTATATATTTATAGATATAGATATACATATATATATACGGCTTCTCTGTGTGTGTGTGTGTGTGTGTGTGTTTGTGTGTGTGTGTGTGGGCAAAAACCTGTGTATTGTAGAGTTCTGTTTGTGATGTGGTCTAGCGGCTTTTGTCTGTCTGTATGTTCTGGCATTTGAGAAGCCACAACAGATAATATAGGGCTAAGAAATAAGCTCTAAAAATCTCAAACCCGTTTGACAGGACTTCGCCTTCAAAGGTGATTGTGGTGAACCGCCACGCTGTCTGTCTCTGTCTCGCGATTCACCCCGGCGAATTCACCATTCCCAGTAACTCTTCCTTATCTTCTCCAGTGTTTTGCGCCTTCGTGTGGCTTCAATCCATATTCCCGTTTCTAAGTTACTATTTTTAGAATGTCACTGCGCTGTCCAGAACGCTTCCCTTGCACCCGTAAGTTGTTCTTACTGTCAAAGTGAAAAGGTCGAATCAATTTATAGCCACGCGAAAAATACACTGTCACCTATCTCTATATATTTATAGATATAGATATACATATATATATACGGCTTCTCTGTGTGTGTGTGTGTTTGTGTGTGTGTGTGGGCAAAAACCTGTGGATTGTAGAGTTCTGTTTGTGATGGGGTCTAGCGGCTTTTGTCTGTCTGTATGTTCTGGCATTTGAGAAGCCACAACAGATAATATAGGGCTAAGAAATAAGCTCTAAAATTCTCAAACCCGTTTGACAGGACTTCGCCTTCAAAGGTGATTGTGGTGAACCGCCACGCTGTCTGTCTCTGTTTCGCGATTCACCCCGGCGAAGCCGGGTATTCCTCTAGTATATATTTTTATATATATATAATTTATATATATATATATATATATATATAGAGAGAGAGAGAGAGAGAGAGAGAGAGAGAGAGAGAGAGAGAGAGAGAGAGAGAGAGAGAGAGAGAGAGAGAGAGAGTGGGTGGGTGTGTGTATGTGCGTGTGCGTATGTGTACGTGTGTTTGTTTGTGAATATGTGTATGTCCGTGTGTCTATATGTGCGTATGGGGGTGTGTTTTGTGTGTATGAAGTGTGTGTGAGAGAGTGAGTGAGTGCGTGTGAGTGAGTGTGTATGTGTGTACGTGTGTAACTTGGGTGTGTGTGTGTGTGTGTGTGTGTTCGTGTGTGTGTGTTTGAGAGAGAGAGAGAGTGAGCGAGAGACAAAGAGAGAGAGAGAGAAAGAGAGAGAGAAAGAGAGAGAGAGAGAGAGAGAGAGAGAGAGAGAGAGAGAGAGAGAGAGAGAGAGAGAGAGAGAGAGAGAGAGAGAGAGAGAGAGAGGTTTGTCTTTCGCTGGGGTATGCAGTGCCTTGGCGTGGCACTTCCACTTAAAAAAAATTAAATACAATTAATAATTCTGTACTAACCGATACAAAGACAGTACCATACAATAAATAAAGTTCCAAAAGTAAGAATCACAATTTGTTTACTATATGTTGGTTATATATATATAACTGGTTTAAATATAAAACGGCCTCATAACAAAAATTTGCAGTCTAGCGGAAAAGCTTAGTTTTTGTGTTTTGTTCTTTTTGTAGTTGTTATTTTTCATAACGGAAGTGTAGAGTTATAGACAGAAAGAGGCAGCTCATATGAGGCATGTAATTATACGTCATCAGCTAATTAGCTGTGTGCGCAATTTCCTGTCGCTGGCCGCACGTGAACAGTTCTCTGCACGAAAAATCAATGGTCTTTCTCTCTCTGCCGTGCTTCTCGCCCGTGAGAATACGGGTATGATTGGAAGATGATATGCGTTCATATCTCATCTCCTGGTACTCTTCATTAACACATCTCCCGTGCAGGGGTTTTGTTTGTTTGTTTGTTTGCTTAACGCCCAGCCGACCACGAAGGGCCATATCAGGGCGGTCAGTGCGGGGGTTCTTTCCTTGATTCGCGCATGCGGTCCAATGAAGCCGACTGAGATTGGAAGAGGGGAAGAGAGATATGATGATGATGATGATGATGATGATGATGATGATGATGATGATGATGATGATGATGATGATGATGATGATGATGATGATGATGATGATGATGGTGGTGGTGGTGGTGGTGGTGATGGTGATGACGATGACGATGACGACGACGATGATGATGATGATGATAATGATGATGATGATGATGATGATGATGATGATGATGATGATGCTGATGATGCTGCTGCTGCTGCTGCTGATGATGATGATGATGATGATGACGACAAAGAAGAAGAAGAAGAAGAAGAAGAAGAAGAAGAAGAAGAAGAAGAAGAAGAAGAAGAAGAAGAGAGAAAAAATGATAATGATAAGAACAATCTTGATTGCTAATTGTTTTCCTTTTTACATTTAGTCAAGTTTTGACTAAATGTTTTAACATAGAGGGGGAATCGATACGAGGGTCGTGGTGTGTGTGTGTGTGTGTGTGTGTGTGTGTGTGTGTGTGTGTGTGTGTGTGTGTGTGTGTGTGTGTGTGTGTCTGTCTGTGTGTCTGTCTGTCTGTCTGTCTGTCTGTGCGTGTGGGTGTGTAGAGCAATTCAGACTAAACTACTGGACCGATCTTGATGAAATTTGACATGAGAGTTCCTGGGAATGATATCCCCGGAATTTATTTTTCATTTTTTCGATAAATACTTTTGATTACGTCATAATTATGCGGCTTTTTGTAAAAGTTGAGGCGGCACTGTCACACCCTCATTTTTCAATCAAATTGATTGACATTTTGGCAAAGCAATCTTCCACAAAGGCCGGACTTTGGTATTGCATTTCAGCTTGGTGGCTTAAAACTAATGAATGAGTTTGGTCATTAACAATCGGAAACTTGTAAATAAAATTATTTTTTTTATTAAACGATCCAAAAATAATGTCATCTTATTCTTCGTCATTTTCTGATTCCAAAAACATATACATATGTTATATTTGGATTACAAACAAGCTCTGAAAATTAAAAAAATTAAAATTATGATTAAAATTAATTTTCCGAAATCGATTTAAAAACAATTTCATCTTATTCCTTGTCGGCCCCTGATTCCAAAAACATATATAAAGGATTAAAAACAAACTCAGTAAGCTAAAAAGAATAGACATACAGAAAAGCGTGGTATCCTGCTCAGCGCGACCACTACCGCACTATTCTGCATTGCTTGTCGATTTCACTGCCTTTGCCACGAGCGGTGGACTGACGAAACTACGAGTATGAGTTCTTGGTGAAAAAAGCAGTGCGTTCAGTTTCATTCTGTGTGTTCGACAGCTTGACTAAATGTTGTTATTTCGCCTTTCGCGACTTGTTGATATCTGTAGCCGATTCAGCATCAAGTGAAACTCCCATGCATAATCTAAGGACAACGGGTTTCAAAGTTATGTAAATGACTTTGCATTTGTGTTTTATTCATTTGTTGTTGTTGTTGTTGTTGTTGTTGTTGTTGTTGTTGTTGTTGTTGTTGTTGTTGTTGTTGTTGTTGTTGTTGTTGTTGTTGTTCTTCTTCTTCTTCTTCTTCTTCTTCTTCTTCTTCTTCTTCTTCTTCTTCTTCTTCTTCTTGAAAGCAACACGCTTTGCGTTTCTTTCATAGACCGGCAAAGACTGTCTCAATTATCGCCAGATTTAAATTGTGCGGGCACATTTCTTTTTAACGTTGGTCAAAATCGTAAAGAGCTGGTGAATTCAATAACAGTCGCAAAAGACATTGTTGGTTGACAAGCTGTTGAGGTCTTTTATTGATTGGCGGACGTAGACTAATGATTGGCAGTCCTCCTTTTAAACTGGGGATGAAAGTCGTTTTTTCGTTTCAGTGCTTCTCATTAACTCAAGCGCCAAAGGCATCTTCCACATAACTGTGACCTACTGTCGTCGTCTACATTTCGACCGCTTACGTACGTTCCCTTTTTTTCTACGATCTTTTGTATAAAAAAAAAATTAAAAAAAATACTACAGCAGAAACCAACTAAACAACGAAACGTGATTGGCATACTTTGATAGAAATTGAGAGAGAGAGAGAGAGAGAGAGAGAGAGAGAGAGAGAGAGAGAGAGAGAGAGAGAGAGAGAGAGAGAGAGAGAGAGAGAGAGAGAGAGAATTGAATTGAATTGAATTGAATTGAACTTTATTTAACAAGGATTAAGATTGAAGGCTACGCCTTTTCTTACAATCTGTCCTTGGGACGCATAGACACACAATTATATAATTAAAAAATTAAAAATTAAAAAGTTAAAAAGTTAACCAACAAAAGGAGGTCGGAAAACTTCAGCACGTGATAATAAAGATGACGATGATGATGATGATGATGACGATGATGATGATGATGATGATGATGATGATGATGATGATGAAGAAGATGAGGCATGAAGAGCATACATATGTGGTTATTCATAAAATCAAATGCATACTATGCAGGTAATTATAAATACAAGCTGGTAGCAATCGAACATGTAGCAATAGTACAACACAAAATAATATGTTCAGAATATACAATGCACAGCATATCTTTGACGTACTACTAAGTGTGGTAATACTAATGTTGACAGAGAGAGAAAGAAAGACAGAGAGAGACAGATAGGAACATAGACAAAGAGAGACAGATAGGGGGGGGAGGGGGGGCAGATTTGTACAGACAGACAGAGGACAATAAGACATGAAGAAATAGAAAGACAGGCAGGCAGGCAGGCAGGCTGGCAGGCTGGCAGGCTGGCAGGCAGGCAGGCAGGCAGGCAGGCAGGCAGGCAGAGACAACGGCAAAGAAAGAAGATAGTAGAGGTTGAGTCGATCATTATCTTAATCAGCACAGCATGAATGACAACTTCGCACAATTGCGTCGCAGTTTGAAGTGCTATTAACGGAACAGGCTTTTCTTCTGTGATCTTTGGCGTAAAGATCCGAATTGTTGTTAACGAGCGCGATGTTTTCTTCGTTAAGAACAAATAATTGGTCTTTCTTTTGCATTCCCCTCAAATTGGAACATGCGGACCATTTCAGTCAACAAATCATGATTTCAAAGGTAATGACTTTTATTGAGTGACACGAGCAAATAGAAACGGGAACAACGAAAAAACATCCGTACACAAACAAAGGGCTTCTTTGGCTGTTGAGAGTGATTTTAAAGGACACAAGCAAGCAAAGGCGAATTGATCAAAAGTATAGAATTTCGAAATGTTGACGTCACTTATCTATCTATATATATATACGACTAGTGTCTGTCTGTGTGTCTGTCTGTCTGTGCGCGATGCGCGGCCAAGGTTCTCGATGGATCTGTTTCAAATTTGGTGATCATATTCAGGTACACCCTGGACACAACCTGGTCGATGAGATATTTCAACAAGTGCTCTCAGCGCGCAGCGCGGAACCGATTTTGGTTCCACCTCAGCTATTTTGCTTCCACCTCAGCTTACCCGGGCCCCCATACCGACACACCATAGCCGCTACACCACATCACAACGCCAAAGTTCTCGGTGGATCTTTTTCAAATTTGGACACCGTATTCAGCTACACCCCGGACACAATATCATCGATGAAATATTTCAACACGTGCTCTCAGCGCGCAGCGCTGAACTCATTTTCGTTTTTGCGTTCATTTCACCATTATAAGTAACTCTTCCTTATCTTCTCCAGTGTTTGGCGTTTATCTCCCTTCCTTCGTGTGGCTTTCCCGTTCAGTTCTAAGTTACTATTACTATTTTTAGAATGTCACTGCGCTGTCCACTGCGCTGTCCAGAACGCTTCCCTTGCACCCGTAAGTTGTTCTTACTGTCAAAGTGAAAAGGTCGAATCAATTTATAGCCACGCGAAAAATACACTCTCACCTATCTCTATATATTTATAGATACAGATATGCATATATATATATACGGCTTCTCTGTGTGTGTGTGTGTTTGTGTGTGTGTGTAGGCAAAAACCTATGTATTATAGAGTTCTGTTTGTGATGGGGTCTAGCGGCTTTTGTCTGTCTATTTTAAATCTGCCCTTTAACTTACCTTCTTTGTGCGTGTTAAAATGGCTGAACAAGGTGAAAGCGGTCACGGATTTATCATATTACAGTGGAACTGTCGCTCTATCAACTCTAACTTCTCTCAGCTATATAATTATATATCAAATCACTCTGCTGACATCTTAGTTATCCAGTCAGTCAAGAGAAAACGCTCCCTACTGCCTTCTATAGATGGTTTTGACTTCCCTCCCATAGTAGAGCAAAAGGGCTCAGGGCAACTCATTCAAACAGCTATTTATCTAAAGTCTTCCTTAAATTACAAACCCTTTGCACCTCTCATCCCTAGTTCAGAAAATCTCAGTACATGTGCTGTTGAAATCGAAATAAAAGGATCCAAAAACCTCAACATAGTTAACATATATTACCCCCACGGGTGTAATAAAAAAGGAACTACCGACTGGCTAAAATCCCTGGATCATGGCAGGGCACACTGGTGCGTGATGGGTGATTTTAATAATCACCACCCTCTGTGGGACTCTGCTAACCCTAGATACAAACATGCCAATAGCAACCTTGCTGACGTCATTTTGGAAACTGACTTTTGTATACTAAACGATGGCTCGGCAACCAGACTTCCAGACAGAGCTGACCATTCCCCGTCAGCAATCGATCTCTCCCTTTGCTCAAATGCCATAGTCACTGACATCGACTGGAACGTTTTCCCAGACGCCCTCGGCTCCGATCACTTACCCATTGTTCTTACCTTCCGCCACTTCGCCCCTAATCGCAATAACTCGGAGGTCAGAAAAAAGTACAATTACAAACAGGCAAATTGGGACAGCTTCCGTGCGGAGCTCGAGGGTGTCAGGGAGGAAACTCTCCTTACGGATGACATCGAAGCCTCTTACAATAACATACGTCAATGTATACTCACTGCTGCCAATAATCACATTCCGCTTAAATCAGTAAACCCTAACTGTAAGGCCAAAAGGAATGAGTGGTGGAATGCAGACTGTGATGAAGCCTTGGCAAACAAGCGATATCACATTAGGACATATCTCAGGCACTGCTCAGACGCTAACTTCACGAATATGAAGTCAGCTGAAATACAATTTAACCAGATCACCGCTGAGGCTAAACTTCAAAACTGGGAAAACTTTGTCCACAAAGAAACTAAAGATTACAAAGACTGTGGCAAAATCTGGAAGAAAATCCGCAGATTTAAATGTAGATACAGAACTAAAGAAAAGCCACTACTATCGGGTGATAAAATGACCACAACTGACTCTGAAAAGGCAAACCTATTAGCAGATACCTTTGCCAAAAATAGTCAATCAAAATCCCTAGATACTGAACGACTCAATTATAGGTTAGATCAGGAGAAGGGTTTCACATACCCCCCAGATGACAACCAGTTGCCTATAAACTGCATGTTTAAGGCAAAAGAAGTCCAAAACGCCATCTCTTCTGTGAAAGACCCAAAAAAATCCACAGGTTTAGACCCAATATCATATCACATGATAAAACATCTACCACCTAACTTTGTTAAGTTGCTCACTCAGTTTTTCAACCTATGCTGGTTAAAGGATACTATCCCCGCAGCGTGGTCAGACTCACAAGTAGTAGCAGTATTGAAGAGCGGAAAACCGGGCAATCTACCTGGCAGTTACCGCCCCATATCACTAACCCCCCACCTCAGCAAGATCTTTGAGCGTGTGGTGAACCAGAGGCTGGAGTTCCACCTCAATAAACACAATATCATTCCTACATGCCAGGCAGGTTTTAGGCAAGGTCGTTCGTGTGCGGACCACATTGTGCACGTCACTGAAAAAATCAAAAAGACCTTGGCACATAGTAATAATTCTCTTCTTGGAACCTTCTTTGATATTAAATCTGCGTACGACAGCGTCTGGCATGCTCGTCTACTCCTAAAACTCGGCAGAATCGGTGTCTCTGGCCACATGTACCAATTCATCAAAAACTTCATCAGCAATCGCAAGATGTCTGTCCGGGTGGGCTCTTCGGTGTCCGAAACCCATGCGCTGGACATGGGGGTTCCCCAGGGCAGTATCATCGCGCCAAACTTATTCAGCATCATGCTCTATGACATTACTTCTGTTAAGGTTGACGGTGCCAGTGTACTTCTGTATGCGGACGACCTCGCCTTAATAGACACTAATAGACCACGCCATAACAGAGTTACCAACACTGTTGACTTATCTTCTTACCAAACTAAAATCGACAACCTCTGTCAATATATGTACACCAACGGCTTCCAACTAGCCTCAAATAAAACAGTCTTTCTTGTTGTCTCCCGTAGACAACTGTACAGGAACTGCAGTATAAAGATAGGTTGTGATATTATCAAACCGAGCTCAGAAGTTAAGTTCCTCGGCGTTATCATCGATACCCGACTTAACTGGACCAGTCATATCGAACATCTGATCAATAAGGCCAACAAGGATCTTTATATCATACGCTACCTGGCGTCCCAATCCTGGGCCAGAGGGCGTAAGTGTGTCACAGAGGTAGTGCGGGCATTAATTCGCTCCCGCCTCCTTTACGGGTGCGAAGCTTATTTCGCGACGCGCCCGGCGCTCATGAAAAAACTGGCTATTATAGAGTGCAGGGCGCTCAAAATAGCTCTGGGACTCTCCCAACAAGCGAGTAAGAGTCGAGTCTACAGCGAGTGTGGGTGGCTGCCCCTTGTGGATGAGATAAAACTCCGTTCAGCTCAGTATGCTGTCAGAGCCCACGCGGTAGAGAACTCTGCCTGCGAGGTCCTGACTGACTTTTTTCCTCAGCACCAAAATTATGAGGCCAACACCAAACATAGCACTCAACTCTTGGCCAAAACGCTACCCTTATCCGACACAGTAAACCGCATTCTAGCCGATAGCGGGGTGAAGGTCAGTGAGCTGGCCAGGGTCCCCCCGCCCTCCTACCCGCCTTGGCTTGAGGAAACCCCTACTATCATATACGACAGTGAAGATAATACTACCAAAAAAGATAACCCCGTCTACCTAGCTACTGTTACAAAAGAAACCCTAAACTACAAATTCTCGGAGCATTTAAAAGTCTTTACTGACGGATCCAAATTTGCAGACGGCAGCGTTGGCTGCGCCTTTGTGATCCCAGATCTCAAAATCTCAAGGAAATATACTCTTAATAAAGACATCTCCATATTCTCAGCCGAGCTATTTGCCTTGCTCATGGCATGCACTTTTATAAATGACCTCCCAGTCACACCGCGTGCGGTAGTTTTCTGCTCTGACTCGCGCTCTTCATTACAAGCTCTGCATCGAAACACATCAAATCGGGCAGAGCTACAAAGAGAAATCCTCTTTATATGTCACCAGTTAATCTCATCCGGCACATCCGTATCATTTCTCTGGGTCCCCTCTCACGTAGGGGTCCGGGGAAATGAACTGGCGGATGTCGCTGCCAAAGAAGCGGCAGAATCTAGCCCAGCTAACACTAACATCGGCTACTCAGTAACCGAGTTCTACAGTAAAATCCGGAAACTCATTCGAAGTCAGTACGTAACATCTCTGTCCTATCAACCCATTGATATGAACGATCTACACCCCGATCTCCCAACAAACCTCCTCACTATCTTCAGACGCCTCCGTGCCGGCGGCTGCCGCTTCCATATCTTTAACAAGTCCTGCCATTGTGGAGAACCCTATTCATTTCAACACATTTTCGCTCCATGCGCTACAAATAGAATTACCTTTAAAACCTTATATGACCATATGCAGCTCCATGGTCTGAGTCCCCAGGATTATCTGCGCAGTAGCAGTTCTCTAGGCTGGTCACACAGCTTGCTGCTGTGCCGACTGGTCAGGGACTCGGACATGGGGCTGTGGGTATAACTAAGCCCAGATTATCACATCAGCGTGTTTCAGTTTGAGGTTGAGTGGCTCCCGCCATCCCTCCTGATTCCAGCGACTACCTTCTAGACAACATATCCTCACCCAAGGCCCACTAGTCGCCAAACTGTACATATTGTTTTTATTACCACGGCCTTCGTGGCTTACATCTTAATCCTTTTATTTGTAAAAAGTTTTGAGATTTATTGTTCGTGTTCCTCTTACTTGCTCATCTATTTGGTTTTATTGGTGATCCTGAAAGGTTCCACTTTTTAACTCGATTTGAAATAAAAAAAAATAATATTACAAGCCCGTTATTCAAGATATAGAATACAGACTTATAATTCTTACCAAGAAACATCTTAACTACTTTTCATTTTAACAAATTCCACAGAGCATTATCAACTCAACCCCACCCCCTGCCCTCCTCTCCTTATTTTTTGTTTCTTTCTTTCCTCTTTTTGAAAGCGGACAAACACTCAAGTCCTTAATGGCTCAAAACCGTAGGACTTTTAATATTAATTTTAACTGTCTGTATGTTCTGGCATGTGAGAAGCCACAGCAGATAATATAGGGCTAAGAAATAAGCTCTAAAATTCTCAATCCCGTTTGACAGGACTTCGCCTTTCAAAGGTGATTGTGGTGAACCGCCACGCTGTCTGTCTCTGTCGCGCCGTTCACCCCAAATTCCCGTTTCTGAGAGTGACTATTTTTAGAATGTCACTGCGCTGTCCAGAACGCTTCCCTTGCACCCGTAAGTTGTTCTTACTGTCAAAGTGAAAAGGTCGAATCAATTTATAGCCACGCGAAAAATACACTCTCACCTATCTCTATATATTTATAGATATAGATATACATATATATATATACGGCTTCTCTGTGTGTGTGTTTGTGTGTGTGTGTGTGGGAAAAAACCTGTTGATTGTAGACTTCTGTTTGTGATGGGGTCTAGCGGCTTTTGTCTGTCTGTATGTTCTGGCATTTGAGAAGCCACAACAGATAATATAGGGCTAAGAAATAAGCTCTAAAATTCTCAATCCCGTTTGACAGGACTTCGCTTGCAGAGGTGATTGTGATGAACCACCACGCTGTCTGTCTCTGTCTCGCGATTCACCCCGGCGAAGCCGGGTATTCCTCTAGTAATATATAAATGTAAAGGAAATGTACGTACCATAGGGTTTTTTCAATCGCGTAATGATTATCATTTATAGATGGACACCATCATTCTTTTGCTATTTCATTCTATGTTGTCAAAACTGCGAGACAATTTGATAACAAAACGAACACAAAAAAACCCACCCAGCAGTAATTGAACATTGCCGATGACTACTACCACTCGTATTGTACCGTCGCGGTGAGGCGACGCTGGAGTGTCCTCTCCAGGGCGCAAGCCTGGGCTGAGGCGATAAGGAAGACAGGCTGAAGCCCACGTAGCAGGTCCCCCCTCTCCACGTCACTGATGTAGCCCACGTAGCAGGTCCCCCCCCCTCTCCACGTCACTGATGTAGCCCACGTAGCAGGTCCCCCCCCCTCTCCACGTCACTGATGTAGCCCACGTAGCAGGTCCCCCCCCCCCTCTCCACGTCACTGATGTAGCCCACGTAGCAGGTCTCCCCTCTCCACGTCACTGATGCAGCCCACGTAGCAGGTCCCCCCTCTCCACGTCACTGATGCAGCCCACGTAGCAGGTCCCCCCTCTCCACGTCACTGATGTAGCCCACGTAGCAGGTCACCCCTCTCTACGTCACTGATGCAGCCCAAGTAGCAGGTCCCCCCTCTCCACGTCACTGATGTAGCCCACGTAGCGGGTCCCCCCTCTCCACGTCACTGATGTAGTCCACGAAAGAAAGAAAGAAGGAAAGAACGAGAGAAAGAAGGAAACAAAGAACGAGAGAAAGAAGGAAACAAAGAACGAGAGAAAGAAGGAAACAAAGAACGA
>NC_090254.1:39944024-39951524 GCF_037325665.1 Littorina saxatilis | reverse complement strand
TTGCCATATTTAGAGTTGTTTGCACAGTAAATACAGCCGCTAAAAATAGCTCGCTTGAAACTGTCTTACATATAAATTCCTTTGTAATTTAAAAATTACACAACACCATGAAAAATCATTATCGACGATCGCGAATCTGCTTATATCCATAACACATTACGAAAAGATCTAAATATGTAAAAAAAATCGATTTCCTCGCCAGACAAGGAAAACCAAGGCATCCTGTCAGGGATAGAATGAGCCGAACTCATTTTGACCTGAGGTCAGGATGCACCCTCCCCCTCCCTCCTTACTTCTACGTCCCGCCCACATCCGCTATCTCCATTCCTTCGCCCTTCCTTTCTATCCTTGTCCAGTCCTAAATACCATGGCATCACCTTCAGTTTAAAAACAGTTTATCGTTCCTCTAAACTGACACTTGGTTTTATTTTGCAAATACGATATCGCTCCTTACGGAAGAAAACACACAAAACTTTCTTTTCTAAGATACTTGTTTCTAAAGAAGAACACCATCATTTGCTTACATTTAGCAGTTAAGCTTGCTCGTTAGAGAAGACTTGTTTAATATATACAAAGGAATTACATCTTTGGAGAAAAAAAAATGTTTGCAGATACGTTTGCTCGTTGGAGAAGATGCGATATGACATATTTTCGACATCCGTTAAGTTATGTATTTTTGTTGTTAAAGAAACCAACCTGATTTTCAAATTAATGTACAGATACGCTCGCTCATAAGAAGAGATACGATATGACATGTTCTCTACATTCGTTTAATTATATATCTATTTTTTTTAAAGAAACAGCCCAGCTTTTCATATAACTTTACAGATAATTTCGCTCCTCAGAGGAGATGCGCTATAACACGTTTTCTACATAATTTTAGTTATATAACTTTTCACAAAAAAGGATCTGATTTTAATTTAAATTGACAGAGAAGATACTATATGGCAACTTTCTACATTGTTTTAGTTATATTTTTTTGGGTTAAAGAAACAGACCTGATTTTCATATATCATTTTGGTATTTTGCCCTAATGTGCGTTTGTTTGTGCCGCACTTGCCTGTGTGTATATGTGTGTGTGCACGTGTGTGTGTGTGTGTGTGTGTGTGTATGTGTGCGTGTGGGAAAGTGTGAGATTGTTGTTGATTACGATAGAATGATTTGAATTGTGTATTGTGTACGTGATTGTGTTACATTTATTTAAAGTTTATTTGTATTTAAATGTGTATTGTTGCTGTTATTAAGATTATTCCAATATTTAAGATTGATTTAAGGCGCTTATGTTGTGTATTGTTGCTGTTATTCAAGATGATTATATTTAAGATTGTAAGGCGCTTAGAGCTATTTTAGGATTGGCGCCTTATATATACCCTTATTATATTATTATTATTATAATACCTGTTCAGATACGCTCGCTCCTTAGAGGAGATATCATTTGGAATGTTTTCTACATCCTTCTTGTTATGTTTTCTTGTCGTTGTTTAAGAAACATACTTCATTTCAATATAACTTTACAGGTACGCTCGCTCCTTACAGGAGATACGATATAGCACGTTTTCCACATCCTTTTAGTTATAAAGTTTTTGTTAAAGAAACAGGCCTGACTTTCACATAACTTTACAGGTACGCTCTAAAACGCTCGCTCCTTAGAGGATCGAGATACGATATGTCATTGTTTGTTTTTATAAAGAAACAGACCTAATTTCAATATAACTTTACAGGTACGCTCGCTCCTTAGAGAAGAAGACGGAAGAACTCGATCGCGAGAAAGATAAGACTAATCGTCTGCTCTACCAGATGTTACCTCCCCTGATTGCTGATCAGCTGAAAACGGGCGCCACTGTCGGAGCAGAGACTTTTGATTCCACTTCCATCTATTTCTCTGACGTTGTTGGCTTCACAAATATAGCTGCTGCCAGTACCCCTATGCAGGTAAGGTGTGTGTGTGTGTGTGTGTGTGTGTGTGTGTGTGTGTGTATGTGTGTGTGTGTGTGTGTGTGTGTGTGTGTGTGTGCGTGTGTGTGTGTGTGTGTGTGTGTGTGTGTGTGTGTGTGTGTGTGTGTGGGTGTGTGTGTGTGTGTGTGCTTTTTGTGTGTGTGCTTTACATGTATTACTACTTCGTTGTTGTTGTTGTTGTTGTTGTTGTTGTTGTTGTTGTTGTTGTTGTTGTTGTTTGCTTTATGAACATTCATTTGGTTCCACGATAATATACTGTACACAATAGGATTTGTTTTAAGAAGTGTGGCACAAATGTCAGCAGTGCTTCGGCCAATAGCAATACTTTATACGTGTTTTTCTTCTGCTCAAAAATGGGCTCATTGCCTTAAAAATAATAATTAGAACAAGCCAGAACGCGGAAGCGTGATTTAACCATTCACTGTCAAACAAATACCCCGGACACCCCGACGGTATCTCCACGTTCACACTTAATGTGTTAATGCTCGTTTGTGTCTGGATTCTTTTCATTTTTGCATATGACCTCGTCAATTCTTTTTTTGTTTTAAGTAAAATATATGTACTGTGAAAATACGGCGTAAACAGTGAGAACGAGGAAAGTACGCTGCGTTGCTGTAAATTTACGCAGCGTATACGCCTACGCAGCTACGAGACAAAGGAGCAGGTCATGGGATACATATAGGTTACACACTCCGAGTCCTGAATAGCTTGCACATTTTCCCAAGGGGAGATTTTTCAGGTATTACCTCGCCTCGCATATTTTCCCGAGGGTCGATTTTCAGGTATTCCAGAGCCTCTGGGGAGGTAATAATCTGAAAATCTACCCTTGGGGAGATTATGCAAGATATCCAGGACAAGCTAGGTGTCTAAGCTTTTTATCTCCATACCACGATTTTTTCTCATTAAAAACACACACATTTTTGTCAACACAAACCTGTGGGTGTCTTTACACCCCCGGTATAGGGGTGTGTATAGGATTCGGTCGATGTGTTTGTTTGTTTGTTTGTTTGTGTGTTTGTGTTCGCATATAGATCTCAAGAATGAACGGACCGATCGTCACCAAACTTGGTGAACAGGTTCTATACATTCCTGAGACGGTCCTTACAAAAATTGGGACCAGTCAAACACACGGTTAGGGAGTTATTGGTGGATTAAGATTCTACAAGGACTTATAGAGGGACATATTAATGGTCAAAGGGAAATAACCTTCTCAGTTGGTGGCAGTGAGAATGGTAAGGACGGGGGTGTTTTTCCTACCTCGGAGGAATTTCTTGGGTTTTTTTATCACCACGGGTGACCTTTCGCGTGACAATGTTTATTCGCAAAGGATGATCTCTTCTCCGCATTATTTACTGGATTTGAAAACCCGATGCTGCGTGTCGGAGACGCTTTCAGATTATATATTAACTTCTACGTGTAATTGTATTTGTTCAAAAGCACATTTTGGATAGTATAAAAATGCTGAAACTTGTCAGCAGTACTTAAACTAACGAGATTGCGGAATGTTACTCTTGCTTCTAAACTGGTATAATGATATTAGCTGACTGCAAATTGATCAAAGAAAAAAAAGGTAATAAAATCAAGGAGATCGTCTGGTTGATTAGTGTCTTTTATGACAAAAACGAAAAGAAAATGGCGTTAAAAATGGTGCCGGAATTGTATCACTTTTAATCGTTTTTGTCATAGCAACGGGCGCCAGTTATAAAACAGAGGAATTCTTTTTACATCACTGGACGTTTTTTCTTTTCTTTCGTGAATACATTCTACGTTTTTGGATGTACCGATAGAAAACATCACTCATTCGCTCTCTATCCCCCCCCTCCCCCCTTCTCCCGCTGACGTGACATTTTGAGAGTGAATTGAATGCCTAATCAGAAACGTTCTTTTATTCATATCATAATTATTTGTCTGTCTGTTCACTGCAAAGACCATTCAGCTGACGTACTCGTGAATGCTCCTTTCTTCTATGATAAAACGTTCCATAACCTAATATTTCTTGTTATTTGATAGACATAGGCAAAGACAAAGAAAACGTTATCATCTCAAGACGAGAAACTCGGGTGTGGTATATCACAGCATAACAACATATAAAATAAAACGTAAAAACATAAAACAGTAATATTCATTTCATGCACAGCATTATTAAAACCATTTGGAGGCGCAAATAATCAACTCATTATTATTTAGATTAGGATGATAATGTGTGTGTGTGTGTGTGTGTGTCTCTTTCTCTCTCTCTCTTTCTCTCTCTCTCTCTCTCTCTCTCTCTCTCTCTCTCTCTCTCTCTCTCTCTCTCTCTCTAAATAATAAAACACTTCTTGAACAGGCATGGCAGGCAACTTTTCTTTAACGCTCACATTCAATCGATCATTGATTATGCGTCAACACTATGGGATTGTGCGAGTGCAAAAACTCTGAAACCTTTATTTAGTATACATAAAAGAGCAATCAAAGTTATTTTGTTACAAGTCTCGGTTTCCAACGAAGACTATAAACGTTTAAACATTCTTTCCTCCTAAATCAAGACTCATGTACAATAAAGGCGTTTTGATGCATAAGCTCATAATTGGAAGAGCGCCTGCACCTCTTTCTTCTCAATTCACTTCCCACAATTTAAGAGACCCGACAAAAATTTATGCTCCTCGGCCTCGTATAGATCTTTTTAAGTCCAGCCTACTCTTTTCGGGGACTAATCTTTGGAATTCACTTCCAAGCGGTCTCAAACATTCTGTCAATGCCAAGACTTTTAAAGACATATATTTCTCATTCCTTATACATGGCACATTTCGTTCTCACTTAGCCTGAACATGTTTATATTGTTGATGCCTTATTTGTACCTTTTACACGTTTCAGTAGATAAATGTACCTAATTAATTTCATAACATGACTTATGTAACGATGCTACATGCTATTACTTGCAACGTAGTTGCTTCATTGACTCCTCAGTTTCACGGATTTTATCTTCCCTCGAAGTTTCACACGTTTTTTGTTGCTTGAAGCAGTTTTCATTATACCTTTGACAATAATAATTATGTCATGTTCGTGTGTGTGTTTGTTTGTTTAGTCTGTTAATCGTTTGCATGTTTGTCGTTTGTTTTTATTACTTCTTTAATTGATATTCCAACATTTTTAAAACGTATTATCATTAGATTAAACCCTCCCATGGGCGAGGGCTGGATGTAAAAAAGCACCTGTTTGCTTATGCCATTACCCTCGTTAATAAAGAATTTGTCATTGTCATTGTCTCTCTCTCTCTCTCTCTCTCTCTCTCTCTCTCTCTCTCTCTCTCTCTCTCTCCCTCCCTCTCTCTCTCTCTCTCTCTCTCTTTCTCTCTTGCTCCATTCATAATCGCAAACGTGCGTGTGTGCGTTCGTGCTTGCGAATGTGTGAGTGTGTGTGTGTGTGTGTGTGTGTGTTTGTGTGTGTGTGTGTGTGTGTGTGTGTGTGTGTGTGTGTGTGTGTGTGTGTGTGTGCGTGCGTGCGTGCGTGTGTGCGTGCGTGTGTGCGTGCGTGCGTGCGTGTGTGTATATATCTGTGTATGTGGAGAGATTCCGTGAACACTACTGGGCATATCTTCATGAAACTTGACATACACATTCTTCCTGATGATATTGTCATTTTGTGTAGTTGTAGGTCAACATATTGACTGATTGTTTTGATATCGCTTTACGCGACTTGTTAACACTATACTTGCAGGTGGTGGAATTACTGAACAACCTGTACTCCACGTTCGACTGTCGCATCGACACCTATGACGTCTACAAGGTAGAAACAATTGGAGATGCTTACATGGTGGCTAGTGGCGTGCCAAACCGTAACGGAAACAAGGTAAGCGGATGTTCTCGTGTTTGACTCCCCTGAGTAATCAGGATAGTCTTAGAATGAGCAGTGCCCGGCCGGCCCGTAAACAAAAAAACTTGTTCTTTTTGTGTGGTGGAGCGCATGCGGGTGTTGGCAATTACAAGAAGCGAGAGAGGGAGAGAATACACAAACAATAAAAGTTCGATGAACGCATTGAATAATGTTCTCTGTCCTCTTTTATTGCATAGGCCTAACACTCACGCACACAATCACCAAGCATTTAAAATAAAAGTTAAAAATAGGTTCGTCAGACTAATGCTACTTTTCCAATAAACACTTTCAACACTTAGTCTGAAAAAGGTGGAAACACATACTCCGCACTCAAATCAAAAGTAGCTTGAGGCAAATCTCTACTACGGAAAAGTTCTGTTCCACAACACTATAAAGTCACTAGTGTGTGCTCTACCAACACACAACACGCTCTAGAAGAAAAACACGCTAATAAACACTACCTAGAAGAAAAACACGCTAATAAACACGGTAATAAACACGCTATCCCACCAAGAGTCCGCTCGGCTGGGGAAACAAAAAGTAAAAGCAAAGTCAGTAATTACCGAAACGACAATTCATATCAAAGTATCATCTCACACAGTCATCAACACCACAATTACAATCATTCAAGTTCCAGTATTAAAATACATCATGCATGTTTGGTTTTCTCAATCTTATCATTGGCCTTCTCTTCTGTTGTTAGTTACACATCATTTTATTACAGCTGTCAATTTCCAGACAAAACAATAGTTTTTACCACAACAGGCCATTTAGCCAAATCCAATATTGGTCCGAGAGGGGACCAACTTCCTGTGCTTGCTGAGATCTAATTCCAACACATTTACATGAAGAAAGAAAAATCAAATCATTGTGCCAATTCCAAAGAAAGTGTACCGATAACAAAAGGTCTATTCTCACCTGGTCTACATCATCTCTGTACACGAAACACTCCCTGGTTCACAACAGCATTCAAAATCCAGGACATCAGCCATCACACACTCCATCACTGGATCAGTCCAGTTGGTACACACCAACATTACACAGACAGTTTCACTTCCCAAATGCACAAAATCCACAATGCATAATTCAATCAAATTCCGGCAAAGCTTGACATGCTTTTCTCTGCCAGTAGCAGGTCACAAGTGCGCGTTTGTTTCAACGTTGGGCGAGTTCATTACAACTTTTACTCATTTTAGTCGGGAAAAGGGGAAGGGGGGAGAGGGTCCTATATGACGCTGCTTGATTATGCGTCACCAACCCAAACATTATTTTATCAATACGATCTAAACTAATTTAACTTATTAAAAACAAAACTAAACATTCCCCATTCAGGAATATTCAAACAAATGCATAGTCTGTGTGTTTTCATTCAAATCGAACACGCAGACGTAACCAATAGACACAAGCTGACACCCCTGTCTATGAAATGACGAAACCCTGAAACCTACGTCATACCTATGATAACAGCCTATGACGTAATACAGGCGCTAGAAATAATAATTCTATTGACACAGTCACACAATGTCAATACAGATTTCTCTCACTCACCACATTTGTTCTTGTTACATTTAGTCAAGTTTTGACTAAATGTTTTAACGTAGAGGGGGGAATCGAGACGAGGGTCGTGGTGTATGTGTGTGTGTCTCTCTGTGTGTGTGTAGAGCGATTCAGAGAAAACTACTGGACCGATCT
>NC_090254.1:39899024-39926524 GCF_037325665.1 Littorina saxatilis | reverse complement strand
GTCACGTGACGAGTTGGCGGTCCAGGCTATTTGGTCTATGCAGCAACATAGTCACGCTACCGGGGTGTGTGCGCGTTTAGGAGCAATCAGCAACCAGCATTTTTGGCAGAATGACCGAAATATTTTACGCGCCACAGTGGTGACACACACACACTTTTGGTCACTTTTGCAATGCAGGCAATAACATAATCACATTAGCTTTATGTTGGTGCTTTTTTTTGTTTGATAATATCAAGGAAAAACAAATCTGTGACCGACCCCTTATGTTCCTTTCACGGAAAGTTTATGTTAATAATTCTTATATTTGTGATTCTGTGTATTTCTGTATTACTTACATGTCTCTGTATAATATATTCCCAGGTCAAAGGCCTGATGGAAACGTTTTGGTTGCAAAGCCGCTCCTTCCTCTTTTGGAATGTTCATGTTATTCTTATACTTCGAGTTATTCTTATATTTATGTTTCTCTAAATCAAAACGTGACGTGCACAAGTATTTCGAACCAACGGTCGTTTCAGTGCACAGACAAACAAACACTAATAATACAGACAAAAACACTTATCTGAAACAAAATGTTCGGCCGCTTGCAGGTGAGATACAAACGTGGCGTTTTGTCAATAATTAAACGTTCCAACAACATACCTTTCTTGTTGTTTTTTTATCCTGAATTTTAGAACGTTGGAAGTCTATTTGTTTTTGGATGTATGTTTCTCATCAGTTTTTATTCTTTCTATTTATGTTTTTTTTAAACTTTAATGTCTGTGTATTCCCAGGGCAAAGGCCTGATGGAGACGTTCTGGCTGCAAAGCCGCAAGGACATGGGGGAGGCCAACGACAGCATGGTGTGCATGTGGAAACCCAAGAAGCTGCGGACTCCCAAGGCCTCCAGCTCCAACCTCAGCCAGATCTCTGAGACCTCCGGTGGCCTCTCTACCTCCAATGTGGAGCTCTCCAAAAACAGCATCGGCGCCAGTGGTGAGTCTGTTGCTGAAAAGCTGGAAGCTTCCAAGACCGCCGAAAGAGTTGACAGTTCTACTGCTGCTAAGTCTAGTAGTGATGCCTCCACATGTGTTGGCGACAAGGTTAAAGCTTCTGGTGACCCTTCAAGTCTCCATGCTACGAAGTCTTGTGATGACGCAACAGCATCTTCCAGTGGGGCGTTTCATTCTTCTGCCAATGATGAGGCACAGTCTTCTGCCGAGGCAAAACCACCACCCGATGAGAATGCAAAGTCGTCTGATAAAACTGTACATTTCTCCAGTGACGCAACAAAGCCTGGTCGTGAAGCCAAACTGTCTTCTCTAGGTGCCACAGAATCCCCCAGTGATGTCACAAAGAGGTCTGATGACGCTACAAAGTCTTCTGATGTCGTCACAAAGTCCTCCGGTGACGCCCTGATACCGTCAAATGACGCTGTTCAGGCTACTCAATTTACGACAACGACTACTGACGATGTTGCTGATCCTTCTTCGGATACGGCTGTTTACAGCGCTGAAGGACTCCAGCCTTCTGGTGATTTTGCCACAACAGTAGTTGACGGTGATGTCTCAGCCAATGCTATTACTGGGCCGTCTGATAACGCTAGCAATCATGTCGCACAAGCTGGCGAACCTGCTTCATATCCAAATTCCCAAAAACTGAAAGACCTTGAAACTGTTCCGGGACTTCACTCGTTTGGATCTCCGCGAAATGTGTTGATGGGGCTTAAAACGATTACCGAGGGTGTCAGTAAATGTGATAATGTACGGGAAGAGCCGGAAGATGATGTGACTGCCGGTATGAACAAGGCTAATGAATCTGTTAGTCTGTCGGAAAAGAACCGCGTGCAATTAGTCTCAACAGACACTCTGGAGCAACTTGAGGGTGATGGGGATTCTTCAGTCTTGACCAAACCGTCTTCACCATCCCCAAACCACTCACCACGGCTGAGTCATGTCTCCGAAGCCTCGCATCAACTCGGAAAAGCAAACCCCGAAGCTAATTTAGTACCGACCTTCAACGGACTCATTGTGGGCCATTCCCAAACTCACCTTGGTTCAGAAAAAGATCATTCTCACGAAGATCTGAACACAGTACAGATCGGTTCTGGTGTTGATGACAGTATAGGTGGTGTTTTGGAGGGGTCGTCTGTGCTTGGAAGCAAAGAGGACTTCATTCATGGGGACACGGATCGAGAGACCTCCATCGTTGACGGCAGTGGACCAAGGCAAGATAAGAATGGCACACAGATAAAAGGCTTAGTGCCCCTTGGATTCTTATCATCAAGGACAAAAGTATCAGAAGATATCCCGCATGCAGTGAAGTGCACAACAACAACGACGAGCGACAAAAGTGCGGGTGATTGTTTTAACAAAATGTCAACTTTCAAAAACAAGGCCACACTTGTCAAAACGAAAAGTGGCACTTTTAAGGGAAGAAGTTTTAGCAGTAGTCGTCAGAATACAAACAAAGTGTCAGCAGCAACCAATGTCCTAATTTCGAAACAACGCCGACACATCGTGCTTACTGATAAAACACACAGAGGGAAAAGGTTTTCCATTGACTCAAACCCAAAAGCAAACCACGAAGTACCATCTGTGATATCCCGTAATGCAAATGCCACACACACGAAATACACGTTACCAAATTCCTCCACGGAGATATCCACCAGCAAATTTTCAGACAAAATGACCAGTAGTAGCTCAGAATGTGTTGAATTGAACGAAGCAGCGTCTGTTGCGCTACCATCCGAATTAAACGTTACAACAGATGTTGCATCTGCTCATATTGCAGAAACAGATCATACAAATGATGTAAGTTTTGATGATTGCTTCACAAAGACTGCTGTAAGGAGTCCAACGCCGTTTCGACATCGTACTCCGACGAAGAACGACACAGTGCTAGACATTCCGGACATTGCCGACGAAGAGCACGTGACCGAGGATTACAAATTGGCCGACAACTCAAAAGAAACCACGACGACTCTCTTTCAAGGGCACGTTTCGGTTACTGTCACAGATGTGTCGGGTAGTGTCTAAGTGTACTCGACATGTCTAATCTTGAACTTTAGTGTGTTGAATTCATAGCTCAAGATCCACTACCAGTTATTACTTCTTTTTTATACAAGTTCCTGTAGTCAAGCTAAAGAACATTTGTCGTGAAATTTATTGACGGGTTGAGCTCCAAATGAATTAATTTGATCATTTGTTCGACGAAAATAGCGAGAAAATAGATACGTAATATCGAAAAAATCCGATAGAGTTGCCTCCCCGCCATCGTAATATTGACAGAGTTGCCTCCCCTCCATCGATAATGGCGGATTTCGCTATGTTTTCATCGAAAAAAGACATGTAAACGAAATGCATCCGTACAGTTCATTCCGTGACTTCAAAGATATTTAAAATGACTTCTCATGCTTACAAGTGCAGGTTCTGCAAATCTGGAGGCTTAAATGCCTCTGAATTATGAGCTATGAATTCAACACACTGAGTGTTTCATACAACTTTATGTCCATTTTGTTCTTCTAAAATGTTTCTCGCGATGTGGAAAAAAAACCAGGAAGGAAAGATGAAACTGTCCGGTGTTCTGAAAAAAGAGTCCAAGGGAAGTAACCACATATAGCAAAACCATACAGAATTCAACGTTATTTAAAACCACGTGAAGGATGGACGGTGACGCCAAATATGACAAAGAATAAAACCATCAACCCGATTTGGTTGTTGACAGGAGGAAAGACGGGAAAAAAAGTCTCGGGATAAGAGTCACTTGAAATCCGGTTATAACTGTCAAAGACGAAACGGTCTTACATGCCTGAAAGAGTCACTTGAAACCCAGTTATAAGTGTCAAAGACGGACCAGTATCCTTGGCATTCGTTGTCAATAATCCAACAAAATAAGGGCACAAATTTGTGGCCCACAAACTGTGTCTTAAAACCAACTTCTTGGCAAAGTGATCAATCGAATTTTATGGTCCACAAAAACTTGCTTCATATTTTATTTAAGGACTACTTTTATTTGCATTTATTTTTATTGCGCACATTTTGTGCCCCACATTTTGTTTTGGCCTTCATTTTGTGGTCCACAAACTGGAAATGTGCCCCACAAATTTGTGGGCTTATTTGTTGGATTAATGACATCGAATGCCAAGGATATACCAGGCTTGAAAACGTATGTTACGGTAAATGTTTGCGGAAAAGGTGTGTTTTTAGTTTTGATTTGAACCGAGATAGGGAAGGGCAACTGCGAAGGTCAGCGGGCAGTGTGTTCCAGACAGAAGGGGCCTGATGCTTAAAGAATTTCTTTCGTACGTTTCCAGGTTAAATGTTTGTACTCTGGGGAGCTTTTCAAAGCTGGACCTGGGAGAGCGAGAGGGCTCGTAGATGCTCAGTACTGATGATAGGTATGGGGGAAGGGTGTTCTCAAAGTGCCTTAAAGAGAGACATGCAATTTTGCACTCCACCCTGGCATCAACGGGAAGCCAATGGAGCTTTTTGAGGAGAGATGTGGCGCGATGTGTTTTGCGCTTACGAAGCACAACTCTTGAAAATATCCACTGAGACTATGTGGACAGCGTACATCGCTTGATCTTGCACACAATCTTTACCACACAGTTGGATTGAAAGGATTTTTACGAACGCAGAGTTGAGATGAAAAGAGAGAAAACTAAATAAATAAATACAAATAAAATAAAAGGTTGACATCGGTTGTTGTAATTTGGTTATTGCCATGTAGTTGTCGCTTTATTATAATAAGTCATTAAATTGACGAACATTTTAAACGTGCTGTGATATCCAAATCGCCAATTAAACAGTTCGGTGGACTGCAAAAATAAGACGCAAAGTTACCTCCCTGGACGCAACTTTTCATCAAGTAATTCAGGCTGCGTGATTAAAGGGACCTAACTGTACACAAGTTATAACGATATTAAAACAAAGTTGCTTCCCTTATTTCTTGTGTGAATACGTACACATAAGTATTGTTTTGCTAACGGGAGATAAATCCGTGTTGAGACAGTACTGTGCGATAAATATAGTTATTTCCCGTTGTAGTACACACACACACACACACACACACACACACACACACACACACACACACACACGTACGTGCACGGATGCACGCATACACACACACACACACAGATACACGCACGGACGCACGCACGCACACACACACACACACAAACAAACATACAAACACTAACACAGAGATACACGCACGTACACGCATGCTGGCACACACGTTCACAATTGCAATACACAAATTAAATTATTTTTGTTTTAGTTCTTTCATTTCTGGAGTAATTCCTTCTCTTTTTTGTAAAGAGAGACTGACATGAGGTTGCTTTTTCAAAACAGCTTTTATTTTTTTTTAAACGTCCCGAGAAAAACCCATATTATCTCATCAAACCAGGAAACAAGCTAGCAAACAAATATAGACAGAAAAAAAGAAACACCGAAAAATTACACATACGTTAAACAAAGTCATCGACAGGCTCACATAATTTCATATTCTACAGTCAATACCTGACCTGTCCTTTGTATGTGCACATTATTTACCGGCACGGTTGGCCTAGTGGTAAGGCGTTTGCCCCGTGATCGGGAGGTCGTGGGTTCGAACCCCGGCCGGGTCATACCTAAGACTTTCAAATTGGCAATCAAGTGGCTGCTCCGCCTGGCGGCTGGAATTATGGGGTTAGTGCTAGGACCGGTTGGTCCGGTGTCAGAATAATGTGACTGGGTGAGACATGAAGCCTTTGCTGGGACTTCTGTCTTGTGTGTGGCGCACGTCATATGTCAAAGCAGCACCGCCCGGATATGGCCCTTCGTGGTCGGCTGGGCGTTAAGCAAACAAACAAACAAACAAATGTGCACATTACAATCCGTCCGCTTTAAAACTGTTAATGTTATCCGACACCAATACAAGCCTGGCGGTGACCTTAACGATTCATTTTCTTCGGCTGATATGACGAAGAGACAAGACTTCATGTTCGAAATTATTTGACAGTTCCTGGGAGAACTAACATTATGTGTTACGGAGTATGACGTCAGTAAGACGTCATCTCCAACTGTTCTCGCTTATGACGTCAGCTATGTCACTTGTGGAATACAGGGTCAAGAGGAGAAGTCTTGGTTTGTCATTAAGTTGTCTTTGGCGCGACACTCTGAAAAACAACATGCTGAAAAATGTATCTGAAAAATAAACACAATCACATTTTCTGTAGACACCGCTTTATTCGGAACATTTTTTGCAGGTAACAAATTCCAAAATACCGGATTGAATTTGACAACCGGTCATACATACACTTTGATACCGGTTCGTATTTCTTGGGACAATATATATATATTTTTTATATATGTATTTTGTTTGTGTATGTGTGTGGGGAGGGGGGGAGTCACATGCGACGATTTTAGACCAACTTTTACTTGTTTGCCTAGCTCACATTGTGACCGGATTTCATTAAATAACGAGGGCGTAAAACAGGTTTGTCGCGATCATTTGCTTGCGTCTGCTTTTGAGAATCTACACGTGCGTATTTGATTACTAATCCATTTAGATATATATCTGGTTTAAAAGGGTTAGGAGTATGTCCATGCCAATGTCATTATGTGATACTCTTTATTTTATCTTAAAACAAAAGAATTTGTTTGTTCCAAATAAATGAATTGTTTAAGAAATCACAAAATAGTGCAAATTACGACAGTATGTTATTGTGTGTGTGTGTGTGTGTGTGTGTGTGTGTGTGTGTGTGTGTGTGTGTGTGTGTGTGTATGTGTGTGTAGGTAGGTGTGTGTGTGTGTGTGTGTGTGTGTGAGTAGGTGATTGTCTGCATGGGTGAGTGAAAGGCGGCGATGTGGAAACAAAGGAACAAGGTTTCACTGGTTTAAACGTCCACACACAAAACATTCTAAAATCTAAATCATCCACACATAGACACACACACACACACACACACACCCATGCACGCACGCACGCACACACGCATGTACATACACGCAAACAAACAATCTCACACACACACACACACACACACACACACCACGCCGGAGACACGGCTGCACTAGGCAAATCCAGTCTCCCAAACTGAGTCAGTCTACTTGAAAAAGGTATTTGTTTGTAAACACTGGATCGCAGCCGACGAGAACACTGGATCACAGCCGATGGGAACACTGAATCGCAGCCGGCGAATTTTTTATTGTATACATCAATTTATGAATTTTCCTTTTTTGGATAAATGTCTTTAATGACGTCATATCCGGCTTTTAGTGAAATTTAAGGGGGAACTGTCACGCCCTCATGTTTTAACCAACTTGATTGACATTTTAGTTAAGCTATCTTCGACATAGTCCAGACTTTGGTATTCATTTCTGCTTGGAAGCTTAAAAATGTATTAATGAGTTTGGTCATTAAAAATCTGAAAATCTCAAAATAATTTCATCTTATTTTTAATTATTTTCTCATTCCAAAAACATTATAAGATGTTTGGTGGCTTGTTGACAGACCAGCTTTTTTGTTGGTCCAACGGGACCATATCGTCTTTTGTTTCATCTTTATCGACCAAGGCCGAAGGCCGCGGTTGATAAATATGAGACAAAAGGCGATATGCTCCCCGAGGACCAACAACAAAATGCTTGTCTGACGACAAGCCACCAAACATTGTTTTTTTTCATCATTTTGGTTGTGCAACAAAATGCACAATAACCCACAGGGAGACGAATTTTTAGAATCCAACTCCGGACCACAAAGCATCGTCACAGTAGCTCGAGATAACACGTCAAACTTGTCTGTACAGAGCTGCGATCATACCTGTGGGTTCAGTACGTGGTGAGCATATTTCTTTTCTTTTAAGTGTTTTATGACTTTTCGTTGTGGATTTTGCGATTACAGAGATAAGTTGCAAATTGACCATGAGTCGCCGCGGTAATTATGAATATTGATTGGGTCTTTGAGAGTGAATGCGATGGTTCCACACATCACACAATCAGACTGATTGGCTTTTACTTTGACAATCCACGTTTCACCTGAAAGCTCAAACCCATTCACCACCTCGATTTATTGCATGGGGAACATGAGATTTATTTCCCAGGTGTTTGTGAATGAAAACTCGTGAAAATGATGACAAATAATTATGTTATATTCGGAATAAAAACAAGCTCTGAAAATTAAAAATATGAAAATAATAATTGAAATTAAATTTCGATTATCGATTAAAAAACAATTTCATCTTACTCTTTGTCGGTTCCTGATTCCAAAAACATATATATTTGCTATGTTTGGATAAAGTAAACAAGCTCCGAACGTTAAAAAGAATAAAGACACAAACGGCAGAAATTAATATGTAAAGCGCGGAGAGCACAGCTGTGGTTCGCGCTATATAAGCTCCTCATAATAATTAAAAAAAAATAAAAAAAAACGTGCTATCGTGATTTGCTCAACCACTACCGCGCTATACTGGGGATAGGGTTCGGGGGTGTTGGGGGATTGGTTGGTGGTGGGGGGGTGTTGGGTGGGGGTGGGGGTCGCATATACATAAAACAATAAAACAAGAGGAACCACTAAATCCTTTGAAACTGTAAATGCAAACAAGTCGCGTGAGGCGAAATTACTACATTTAGTCAAGCTGTCCAACGCACGAAATGAAACTGAACGCACTGCATTTCTTCACAAAGACAATACAGCTTCGTCAATCCCCGCGACAAGGAAATCGCTCATTTTTCACGTGTAAAACGAAGGAAAATTGACACGCCAGATTAGCGCGGTAGCGCATTGCGGTAAGCAGAAAAGCACTCTTTTCTATATTCTTTTTAACTTTCTGAGCTTGTTTTGAATACAACCTATCATATCTATATGTTTTTGGAATCAGGAAATGATAAAGAATAAGATGAAATCATTTTTGGATCGATTTCTTAAATTTTAATCGTAAGACTAATTAATCTATTTTCGTTAATTGTGGTCACATTTTAAGAGTAAACATGACATATGTATATTACTTTAGATTCACAATGTGATTAAAAATACGATGCAACTCATTAATTAATGTTTAAGCCTCCAAGCTGAAATTCAATACCAAAGTCCGGGCTTCGTCGAAGATTACTTGACCAAAATTTCAACCAATTTGGTTGAAAAATATTAAATGAGAGCGTGACAGTGCCGCCTCAACTTTCACGAAAAGCCGGATATGACGTCATCAAAGACATTTATCAAAAAAATGAAAAACATGTCTGGAGATATTATACTCAGGATCTCTCATGTAAAGTTTCATGAATATCGGTCCAGTAGTTTTCTCTGAATCGCTCTGCACATACACACACACTCATACACACACACACACACACACACACACACACACACACACACCACGACCCTCGTCTCGATTCCCCCCTCTACGTTAAAACATTTAGTCAAAACTTGACTAAATGTAAAATGGGAAACCAACTTTCTCCGTTCCACTCGTCTGGCAGGTACTACATCGTACTTTCAAAATAAAAGTTTTAATTCCTCAGAAAAAAAGAAGGTGTATTCATTAAATTAACTGGCCTATTTCAGTGGCATTAAAACTGGTTTTAGGGAGAAGAGTGGTTTTAGTAACCGCGAAAGAAAGGAAACACATCGCTCTCCATTTCACCATTCTGAGGGGCAGCAGATGGAAGTAAGTGCAAGAGGGATTCGCAAGAAGAGGAAACTAAACATCTTAAAACGTGCACCATTTGCAATTCTGAGAGACTCCACTTAAATTCCTGAATAGGGTCCACTTTCAGCATCCATGTTCAGCGCAATTGCCTTCAGTCCTCAGTGTAATCGCGCGCTTAAGTCTGGCCCTGAGACGGAGAGGATGCAACCTCATTCAGTTCGCATTTTCAAAGTGATCTCTCTCCCCCTTTGACGCAAACGTCGCGGGGTTAGAATTCGTCTGTTCTTTTCATTTTCCGTCCTCCTCTGTCTGTCTTGTCTGTCTGTCTGGATGTCGTTGAAATTTTGGGGAAAAAGATTTGAAATGATGCATTATCGAGCAGACATGAATTTGTGAAGAACTGTTGACATTTGAATGTGTTTACAAATTTGTAACAAATCCCGTTTTGTAATCGCGAAATGTACATATAGAGCGGGTTGCAAGAAGAGTAATGAAATGTGATAGTAATTTTTCTCTGGCTTTGTCTGTCTGCCTGCCTGCCTGCCTGGCTGGCTGGCTGGCTGGCTGGCTGGCTGGCTGGCTGTCTCATTTCGATGCTCCGTATTCGCTTAGATGCCATGATACTTGTTCCGCACACAGAACTCTGTCTTTGTGTTGTTGTGTGTACTTTAAGCATTTACTTCTCTTTGTTTCTCAGTCATAATTGTAGTCTTATCGGGTTCCTGGCTGGTTTGTTTCCTTTCTTTATCTTTGTCTTGTAGAAATCCGATTCAGATAGACTCCTAAATCAAGAACCAAAATCAGGAAAGGTAAGAAAATGGAACTGTTAAACATACAAATGCATTATTATCTTAATTCAGACGTCCCATAAATAATCTTTTTTTTAAAGTTCTTATTATTACTTTATTTTTTTAATTCCCGTCCTGTCAAGGGTTTTTCCCTCTCGTTCCATTGTACCAATCTCGCGATGACCTGCGAGAGAACCTTCGAGCAGTAATGGCGGAGCAGGAGCGGAAGTCGCGTAAACCGAGATCGATGTCGCAAACATGAACTCTCACGCGGGGCAAGGGGGATAAACCAGTAACCCGCCGTCACCCGCAGTCATCCGTCAGACCAAGAGTTATGCTTTCCTAACGTTTCCCACAGTGATTTATTATCAGACGTTCGCTCAACGCCTTGCCGCTTATTACGTCCAGAGAGCGTGCGCCGCCGTAATCGACTATTACCCCGCCGCGGCGGAAAGTAGTTCCCATGCGACTCAGTCAGCAATCTGCTTCTGTCATGGAAGTAATTCCCAGCGGTGGTCTCCCTTGCTCTTTGGTTGAATAATACCTGCCAGCTTAAAGGTCTTGCAGCGTCAGTACCAGGCGCTGAAATCAGTGTTAAAGGTACCTGTCTAAAATTAATGATCGTGTACATCACCACATATCCCGTAAAGGTCTAAAGGAACGATACTATTGATCTGTCAAGAGCCGGTGTGGCACAGTGGTAAGAGCGCTTGCCTCTCACGCTGGAGGTCGTGGGTTCGATTCCTCCCACCCAGGGCGAAAACAAATGCCCGATTTTGTTTCCGGTCCACCAAGCTTGAAATGGGTACCTGTTCGGGGCCGGGGAATTGGCTAAGGCAGCGAGGGAGAGGAGATGGACGCTGTCTTAATCTGGATCTGGATCTGGATCTTTTACGTTGCAGGAACCACTGTTGGTCATCTTCGCAACGGATGCGGGAGAGCGCATACTAATAATTTGAAATACAATAAAAGTCCTGACTTTGGTGGGACAGGTCATATATACAGGCCTGTCGCTTCAATGTCTTTTCTACTCTTAGTGGCTTGTTAAAATGATAAAACTACTGAGCTCTGTAGGTGATCAGTGTTGGGGCAGCCCTGATGACGGCAGTCTCAGCGCTGAAGATGCTGCGCTAGCTGGCTGGGCTGGTCGTGCTGGAAGGTCTGCGTCACTCAGCTGATTCCACTCTGCGGCTGTCCGTACGAAGAAGGAGTTCTTGTACTGGTCTGTCTTGCAGGTGGGGATGCGGAAGCCTCGTGTGTTGTTGACAGCTTGCCGCTCGATGATATTGCTGCTTTCATACCCCTGGAACCTTGTGGGGATGACTCTCCGTCGTCCGCTAACGGCCGGGGTGAGGAACTTGTCTGGAGGGAGTGCGGGGATCAGGCCCTCAGAGATCCTGTTGAGGAAGTTGAGGCGTGACTGCCTGCGGCGCTCTTCCAGTGGGGGGAGGTTCAGGTTCTTCAGCATGTCGCTGACGCAGCCCGGGCTTCTCGACTTGTAGTCTCGCGTGATAAAGCGGGCTGCTTGGCGCTGAACTCTCTCCAGCCTCTCGATGTCCCGCCGGAGGTAAGGGTCCCACACGGTAGCTCCATACTCCAGCGTGGATCGGACGAGTGTTATGTACGCCAGGCGCCTGCACTCCTGTGGGCAGTTCCGGAGATTCCGGCGTAGGAAGCCCACAGTTGATCCAGCTTTGCGGCAGATGTTGGAGATGTGGGAAGACCAATTCAGGTCGGCGGAGAGTAGTACTCCAAGGTAGGGGTTGTGTCGGACCTGCTGGCGCTTGAAACGTTGAGATCTCTGACATTTTCTTCCCTGCGATCAAATATGGTTATGGGAATACATTTTTACCTTTACCTATTGGTCTGATCGTTTTGGGGGAGTTTCTGGCGAGTTCATGAATTTGATGAATCTTGGGAATCCACTTTATCTTAATCTGTAAGCATGCGTCACGAGTTGCTAGAAAACATACCAGAAGTATGATAATTAATTAAATCAAAGTGAGTGAATGAGCTTCATCGGGGCAATGCTTTTCTCTGGTCTTCGAAACGAAAAGGAGTCCAAAAGACGGCAAGACAAGTGGCTCCACATATGACGCAACGACATAGTAACAACATCACGTACACACACAGGCAACGTAACTCAGTGGAAGTAACCCAGCCCAACTCTCACGAAGAGTGTCTTTTCTAAGCCAAATCAAAAACACGTGCGTTTGCAAAGTGAAGGCAGTCTTCGGCTTGTAGCATTTTTCGTTCATGGGCTGAAACTCCCACGGCTTTTACGTGTATGACCGTTTTTACCCCGCCATTTAGACAGCCATACTCCAATGTTTGGGGAAGCATGCTGGGTATTTTCGTGTTTCTATAACCCACCGAACTCTGACATGGATAACGGTATCTTTTCCGTGTGCACTGGATCATGTGCTTGCGTGTACAGACGAAGGAGGAAGCAGGTCTGCTCAATAGTTGACTTGGGAGATCGGAAAAATCTCCACCCTTAACCCACCAGGCGGCCGCAGCCGGAATTTTAACTCACGACCTTCCGATTTGAAGGCCAATGTCTTATCCATTGAGTCACTGCGCCCGTTAGAATTATTTGTTACGCAGAAGCTTTTGACTTTACTTTTGATGTGATCCGAGAGTCTTTTTTTTCTTAGGTAGTGTCCCTTTATTTTAAACAAAGGGCTGTGTTGCACTTTGGAAACGTATAGGCCTACAATCGACAACTTGGCTGCTTTCTTTCAGGGGGTGAACTTTGTTGTTGTTGTTGATGTTGTTGTTGTTGTTGTTGTTGTTGTTGTTGTTGGTGTTGTTGTGTTGGTGCTGCTGCTGCTGTTGTTGTTGTTGTTGTTGTTGTTGTTGTTGTTGATGTTGATGTTGTTGTTTTTGTTTTTGTTGTTGTCGTTGTCGTCGTTGTTTGAAATGAAGTCCTAACGAAAACCTGTGTCAAGCTGAAAATTAATTGAGAAAAATAACAACAGCAGCAATACTTACAACACGATAAAGAGAGAAACACGTTGACGACAAAATCGACGACTTTGACGTTGATTCACGCTCCTGCGTTATGCAGTGTGTGTGTGTGTGTGTGTGTGTGTGTGTGTGTGTGTGTGTGTGTGTGTGTGTGTGCGTGCGTGTGTGCGTGTGTGTTTGTGTGTGTATATATGTGTGTGTGTGCGTGTGTGTGTATGTGTGTGTGTGTGTGTGTGTGTGTGTGTATGTGTGTGTGTGTGTGTGTGTCTGTGTGTGTGTGTGTGTGTGTGTGTGTGTATGTGTGTTGTCCAAAATATATAGTTTATTTTAGCGAACGACTCTGACTTTCTGTTGCTGGTTTGGTCCAATATTAATTTCAGAGCAGAAAGAACGACTTGGAAACTTTCATACTTATTTTTGAATATTTAGATTTGAAGTAATGTACGTGGCATTAGTTTGGAAAACGTGTTATTAAACCACGTGTACAAAAAACAAAATTCAATATTAAGCCTCGGTTTTGGTACAAAGGTCGTGAGTTCAAATCCCGGCCGCGGCCGCCTGGTGGGTAAAGGGTGGAGATGTCCCAGGTCCACTTATGTGCAGCCCTGCTTAGTGACCTAACCCCATCCGTGTGTACATGCAAGCACAAGACCGAGTGCGCACGGAAAAGATCCTGTAATCCATTTAAGAGTTCGGTGGGTTATAGAAACACAAAAATACCCTACATGTTTCCCCCGAAATCGGCGTATGGCTGCGTGATTGGTGGTGTACAAACGGTCAAACAAAGTAAAAATCCACTCGTGTACATGAGTGAGCGTGGGAGTTTCAGCCTAAGAACGAAGAAGAAGAAAAAGAAGAAGAAGAGGTAGAGAGGTGATAGCCGGAGCGGCATAATGGTTATGCTCGTACCCCATTTACACATAGACGCCGCTTCTACTACGACGGAAAAGTGCATGAGAGCGTGGTCAATCATAGGCCAAACGTGGTTTGGTCGGGGTGGGATCTCCTAGGTCGGGAAACTGTACGCTTTCCCCACACTTACTTTGATGTGCACGAAATAAGCGTAGCCGGGTCGTGGCGTAGTACAGTCGTGATGTAGTTATTCTTAATTTCCCATGCTGCTGGATTTTGACGGCGATATGCCCCGAGTTGATATCTTTTTCAGATCGGGGATGATCGGGGTGACCGGCAGGGTCTTTGTAAGGTCACAGAGCTGTGTGAACGGGGAATTAGAGAGCTTGCCTCTCACGCTGGCGGCCGGGGATCGTCCGCTACTCGGATCGAATACAAATACCCTATTAATTTTTTGCAAGCGCTCTTCAGTCCACCCAGCTAAGAATGGGAACCTCACCCTATTCAGCGGTGGGGAAGACCAAAGCAGCGAGAGAGAGGAGATGGGCATCGCCCTCATAAATCTGACCTTAGCAAAATTGAGATCTTTAACATCTAACAACATTAACAACAACAACAACAACAACAACAGCAACAGCAACAACAACAACAACAACAACAACAACAACAACAAACCGAGTATTGAAACGAAACGGAAGCAAATAAGCTACAGAAATAAATCAAGACTACGATGTCATAGTCAGATAGATTGAACAACCACAACCAAATAAAAGCAAACACATTAAAAAAAATAATGATAAAAAAAAATTCAGCACGTGCATGCCAAAGTCATCAAAGCTTCTTCCATTTCACACAAAAACGGGTCAGTTAATGGTTTAAAACCGCAGAAGACCTTCGCGTCTGATCTCCTCTGCATTTCTCTTGACTTCTTTGTTTGATCTCCTGTCCCACTTCCGCTACTTTCATTTCATTGCTACTCGAGACGATGTCTCGACCTTTAAACCACTCAGAGAAGTCTGTTAAAGGTGTTGTTTGCTTTAAATGGCACACCTCTTTCCATGTAAAAGATTCAGCTCACCGACTCCGATCTGGTCAGGCTTTTATATGGGATAAGACCATCCCTTTACTTTAACAAATGCAACAAAAACCAACTCAGCAGTCTGAGTGTTTTTTGTGTAAAGTTGATATTCTTTAATGAATTGATTTCTAAATGGACACTGTTCGTCCAAGCGAAGGTATGCTCCAATCCCAAGTACACGCTTTTGTGTCTTTATTTTCCATTTTTTTAAACATTTATTATCCAACTATTTGTATCGCTTCCTCCCAAGGGAAAGCGAGCAACAACAATAGTCGCGCTACCCAGGTGTTTGCGTGTTTATGGGTGATCAACCAACTGCACTTCTGTAAGAATAACCGGGGTCTTTTACGTGCCGCATTGGTGAGGGTTGGGGATGCACGGGTACCGTCTCTGAGTCTGCAAATAATGTTGACCCGGATTCGAACCCGTGATCCGTTGATCACAAGCCAAGTGCACTATCAGCTGAGCTACTGGACCCCCCCCCCCCCCCCCCCCCCCAATCACGGTTTTCATGAGAAGAACTGGTACTGTGCCTTTAACTGTACTATCAATCGCGCAAAAACAAGACGCCAACTCCAACGTTCGGCTTGATCAAATCAAAGATGTTTTAGTTTGTTTTAGAAATAAGGTACGGTCATCTTCAACATAATTACAATGTCTTTGAAGGCAAAGTTGTTGTTGTTGTTTGTTTGCTTGTTTTGTGTGGGGGTGGGGTGCGTGTGTGTGTGTGTGTGTGTGTGTGTGTGTGTGTGTGTGTGTGTGTGTGTGTGTGTGTGTGTGTGTGTGTGAGACAAAAAAACAACCAACAACAAGCGAAATACATCTATAAAAGCAACAACATCAAGACAGTATAAGAATAACAACATACAAGTTAACACACGCACACGAATAGTCTTAGTCTATGTAAACGCCTCGACGGCTCTGAGACGATGGGCCGAATCTATACAGAAAAGATTGTGCCATAAAAACATAAATGAAACAAATAAATCAACACAATAACTTTACTTTCTCTTTTTGTTTGTTTGTTTGTTTGCTTAACGCCCAGCCGACCACGAAGGGCAATATCAGGGCGGTGCTGCTTTGACATATAAACGTGCGCCACATACAAGACAGAAGTCGCAGCACAGGCTTAATGTATCACTGACACCGGACCAACCAGTCCTAGCACTAACCCCATAATGCCAGACGCCAAGCGGAGCAGCCACTAGATTGCCAATTTTAAAGTCTTAGGTATGACCCGGCCGGGGTTCGAACCCACGACCTCCCGATCACGGGGCGGACGCCTTACCACTAGGCCAACCGTGCCGGTTTACTTTCTCTCTGTTTAACGCTTTCTTGACATTGTCATGCAGTCTGTGTGATTTTTCTGTCGTGTAAGCTAATTATTGACATGCCCTCCTGGCACAACCCTCATTCTTCCTCCTAGCTTAACGAACCATTTTGTCATAAAGACTAGTTTGACTTGACAAAACACATTGCTTTATGTCTCCGAACCTCAAAAACAACTAAATCTTCAAATGCAAAGTAGTATTCTTTGTCAACCTTTGACTTTTACATTAAGCCGTTTGAGTTTAACGTTCAAATTAAAGGTCGAAATGTTACGACAGAGAGCGTTGCGATGAAGACTTTCTTTCTTTCTTTCTTTATTTGGTGTTTAACGTCGTTTTCAACCACGAAGGTTATATCGCGACGAGGGAGAGGGGGGAGATGGGATAGGGGAAAGGGGGGGAGATGGGATAGAGCCACTTGTTAAGTGTTTCTTGTTCACAAAAGCACTAATCAAAAAATTGCTCCAGGGGCTTGCAACGTAGTACAATATATGACCTTACTGGGAGAATGCAAGTTTCCAGCACAAAGGACTAAACATTTCTTACATACTGCTTGACTAAAATCTTTACAAACATTGACTATATTCTATACAAGAACCACTTAACAAGGGTAATAAGTGAAGAATTTTATGGGTGAGAAAAGGAAAGTAAAAGGACTTTGGGGAGGCAGAAATAAAGAAACAAGAAAAAGATCCTAATTAGGTTCACGGCATCGAGAGTGATGCGACCTTCTCTCAGAAGTTAGTAGAGAAGGCTCCCCCATCCACCACCCGGGGGACGCGCCTCTACGCCAATTAGGGGGCGCGAGGCGATGAAGACTTTTATAACTAATTATAACTAATGCGAACACAAAATGAGGGTTACAAGTTTGGTGTTGGACAAAGAGAGCTACCGGCAAGACACCAACGATGTCTTTTTTTTCTGGAACGGCTGTAATTGGACAAGTGTGCCAACATTACCAAAGTTTAAAGTTTAGAGCGACGAAGTACTATAATTCAATGAAAGGGTAAGATCATTAAGAGTCTGCGACGAGTGTGTAAGCGTGTGAGAGTTATACTTTTGGTAACGTTGTCACTGTTATCAGTTTAAGAGTGGGAAGAGGTACGTAGGAACCCACACTGAAAACACGTATTCACGCACGTTAAAGATCTCACGTTCACAGTGAAAGTGTCAGGGTTTAGAAACACAAACACAAACATACACGCAGTAAATAAACAAACAAAAAACACACAAAAACTTAGGAAAAGCCATTCTTGAATGGGAACTCGCTTTCCCTAAGGAGACAGGAACCCAAGCTTCCATGAAGGTAACCTACAGGAGTTGTTGATACTTTACCTTACCTTTCATAATCAAAAAACAAGAAAGGTAGGTTGTTGGAACGTTTGTTATTGACAAAACAATACATTCACAAATATATCGACCCAACGGTCTTTTAAGTGCACAGAAAAACAATTAATAACGAAAACTTATCTGGCTGATTTTTGTCTTCATTTCGTCATATAATCATTAATTCGCTGGCGCCCCCCCCCCCCCCCCCCCCCCGCGGGTTAGGGTGAAGGGTTTACCCGATGCTCCCCAGCATGTCGTAAGAGGCGACTAACGGATTCTGTTTCTATTTTTACCCTTGTTAAGTGTTTCTTGTATAGAATATAGTCAATGTTTGTAAAGATTTTAGTCAAGCAGTATGTAAGAAATGTTAAGTCCTTTGTACTGGAAACTTGCATTCTCCCAGTAAGGTCATAATATATTGTACTACGTTGCAAGCCCCTGGAGCAATTTTTAGATTAGTGCTTCTGTGAACAAGAAACAATTGACAAGTGGCTCTATCCCATTCCCCCCCCCCCCCCCACACCCCCCCCCCCCCCCATCCCCATCACGAACTCAACGCCTCAACACAAATGCGCATACGGCAGCGAAATAGGCCAGCTTGGAGATGTTGGTACGTATACAAGTAGAATAGAAAGCTTCTGCTGCCCGTGGCATAGCCATGTGGCGGTGTGGTTGATTGCTTAAACGAAATGGATGGCACTTTTCAAAGGCATACATCCAAACACAGATAGACTGCTAACGTTCAAACATTTGTAACCGAGTGCCGAAACACTACGATCACCTCGGGAGGCGAGGTGCAATCAAACAGGATTGAAAATGTTACGGGGGCTAATTTCTTAGCTCTATAAAAACTGTTATGCAAACCCGAAGGTTTCCATGAACATACAGACAATCGGAAACCACCAGACCCCATCACAAACAGAATTCCACAATCCACCGGTGTTGACTTAAAGGCCAACAACTCGGGTGCAGAGTCTGCTGTGAAAGGAGCGGTAGCCTCCCCTGTCACACATTCAAATGAAAAAGACAGAAATGGTAGGATATTGGAACGTTTACTATTGAATGTAACGTTTTGTTTTGTCAATTATCTACCATTCTTGTTTGTATTATTCTAAAACAAAGCATAGTCATTCTTGAGTTCACGATTTTGCTCGAGCATCTCCGTTCTGTCCATGATTTTCCCATCCCTCCACTTAGTAGACGCACTCACGGAATCATCTGCTTACCTGCAATTTGTGGAGAGTTTGTTTGTTTGTTTGTTCGTTCATGGGCTGAAACTCCCACGGCTGTTACGTGTATGACCGTTTTTACCCCCGCCATTTAGGCAGTCATACGCCGCTTTCGGAGGAAGCATGCTGGGTATTTTCGTGTTTCTATAACCCACCGAACTCTGACATGGATTACAGGATCTTGTTCGTGCGCACTTGGTCTTGTGCTTGCGTGTACACACGGGGGGTGTTCGGACACTGAGGAGAGTCTGTACACAAAGTTGACTCTGAGAAATAAATCTCTCGCCGAACGTGGGGACGAACTCACGCTGACAGCGGCCAACTGGATACAAATCCAGCGCGCTTCCGACTGAGCTACATCCCCGCCCATTTGTGGAGAGTGACACTTTATTTAATGAAATATTTTTGCAAAAGTCACCAACGTCTCTTATTTCTGAAAATAATTCAACCTACAATTCAAGCTCACCACAGCACGCAGTCAAGGTGTTAATGTTTGGTATGTGACCAAGTGGAGGGATGGTCTTATCCCATGTAAAAGACTGGCCAGATCTGAGGTGGTGAGTCCAACTATTTTCATCGAGAAAGATTGTGGCTTTAAGAATTTAATCTATCCAAAACAATCCCAACTTGCATCCATGGGCAACAGCCAAGAAATGACTGGTTGTATATGGCCATGGCCACGTTGAAGGTGGCCTTGTCCCAAGACTGGGCAAATCTGAGATGGTCAGCCGAATGTTCTACTCGGGAAAGAGTGTGCCTTTAAACAAGAATTGGTGATAATGAACGTTAATTAAATGTAATGCGTGCTTTTAAGGTTTGTTCTCCCGTTCCCATGTGCCTCGTATACACACCCACGACGAGTCTGTTGGTGTGCCATTTCCGTGTGTGCGCACTCCATCCCTCTCCAACTCTTTTTCTCTGCCCCCTCCCCCCCCCCTCCCCCTCCCCCCCTCTCCTTCTCTCTCTCCCTCTCTCTCTTTCTCTCTTTCCCTCTCTGTCTCTCTCTCTCTCTCACTCTCTCTCTCTCTTTCTCTTCTCTCTCTCTCTCTCTCTCCCCTCTCTCTTTCTTCTCTCTCTCCTCTCTCTCTCTCTTTCTCTTCTCTCTCCCCTCTCTCTCCTCACATTCTCTCTGTTTCTATCTCTATATCTCTCTCTGTCTGACCGTCTGTCTGTATGTCTGTCTTTCTCTCTCTCACTCCCCTCTATCTGTCTGTCTTTCTCTCTCTCTCTGTCTCTCCGACCCCTCCCTCTTCCCCCCCCCCCCTCTCTCTCTCTCCCTCTCTCGCACAATCCCTTTTGCTCAGTTATGTTTGTTGTTGTATGTGATTCAGAGGAGCTCCAGACACACAGAAAGACACACACACGCACACACTATATATATATATATATATATATATATATATATATATATATATATATATATATATATATATATATATATATATATATATATATAAAGAGACAGACACACACGCACACACACACACACCCACCCCCACCCACACACACACACACACTCACACACACACACACACACACACACACACGAACACACACACACACACACACACACTCGTATACAAATTATATCTCATGAGCTGCTTCTTTGTCTGTGATGTTCCAGTTACAAATATGTCGTTAACAGACGTCGTCAGTACGTAGGAATTCAAAAGTCGTGATTCGCGATTACACCTAAACGCGCATACACCTGGGTAGCGCGACTCTGTTGCTGCTAGCGTTATTTCCACTGGGAGGAAGCGACCCGAATTTCCCAGCGATGGGACAGTAAAGTAATGAACATGAAAAACATGAACAATGAAAATATCTTATATTTCCTTGTTAGTAAACTACATGCACCCCAGACACTTGTTAAACCAGACGCGTGACAGACATTCTCATGACGCATAAGCTTGTACATAAAATAATACATCAAGGTTAATACCAAAAAAGAAAAGCCAGGTTTTTCCTTCCTTCAATAATTCAAGGTAGAAATCTCACTAATGTGAAGTGAAAGTTTCTACTGATGGATCGAACGCTCGTTAAATCCATGTCTCGACAGAATGAGGTCGCACATCACGACTTTCGAATTCCTATACGAACTGTTGACGTCAGAACCTGGGTATACTGCGCTGAACCAGGAAGTAATAAATCAGGTACATTTCTTCATTTCTTGAAAATGTCTGTAAATTTGTAAATGTGTGTTTCTCTCGAAGAACGCTACAGATTTTATATAAAATTAATATGTGTACATTACCTGGTTTAAATGTGTACTTTTACTGGAAACACATTCTAACGAAAACGAATGCTTTGTAAATTGAAAGCCATTCACTAACTTTTGGGCACATGTTTCGGTCTTTGGAATTTACTGTAACATCAACGTATCGTACGTACAGTAGCAGCTAATATGTGCGTCGGTGAACAATTATTTATTTATTTCTTGTGAATGTACTGTAACTTAAACGAATATACGTATGTACAGTAGCAGCTAATAATTATGTGCGTCGGTGAACAATTATATACTTCTTTCTTGTGAATGTACTGTAACTTAAACGAATATACGTATGTACAGTAGCAGCTAATAATTATGTGCGTCGGTGAACAATTACATACTTCTTTCTTGTGAATGTACTGTAACTTAAACGAATATACGTATGTACAGTAGCAGCTAATAATTATGTGCGTCGGTGAACAATTATATACTTCTTTCTTGTGAATGTACTGTAACTTAAACGAATATACGTATGTACAGTAGCAGCTAATAATTATGTGCGTCGGTGAACAATTATATACTTCTTTCTTGTGAATGTACTGTAACTTAAACGAATACACGTATGTATAGTAGCAGGTAATATATGCGTCGGTGAAAACATTCTCTACTTCTTTATTGTGCATGTACTGTAACTTAAACGAATACACGTATGTACAGTAGCAGGTCTGCACATAAGTTGACCTGGGAGATCGAAAAAATCTCCACTTTTAACCAACCAGGGCCCGTATGCATGAACTGGAAGTCAGAAACACTGGAAGTAGAGGCCTCTTTTGAAAGTGGGAACTCCCGAAGTTAACTTTCTAACTGTTCCCTACGCCGTAATGCTGACTTCGAGAGTACGTGTATTCAGTCAAGGTCGCGAAAATTGGGGGAATCCCAACTAGTACATGCGTTTGTTAACGGTAAGCTTGGCCACCAGAAGAAACAAGTCTCATCGCGAGTTCAAAAGGGCGAACGTTGAGCGCGCTGTAGTACTAACAGCGTTATTGCTGTTGTTTTTTGAATGGTTAAACGAAAGGGTCGGTTCAAACCTGTGATGATTGTCTTGGAATCGAATGACTGCCTAGCTATGACAATGACTTTGTTGACCTGAATGTTAGGGAGACAAATACATGATTATGTTGGACTTTTTTCTCCTTTTGTAATTTTTTTTTATCTCAGTTGCATGCAGGCAGCTTCAACCCTTTCTTTTTTGCCTCTCTTTTTATATTTAGTCAAGAAGAAGAAGAAGAAGAAGAAGAAGAAGAAGAAGAAGAAGCTACCAGCCATTCACATCAGCTAGGAAAGCCTTCAAGAATACAAAACAAAATCCAATATGTCTGGTTCACTCTTGGTTTGTGCTTCTTTACATTCTTGTTGTTAAGCCTCAAATATATTGGGCAAAGTTGACTACGCGAAGTATAGTTCGCGAAGCTGACCGCACGAACCTTGAGTTCTGAATCAAAAAACAAGAAAGGAAGGATGTACTTTATTTTATTTTATAACTTATTTTCTCAAGTTGTAGAACTTGAGTTCTGAGTTTTTGGTAAAAAGACTTCGTGGAGTCTTCGCGAAGTCGACTTCGGGCTCAATTTAAGACTGCTTTTAGCTCATGTCTTGGTCTATGTTCTCTGCAAAGGATGCAATGGGCTCAAGCTTATCTTAGAATGTTACTACTGCACGTTTTATAAACTGATGTACACCTTCCTATGTTTCCATGGAGTAGATTTGTTATTCATAATCATTTGCCACTCAAAACACACACACACACACACACACACACACACACACTCACACATACACACACACACACACACACACTCACACACGCACACACACACACACACACATACACACACGCACACACACACATATACACACGCACTCACACATACACATACATACACACATACACACATACATACACACACGCACACACACACATATACACACGCACTCACACATACACATACATACACACATACACACATACATACACACACCCCCCCCACACACACACACACACACTCACAAAACGAAACCAAGCAATAATAAAATTGATTGCCTACTGTTTACACTCACAAATATAATTATTTTCTCGAGTTTTGTCGCTCATTCAATTCCCTCGCTCTAATAATGCCCCTGAATATAGCTCTGCCAATTGGTAATAAACATGCACGCATGCGCGTGTTTCTTGCTAATTGCTGTCGTCATTCCTCATTCCATGCAACCTTGACCCTGACACCATATTAATCATATTTATAAGGATGGGATAGCGACAAAAAGGTGGATGGGGGGTGGGAGTGTTCAGAGTGATTTGGAGGGGTTGGGCATGGGGGTTTGGTCTTCTTTAGCTGTTTCCCGTTTATTCTTTGCCTAATTGGGCAGTTGCGAGCTAATTTTCTGTTCTTGTCGAGCGGTTGAAGCAGGACAAAATTGGTTTACTCCGGTTAGGAAATCGGTAACAATATTCGGTATATTCAGCCAACCCTTGCACCCTTGACAACACTTTTGTATTCATTGTAAACAGAGTCACACTTTGTGTTTGTCATACTAAAATGTTATTCTTAATGCTGTAGCTACTGTTTTACTGCCATTTTTATTACTACAAATTTAGCAGGCAAACTTCATTGACATTTTTGAAAAGCTGTGGCCAAAACCTTTGTGCTTTTACATTTAGTCAAGTTTTGACTAAATGTTTTAACATAGAGGGGGAATCGAGACGAGGGTCGTGGTGTATGTGTGTGTGTGTGTGTGTGTGTGTGTGTGTGTGTGTGTGTGTGTGTGTGTGTGTGTGTGTGTGTGTGTGTGTGTGTGTGTGTGTGTGTGTAGAGCGATTCAGACCAAACTACTGGTCCTATCTTTATGAAATTTGACATGAGAGTTCCTGGGAATGATATCCCCGGACGTTTTTTTCTTTTTTTCGATAAATACTTTTGATGACGTCATATCCGGCTTTTTGTAAAAGATGAGGCGGCACTGTCACACCCTCATTTTTCAATCAAATTGATTGAATTTTTTGTAAAGCAATCTTCGACGAAGGCCGGACTTCGGTATTGCATTTCAGCTTGGTGGCTTAAAAATGATTTAATGACTTTGGTCATTAAAAATCTGAAAATTGTAATATTTTTCTTTTTTATATATATAAAACGATCCCAATTTACGTTCATCTTATTCTACATTATTTCCTAATTCCAAAAACATATAACGATGTTATATTTGGATTAAAAACAAGCTCTGAAAATTAAAAATATAAAAATTATGATCAAAATTAAATTTCCGAAATCGATTTAAAAACAATTTCATCTTATTCCTTGTCGTTTCCGGATTCCAAAAACATATAGATATGATATGTTTAGATTAAAAACACGCTCAGAAAGTTAAAACGAAGAGAGGTACAGAAAAGCGTGCTATGCAGCACAGCGAAACCACTACCGCGCTGAACAGGCTCGTCAGTTTCACTCCGTTATGCACAAGCGGCGGACTACGGTTATTGTGAAAAAAATGCAGTGCGTTCAGTTTCATTCTGTGAGTTCCACAGCTTGACTAAATGTAGTAATTTCGCCTTACGCGACGTGTTGATGTGTGTGTGTGTGTGTGTGAGAAGGTGAAACGGCACTGCTGCTACATTCCACTGAATTCATAAGTTGGGTGGAGAAACGGTGAAAGGGGACACGGTGAAAGGAGAAACGGTGAAAGGGGAGACGGTGAAAGGGAAAACAGTGAAAGGGGAAACGGTGAAAGGGGAAACGGTGAAAGGGGAAACGGTGAAAGGGGAAACGGTGAAAGGGGAAACGGTGAAAAGAGAAACGGTGAAAGGGGAAACGGAGAAAGGGGAAACGGAGAAAGGGGAAACGGAGAAAGGGGAAACGGAGAAAGGGGAAACGGAGAAACGGGACACGGAGAAAGGAGAAACGGTGAAAGGGGAAATGGTGAAAGGGGAAACGATAAAAGGGGAAACGGGAAACGGTGAAAGGCGAAATGGTGAAAGGGAAACAGGTGAAAGGGGCAACGGTGAAAGGGGAAAAGGTGAAAGGGGAAACGGTGAAAGGGAAAACGGTGAAAGGGGAAATTGTGAAAAGGGAAACGGTGAAAGGGGAAACGGTCAACCGGTAGTACACCGGCATGAGTTGGGAAGGAGTTCACACTGCCAGCGGCATCACCCGTGCTTGCCGGACTAACTTCAACAAATCTGAAAAATCGTTAGCAAATTGCTCATAACTGTCGCAAATGCTCAGTCATTCCCATCCATATCACCCCACCCCGCCCCACAATTCTCCATTCGTATCCCCCAACCACGCCATCATCCACTCAATGTTATCCCCCCCCGCCCCCCCTCACCCCCGCAACCCACCCCACATTTCTCCGTTCACATCCCCCACCCACGCCATCATCCGCTCTTTCTTTTAACCCCCCTCCCCCCCCCCCCACACACACACCCTCCTCCGCACCGCACGCCATTTTTTCCAACCGTTTACTAATTTCGTTCCTCAAACATGCTTGCAGCATATACCATAATTATGCAGACATCCGTGACTACATTGCTCTGCACAATTGACCACCCCCCTCCCTCCCCCCCCCCCCCCCGCTTCCCTTCTTCAATTCTCATCCACCCTCCGCCAACCCCCCCCCCTCCCCCGCAACCCCATCCACCTTTGTCCTACCTCCCCCACCATTTCGACTTCAAACATGCTCGCAGTGTGTTCGCTGATCCGTAGTCTCTTACTGTCGCCAATGTCGACTCCCAGGGACCATTATTCTGGCACCTCTTCCATCACTCTTGAAAGGAGGGGCATTGGAGGGTCTTGCTCTTTGGTCCTTGCCCCGTACAATCACGGTATGATGAACGGTCAATTTTCTAGAAAACTGCTTTGTCACAGAAACCTGTTTGCTGCCATGTTGAATGAGGGAGGCGGGGTGGACGTGAAGGGAACGGGAGAGCCGAAAAGAGTGATATTCAGAAGGATTTGTATTTTGTATATGCATACATGTATGAATACTGGCTGTCTGTCTGTCTGTCTGTCTGTCTGTCTGTGATTAGTTTGTTTTGTTTGCTCCTTTGCTAACTCTAAATGTTTTGAGACCTGCTGTTTAGACCAATCGATTCTTTCCAGTAAAACTATTCCTCTCTCTCTCTCTCTCTCTCTCTCTCTCTCTCTCTCTCTCTCTCTCTCTCTCTCTCTCTCTCTCTCTCTCTGTCTCTTTCTGTCTCTATCTATCGCTCTCTATGTCTCTCTCTCTCTCTCCATCTCTCTCTCTCTCTCTCTCTCTCTCTCTCTCTCTCTCTCCCTCTCTCTCTGTCTCTCTCTGTCTCTGTCTCTCTCTCTCTCTCCCCCAAACTCTTTCTCTCTCTCTCCGTCTCTATCTCTTTCGTGCTCTCCCCCCCCTCTCTCTATCTCTTTCCTTCTCTCTCTCAACATATAACAAATGTGTGATGATGTATAGCATTATCCCAGGGAATGCACCTACACTCATTGCCTCAAATTTCAAAATAAATCATTATAGAAAATGTAACAAATTAATTACCCCAACTCCAAGAATTGACCTGTACAAGTCGAGTCTATCATATTCTGGAGCAATTATGTGGAACGCCATTCCAAATATAATTAAATTACGAATTCATGAAACATCATTCAAGGAATATTACATGCTGTTTCTTTTACAAAACTTATAAGAAATATTATCAAGCAGCTGGCAAAATATAACTGTACTCTCTGATTATATAGCTATTCTGATGGACACGTGGGGGAATTCGGGGGCTGTGATTGGATGGTCTCTTCCGATCATCAAAGCATAATGCTACGGAAGTCGGCCATTTTTGCCAATATCCAAAAGCATATTATCAATAACAAAGACGCATGGTTCCGGTTTACCCATCTGTACCACACGATGTTTCACTGATCGACAACAGCATACACTGACAACGTGAATTGGCTGTTCTCTTTTCCTCCCCTTGTTGCATCCTAGTTCTTCAGTTGTTTCTAGTTTTCCGTTGATGTTGTGTTTTGGTCTTCTTCATAAGTAGTCTTGTTCAAAATTTAAAAAAAACTCAAACTTCTTTTTGTTGTATA
>NC_090254.1:39891524-39894024 GCF_037325665.1 Littorina saxatilis | reverse complement strand
GTAGGTTTTGCACCCTCACTCTTAGCGTGACTCTCTATGCTCCTCAGTCCTAGAGCATTGTCCACAGAAATTCCCAGAGTCTGGATTGCGTTGCGTCCTAGCAGATTCAGATGAGGGATCTTGGTGACGATGTACGGAATTGAGCTTTGCTTACCAGTCACTGGATCCTTGGTTTGGCCCATGAAAGTTCCCAGCACGGGCAGGTCGTGCTTGCTGGCAGACTCGTAACGATGTGTGACGTCATCCAGCTTCGGTTTTCCTAGTTGTCTCCAGACCGGAAGAGAAACAAAATTTCCCGTAGTTGCGGTGTCCAGTTCCATGGTGAACTGTCGGTCCTGGATTGTTATGGGTACATCCAACCTAGGAGTATCTTGGGGAACTTCACCGAGGATCGCGTTGACAAGCTCTGCTTTCGTGACTCTCTTCACGGAAGCCTGGGAATGTCGTTCCCGATTCTGATGTTGCTTTTTTCTACAGACAGCTTCCAAATGTCCTGTGACGTCACAGTATCGGCATTTGGCTTCTTTGTAGGGGCAGTCTGTTGCTTTGTGGGCCTTTCCACATCGGTAGCACTTCCTGTCTGTGGAATTAGACTGCTTGTGGTTCTTTCGTGGACCCGTAGTCTTGTTCTGGTGGACCTTGTTGACTGGCATGGTCTTGGAACCGTAGACAGTTTCCTTGGCAACCTTCGCTGCGTCTTCAGTCTCAATCGCGACTTGGACAGCACGTGCGAAATCCAGCTCTGTGTCCTTGATCTTGAATAGAGCCTTTAAGACAGCCTCATTGTTGACAGAACATATGAATCTCTGTCTCAGAGCTTCGTCTTGTGGGTTTTTGATCGAAGGAAAGTCACAGGTAGCGGCGTCTTGGCGTATGCGCGCTGCTAACTCCTGGAGAGTTTCGCCAGGCTTCCGTTTCATGTCACTCCAGAACTTGAAACGTTCACGCACTAAGAAGAGTTTCGGGTCGAACTGTTCTTTCATGAATTTGACAATTTCGTCCATTGTCAAACTGTTGATGTCCTTGGGCGGATTTTGCTGAGTAGCCAGATTTGCCAGTTGTTTGTAGACCGTAGCAGTCTGATTCGTCAAGAAAACTTGAGCCTTGCGCTGCTCCGGCACGGAGTTGGCGACCACAAACGTGCAAAATCTTGACCAGTAGTCAGGCCACAGTTCCGATGTTGCATCAAACGCAACAAAAGATGGGATTGCAGCTGCCTGTGTAGTAATGGGAAAACGTAGATTCGAAGCACTCGGATCGTCGTAGCTTTCCTCCCTGGCAGAAGCTGCGGCACCACTGAACACTTTCATCATCATCTCCATCTGGTGCATTTGTTGCTCCATATCTTCCTTGTGCTGGCGTTGCTGTTGCTCCAACTGCTCCCTTAGAAGCGTTATCAGCTGCTCTGTTTCCGTCATTTTGCAGTAATAAGTCACTCCGAATAGACAAGGGAAGTAACTGTCGGCGACGCTCAGTTGTCGTGTTTTTCCTATCACCACTCTCAGTCGCAAAGGAGACACAACGAGTTGTGTAGGTTCTGTAGATTTATTAACAGCTGGAACAACGGTGACAATATCTCTCAGCACAGTGTAAGAAAGAACAAGTGCAAGACTGTTAAAGAACAACAATACGTGTGCGCAGCCCTACTTATATAGTTAATGGACATACTAGAATATTCGGGAAACATCGACACTAATCTGGTTAGATCTACACAGTTCCGTCTGTCCGATGAGCGTCTACGCTTACGTCATGAGTGACTGCGCACTTAATCAAAGTAAGTTCCATAATGTTCTTTATCCTTCCATTCGATTCCAGTGGTATCTAGCGATCTCCACAACACCTGCTATAGTGCAATTTCCTTTTTTCGTGTGTACACGCAAGCACCAAGACCAAGTGCGCACGGAAAGACCCTTCTTGTTTTTTTAGTCTTAAAGGCTGACGTATAGTCCTATTTAATTAGTTTAATTACTTCCAGGGCTTTTCCCATCGTTGCAGGGATGTATAAATTAAGCTTCCTGCAAAGTTTTAGGTTTGAAGTCCTTACGAATTACGAGAACTAATTAATTCTTTATTGCATTGTTTAGCAACAGTTCTCCAGGACTTGGGCTATTTTTAGACTGTTGACGTCACTTCGTGACGTTTCGTAAACCAAAGATGGCGTCGGAGACAGTCAAAGCGCGGTTGCGTACAATGGCAAAAAAAGATAGAAGGAAACCCGTCTAAAGCTGTCAAGGCCACTAAATCTGCTGAGAAGAGAAAGTGGACTCCTTGCTTCATCACCACGCAGCACCAGCGCTGGGTCGCGCTGAAAGAAAGATTGTTTTCGTCAGAGGCCCATCGCTTCAAATTGAGAACCAAGTACAAAGGGGATACTGAACTCGCCAAAGATTTGCTGGATACATGAGTGCATAGGCCTATTAGAAAATTGTATGTACTTGTAGCTTGTCAGCTGAAGCCTGTGGCCTTATTCTTGCGAATATGTGCTGTGAGAGATCGTATA
>NC_090254.1:39881524-39886524 GCF_037325665.1 Littorina saxatilis | reverse complement strand
AGGCAAACTGGGTGTGTCAAATAACATTACATTTGTCCATGTAAATGTATAATTTTAATGGACAATGAAGTGTTGTTATTGTAATTATTGGTATTATCATTATTACTGCCCGTTTGTTTGCGAACACTGACATCATTTCCAAAAACGCGAGTCACACGGGCAAACAAAAATGCAAAAGTTGAAATGTCAAGAGGAAGATCCCAATACAAAGGCAATTCCAGCGTCGCATCCTTCAACCCATCCCTATAGCTTATAGGAAATTTAAAACGAATTTAAAGAAGTGAAAACATAGCTGACATTTTTCAAAGCATTGAAGTTGTTTTGTTCGAAGAAAAAATGCTCAGATGAATTTCTGCAAATCCCTTTTTCCAAACGAATGTCGATTGAAACACACAGAAAAACAGAGAGAAATGAAACATCGTGACAAAATCTCGAATGTCTGTGCCTGTAAAAACAGGAAGATAGAATAACGTGCAAGAAAAGAAAAGTGATGTGCAGCACGCGCGTTGGATTAGGATTCTATTTGCCTTTTGGTTTGGGCCGATATTGAATGTCCGATCAAACATCCCTGCTACTGTTTTGTTTCTTTGTTCCTTCTTTTCTTTGATTAAGCTTCTTTTCTCTGTTCGTTTCTTCTGTTCTTTTCTTTTCCGATTATCTTTTTCCAAACATAGGATCGTGTTTTCATTGACATTACGAATTTTAATGTTAAAGGCACACACACACTTCTTCCCCTGATCTCTCCATCTCAGATCTGACCATGCAGGCTTTTCCCATGGGATAAGGCCACTCCTCAATTTAGACCCATACAAAATATTAACATACTGATTGATTTCTGAGCAGACTGAGAACTTGTTGATGAATTAATTTCACAAATTGCCAGTACCGGTGTCAGTTTATAAATAACTGAATGAAAACAAAAACAAAATACCACGCTGGATAGATACGACCAGAAGGCAGTCGTCCGGGGGGGGGGGGGGCTGGGTGTGGGGGGGGGGGGGCTGGGTGTGGGGGGGGGGGGGGGGGGGCTGTTGTCGGGGGCCAATCTTCTAGGGTGCAATAGGAAGGTTACCGCCAGTTATCTTTCTGAGGTTTTGGGTGCTTAGAGAGTAGCGTGCCCCTAGTGGGGGCATAAAATATCGAGGTCACAAGCAGGGTCAAGGGGAAGGTCGGCTGGGCGGACAGGAGTATGACGGCTTACTAGTGCCAAAACCTGGTTACTCATTATCAGGTGATAATTACTAATTAACGCTGTCAGTTACTGTTTTCATCTGTTAGTTACTAATTTCCACGGGAAAATTACTAATTTTTAGTTTTGGCACTAGCAATCCGTCACCTAGGAAGTGAGCCAAAACTAAAAATTAGTAATTAACAGGTGAAAGTTAGTAATTTTTCCGGAAAAATTAGTAATTTTCCCGGGAAAATTAGTAATCAACACGTGAAAATGGTAATTATCAAGGAAAAATTACTAATTTTCCCTTAATAATTACAATTATGAGGTTGTGGCACTAGTAAGCCGTCATACAGGAGACTACAATTGGAAGGTTTCCGCCAGTTATCTCTCTTTAAGGTTTTGGGTGCTTAGAGAGTACCGGGCCCCTTGCGGGGTCATAAAACATCGAGGTCACAAGCAGGGTCAAGGGGAAGGTCGCTGGGCGGACAGGAGCCTATTGTTCGGGCATCAAGCAGCCTGCTACCATCCTAGACTGCTCATTGTAGGTATGTCTGTTGAGGTGAAGAGATGTTTTGTTCCCCTATGTAAACGCATGATCTGCGATGGTGGGTTGAATTGTTTTCATTGCAAGGAGGGTGCCTTTAAAGAACGGTATTTGATATCTCTGCTGCCCATCCCATCCATTGTAAGTCCAGTATCATGTTATGTTTTTTCTTTGACTGCTCATCTTCTTCTACTCTCGTGGCCAAACGGTCGCGTCGTGATTTTGTGTGGGTCTTGTTGCATAGATAGGGCACAATAGATATCACGCTGATTTTGTTAGTATTTTAAGGATTAATCAGTGAAGGATATTTTTTATATTCCTTTTCCGTTTATTTTTTTGAGGTTTCAATGAAACGACGGTCACTTTAGTTTAGTTGTATTACTTTTGTTTCTTTTTTTTTTCATTTTTTTTTCATGCTTTCTTTTCAAAGAACAAGAAAAAAACAATGACAAACTAGGTCTACATTTATTCACGTTTCTAAGCTTGGATTTTGTAAGCTCTGTCTGTATTAAGTAATGCAATTTGCATAATTGTGACCCTCCACCACGAAATGAGTCGCATGTCACCTCGCGCGGTTCTGCGCTAGGCTTAATATAAGTCCGGGGAGTGTCTGGTAACAGTGTGAGGGTCACCTTAGTCACAGGCTTATAACTCAAACAGTTTTCGCTCTTTTCTAAAACGGTTTTCACCACTGGATAGAGCATAAAAAACTCTTTAGGAAAATGTAAATATATGAAAATCATGCAAAGGTGACATGCGACTAATTTCGTGGTGGAGGGTCACAATTATGCAAATTATCTGTGCGTCTTTGAGTCTTACACGTGGACAAGCCGTGACTAACTCGTGAATCAATGTCAAACAAATCTAATTAAAGTTGTAATCTACTTATTGTTATAATGCATTTATTAACATTGATTAACCCGCCCGGGCGTATGCTCGGACGCATGCATGCATGGATATAAGCGTACATAAATATAAAGAATGAGAGTGAGAGAGACAGGGATATATGTATAGTGAGAGAGGGAGGGACGTAGGGAGAGAGAGGAACGGAGGGAGAGAGAAAGAGAGGGAAGGAGGAAGGGAAGGAGAGAGAGAGCGAGAGCGAGAAAGAGAGAGAGAGAGAGAGAGAGAGAGAGAGAGAGAGAGAGAGAGAGCGCGCGGGAGGGAGGGACAGACGGACGGAAGGAAGGAGAGGGAGGGAGGGAGAGAGAAAAAGAGGGAGGGAGGGAGAGAGGGGAGATAAAGAGAGTTAGTGAGGGAGGGAAGGAGAGAGAGGGGGGATGAGGATACGTCTTTACTTGTGACGATTTTTTATTTTTTATAAAGACCGACCTCCAAAGAGTCGCACCAGATGTTTACACCAGCCGGAAAAAAATAGTACTCAAAGCAAAAAATACAGGGCGTCTGAATAAATAAAGAAATTAATGGATTTAAAGCACGTGGTCCTGTTCGTCCGTAATAGGGGTACCTCTCGCTCCCTTCTCCCCCTCCCCTTAACGCCCTTCCTCTCCTTGCGTGTCCGTAAACCGGGTTTGTATCCGTCTGAATTCTCTGAATGTGGCATTGGGGATGCATGTAGGTTGCGTGTTTGCTGGCATCAACGCCCTCTTTTTCCTTCATCGGCACTCTTCATGCGTTCGACGTTGTCAGACTTTCGTGCCCCACATTCTGTTCGTTAGTGAATGGTGTTTTCAACAACACACTGCGCGTAATTATATAGTGGATGTAGCTTCGCTGCAGACGGATGGTCGAAGGATTTTGTTTGGTGGCGGTGGTGGTTGGCGGTGATGGTGGTGGTGGTGGTTTTGCTGTCGGTGTTGTTATGGGTGTTGTTGGTGTTGACGGTGGGTGGGGGGGGGGGGTGTCACGTTGTAGGACTTTCCATTGCATAACCCTCCCTTTATTAGTATTTCGTGTTTTAGAAAAGCTCTGCGCATACTTAATACATACTTTTTCACTGCACTGTTGTTTGAAGATGGTCTGTTGTTGTTGTTGTTGTTGTTGTTGTTGTTGTTGTTGTTGTTGTTGTTGTTGTTGTTGTTGTTGTTGTTGTTGTTGTTGTTGATGTTGTCAAGTTGTAGGTGATGTTTTTATTTTGTAGCATTTCTTCTGTTCGTGTGCTTTATTGTTGTTGTTGTTGCTCTCGTATATTTGTTCAACATTTATTTTGTTCTTTATTTCTTAACAAGAGCACAAGTCATTTACATTTTCCACCCAAATATGACATTTGACATTTCAAGAGACCGTGGTCAATTGTGTTGATCCACTTCAGTTAGAATTCTTAAGATTGTTTACGACTGAACATGGATAGAAACGAAGTCTCGGTCTGCCGCCAGAATACCAAATGAAGACGGTTTCAGGCCCCGCATGACTCCATGAAGGGAAATCCAATGTTTAATCATATTGGTTTTGTGTTTCTTTTCTGATTAACTTTCAAACTTACGGAAGAATATTGTCATTTACCAATAGCTTTTAAACCACACGGTTGAAAGCAATCTGTGAAACTCTGGCGTAAGCATTCTGAGTCTAAGACGGTTTACAAAGTGCTACGGCGAATATTCATAAGAGCGTGTTGTCCTCTAATGAGCCTTGATTGAAAAACTAGGAGGGAGGGGGGGTGGGGGGTGGGGGGGTGTGTGTGAGAGGGGGGGGGGGTCGTAGGCTTGTTTGTGTTTGCCCCACATCAGTAGACATGCGCACGGCCACCTTTAATGAGCAATTCGGCAAATGCCCGTACATGTCAAGTGGCTCTATAAAATATGTTGTGCGTATTGTTCTGGGTATGCGGAGTTGCCATAGTGTCTGGAGATGTTTCGTTAACTACACTATACTTTTCTTCGTGCTATAGTTATTTATTTCAATGTGTGGGTTTAATGTGTTCTTAAGAAATGAATGTATGGTGCATGGTGGCTACGTGTGGTGGCTAAGTGCCGTTGCTGAGAGTGTGTCATGTTTGGTTGCCATGTTTGCTAGTCTTGGCGATCCACCTCAGAAACACATAGAACGTATAACAGTGGGCGTACACACATACGTACAATGATGACGGACAGTTTACAAACAAACGTGCGGTTGAACCGCGGATACGTTTATCACTGGCAGCACCGACATCACACCGGTTTAGACTAGAGAGAAATTAACATTTCACATTCAAAACCTTTAGACAAGACAGAATCTTGAAGCATACCACACACAATTCAGGAAAACAATTTAAGAATTTACTTTAAGAATGATCACTACATATTACAAAATATACATCCTATTTCCCTATCCTATTAGAGTTAA
>NC_090254.1:39874024-39876524 GCF_037325665.1 Littorina saxatilis | reverse complement strand
TGCATTTCAGCTCGGCAGCATACAAATTAGTTAATTGGTTTGCTCATTAAAGTTGTCATTAAAATCGATTTTTCACTAACAGATTTAAAAATGATTGCATCGTATTCCTCAATTTCTCTTGAATTCAAATATGTATATGCGTCATGTTTACTCTAAAAATGTGCTCAGGATTACAGAAAATAGGTTAAGTAAGTACTTCGTTCGCACACTACGCGGAGACGAGCGTGACCCGTCTCGGTCTTTTGGTGTGGTTCCAGGTTAGTCGAGACTATCTTAATAATCAGGGTGATGACTGGTTTTTGGTATTAATCTGTTTCTGTGATGTCGACAGCTTGACTAGATGTCTTTATATCGCTTCACGCGATAAGTTCCTTGTTATCATTGATTGTGGAAGGTACGCAGATTATCCGTTTTGAATTTCTATGCACTGATACGTTGTGTCGGTGGCTGGCGACCAGTGCAACCTTCTTAACACATTTTAGAAATACTTAACAATGGATTGCGTCTTTGTTTGCGTACATAAGTGCGTGCGTGCATGTGTGGGGGTTTCTGTGTCGGTTTGTCTCACTGTGTGTATGTCTGTCATTTTGTCGGTATGTTTGTGTATGTCTGTGTGTGTGTGTGTGTGTGTGTGTGTGTGTGTGTGTGTGTGTGTGTGTGTGTGCGTGCGCGCGCGCGCTTGTGTGTGTGTGTGTATGAGTGCGTGCGTGTGTGTGTGCGTGCGTGTGTGTGTGTGTGTGATTGCAATTATTCCTCCTTTTTACATTTAGTCAAGTTTTGACTAAATGTTTTAACATAGAGGGGGGAATCGAGACGAGGGTCGTGGTGTATGTGTGTGTGTGTGTGTGTGTGTGTGTGTGTGTGTGTGTGTGTGTGTGTGTGTGTGTCTGTCTGTGTGTGTGTAGAGCGATTCAGACTAAACTACTGGGCCGATCTTTATGAAATTTGACATGAGAGTTCCTGGGTATGATATCCCCGGATGTTTTTTTCATTTTTTCGATAAATACCTTTGATGACGTCATATCCGGCTTTTTGTAAAAGTTGAGGCGGCACTGTCACACCCTCATTTTTCCATTAAATTGATTGAAATTTTGGCAAAGCAATCTTCGACAAAGGCCGGGGTTTTGTATTGCATTACAGCTGGGTGGCTTAAGTTTGGTCATTAAAAATCGGAAACTTGTAATTAAAATTATTTTTTTATTAAACGATCCAAAAACAATTTCATCTTATTCTTCGTCATTTTCTGATTCCAAAAACATATACATATGTTATATTTGGATTACAAACAAGCTCTGAAAATTAAAAATATAAAAATTATGATCAAAATTAAATTTCCGAAATCGTTTTAAAAACTATTTCATCTTATTCCTTGTCGGTTCCTGATTCCAAAAACATATAGATATGATATGTTTGGATTAAAAACACGCTCAGAAAGTTAAAACGAAGAGAGGTACAGTAAAGCGTGCTATGAAGCACAGCGCAATCGCTACCGCGCCAAACAGGCTCGTCACTTTCACTGCCTTTTGCACTAGCGGCGGACTACGTTCAGTTTCATTCTGTGAGTTCCACAGCTTGACTAAATGTAGTAATTTCGCCTTACGCGACTTGTTTTAAATTGTTATTCTGCCTGATCAGTAGTTGATGAATTTCCAGAAATAACTCTGCCGGATTTTTGTACTGGTTGTGAAAGAGTGAATGCTCTTGGAGATATCGAGGCAAGCTTTCCCACGTGACATTATAGGCCAGTCATTAGCGGTGTGTCTCAACGCGTGCTCCTTTGACAGAGTTACTTCCAAACATCGTCTATTGTTGGTGAACAGTTTTGCCAGACCAATCTTTTGTTCTTTTTTTTTTCTTTTTTTATTTTTAAATTTTTTTTTTTACTTTGCGTGTGTTTTGTCTACGTGAGAACGAAAAGAAGTGTGGCCGTCCGCAGACCAAACTGTATGGCAGTCGACAGGAGTTGGAGAAAACGACAACATTTATCACCAGTGCTGGACTGATCGTGTAACCTCTGCGAACGCCAAGAAGAAGAAGAAGTCTACGTGAGAACTGGGTCAGTGAGGTACTCCCGAAAAAAAGCCAACCAGGGGAAGCAGGTGTGTACGGCAAAAGGAATGAGACTGGCGACAATGTGTGATCTGTGGTACCAGACGTTCGATTCAAACAGACGAGTTTAGTTTGTATTGGTCTAGCAAGATGGGACTCGTGTGTTTCACGTGCTGCCATTTTGTTCGGTACTGGGTCATCTGTGCAAGTCAGTTTGGTGCGCTATGAGAGCGTAGTTATTTAATTGTGTGTGTGTGTGGGGGGGTGTGTGTGGATATTAATAGTAAATATTGTGTGTGAATGAGTTAGTGACTGAGTGATTGGATTGGATCGGATGAATGTGTGTGTGTATATGTGTGTGTGTGTGTGTGTGTGTGTGTGTGTGTGTGTGTGTGTGTGTGTGTGTGTGTGTGTGTGTGTGTGTGTGTGTGTGTGTGTGTGTGTGTGTATG
>NC_090254.1:39856524-39866524 GCF_037325665.1 Littorina saxatilis | reverse complement strand
TTCTTAACCCTACACGTTTTCGATTCCGATTGTTGTTGCCTTGAAATAATAATTCGGAAACCATTCATTGCAGTCGTATTTCAGTGTAGTCTACTATAACAGAGTCTAGCTGGTACGTTATCGGAATAACACTTGTGTTTTGTGTTTGCCGCTGGGGATTTTATACTAACTCATCATTTGGTAATGTGGTTAATAAGCTACATGCCACTAACACGGCATATGAGAAGAATCTTTGCAAGTCAAAACGAGAAGAGACCATTGTGGAAGAGACACAGCCGCTTCTATTTTTAGATCAGTGGGATTCACTGTGGCACAGGCGCCTGCGATCTGTCAGAAAAAAAACACTTCTGCTTTGAGCCGCAGGAAATTTATGGTTATTTGTTTGTAAAGTGGAGAATATAAGCTACATGTCATTAATTAATTCTGAGGATGAGAGTACAGTCTTGGCAAAGGGCGTAAGAATACGCTATGTGGAAAAGTTAGCGCACTCCAAGAGTGCGGTAACAGATTTAAGCGCATCGCCATTAGCCAATCAACTGGTTCACATCAGTCATGTGACACCAGTACTTACTGACAATTATTATTATTACTATGGGGAGACCTGCAATGATTTCATCAGTGTTCGCGTACTTCTTTACTTGGGGTTTGATGACAGCGTTTCACGGTAAAAAAAAGAAGAGGGCGTTTTCGCCTGCAGATTAATTAATTTGATTTCACAAGGTGCAGATGTAAATTGCAGGTATGTTAGTTGCAAAAAATAACAAACTTTGGTATAATTGCCAAAATAATGATAAAAGTATCAGCCCTTTTCCAAAGTTATAAAACAACCCTTGGCGTCTACAAGGTTACCACCCGAGAACAAGTTGGGCAATCCTTTTGGAATGACGGCCAATGTTTTGGCAAATTGAAATAAAATCTTCAAACAAATGTAAGGGCAGGTTTTTAGAAAAAAGCCTCCTTGCATACATTGTTGCTACAGTGCATTATTCCGTCAGTGCGTTGGCCCTTATAAACAAACAGGGGGCCCGGTAGCTCAGGTGGTAGAGCACTGGACTTGTGATCGAAAGGTCGCAGGTTCGAATTCGGGCCGGGACGGACACGGGTCAACTTTATGTGCAGACCCAGAGACGGAAGCCATGTCCCACCCCCGTGTCATCACAACTGGCACGTAAAAGACCTTGGTCATTCTGCCATAAGTGCAGGTGGCTGAATACACCTAAACACGCAGACATCTGGGTAGCGCGACTCCGTTGCTGCTAGCTTTCCACTGGGAGGAAGCGACCCGAATTTCCCAGCGATGGGACAATAAAGTAATGAAAATGAAAAAAAAAAAAAAAAAAAAAAAAATGAAAGGTGTAGGACGTACATCACACTGTTATTGCCCTGGCAGGTATAGTGCCGATTTTTTTTTTATTGAACTTTGAAAACCGCTCCCTTTTGACCTAAAGGGAGAATCTGTCCACGTGTTTAGCGTGGCGCAATAAAGCTGTTTAGTTTAAACATAAGTTTATTTTAACAAAGGTTACAATCATGACATGTATACACAGGTAACAGCAACAAGCTAGAAGCTTATAGTGGTGTTCCTGCATGGACAGTACAACGTAAAACTGTTTGCTGAAGTCGTTTCTGGAGCAACACTTACAGTCGTTTTGTGAGTTTAAAAACATGACAAGTTTTAATTATATTATTAGACCTTTGACTTCAGTAAAGTTTTAAAGGTGCACATTTGGACAGTTCGTTAACTTTTTTGAAGAGTACAGGTTTTGGCGTTACGCTAACGACCGATGACAAACGGGAGTGTTACGGTCCAATGCGATCGTTTTACAGCTTGACAAGTTTGGAGATGAGTATGTTAACGTTCCGATGAATGCATTTAATTATGTTCACACGGTAAAGGTGTCACGTGACACCATTATACCGTGTTGGGTCTTTTCATGTTCGCTTTGCTTAGATGAACACTCGGTTAAGTGCTGACAACATCTGTGCATCACATGACAACTGTTGCAGTATTATTATTACATATTCTGTTACTATTGAAACTAATACTGTATATTCGTGTGAACAGCCGTCCATGCAGTGTCGGTTTCACGCATTAATACATCATTGATGAAACTGAAGAGTATAGTCGCAACACAACAAAAAAATCTGCTCTCGGTCAGTGCCAAGGATTGTGCTAAATTGGGTTGTATCTGCTCTCTCTGTCCCTCTCTGTTTTTGACTCTCTCTGTCTTCCTCTCTCTTTTTCTCACTCTCTGCAATTATTTCCCTCTATCCCTCTAATTCTCTCTGTCTCTTTGTCTCTCTGTCTTTGTCTCTCTCTTTCTCCCTCTCTCTTTCTCTCACTCTCTTCAATTATTTTTCTCTAATTCTCTCTGTCTATATCCGTCTCTTTCTTTCTATGTCTCTCTCTATTTCTCTCTGTCTCTCTGTCTCTGTCTCTGTCTCTGTCTCTGTCTCTCTGTCTCTCTCACACACACATACACACTCTCATTCTCTCTTGAATTATTTCTCTCTAATTCTCTCTCTCTGTCTCTAACTCTGTCTATGTCTCTGTCTTTCTCTCTCTCTGTCTCTTTGTGTCTCTCTGTGTCTCTCTGTGTCTCTCTCTCTCTATGCCTATCTCTCTGTGTCTGTGTCTGTCTTTCTCTCTCTCTCTCTCTCTCTCTCTCTCTCTCTCTCTCTCTCTCTCTCTCTCTCTCTCTCTCGTGCTCTTTCTATGTGCTTCCTTCTTCCTTCTTCTTCTTCTATCCTATCCCTTTCTTCATTACATCACATATGTGTAGTCCTATATTGTCGCCCTAGAGATGCCAAAACGGGAGAAAAACACACAGCAGAAACGGTTTTAGTTACAGTAGCCTATAGAAGCAGTGCAGAAGTAGCAAAATAGCAATAAATTAGGTAGCGCAAAAAACAACGTTTACGAGGAAGATAAAACCCTGTAGGTCGTATCAGAAAATAAGTTGTCAATTAAGAGAGACATAATTAGATTATGGAAATATATTAGTGTCAATGACCCTATTCATCGTAGGTCTGACCCAACCTAGACCAATGTTCTTACCGTTGTTATACTGCTGATTTACTGCTGAGCACTTGCTGTATCTGCTGGCATCATATTGGTGAGTTTTTGTTTGTTTCAACTATAGGTTGTTGGGGGGGAAAAGTAAGCAGTTGTTATGTCTGTCATTGGGTTTGTCGTGTTGGATCAGGTGCGTGGTCATGTATCTGTGTGGTTACCTCCTCATCTAGCGGCCTCATTCGTCTCTTTACCGCCATGCTTTTGTAAGTGATCCTCCGAAGTCGGACTACGGCTGCCTATATGGCAGAGTGATTGAAGACGGACGTACATGCAAACTTCCCGCCTGGATAACAGTCACCCCCCTTTGTGACACGTGGTCAAGCGAACGTAAGCTGAACAACAACATCAACAACAACAACATTATCAACAACAACAAAATCAACAACAACAACAACAACAACTACAACAACAACAACCTTACACACACACACACACACACACACACACACACACACACACACACACACACACACACACACACACACACACGGTTTCAAGCATTGTGCGTTTGAATTGATGTGTTTTTTCTTTGTATTTGTCGTTGAGTCACATGATACCAAACCACCCAAAGTTCCAGCGTCTCGACGTAATTTTCACACGTGCAATATTAGTTTTGCTGTTGTTGTTTTGGGGTGATATTTGCCAAGCACATCGTTGTGGGGCGTTTAATCAAAAAACATTTATTCATCCACTCACAATCCGTTTTCGCTCACTCTCTCCGAATAGGAATTGTCGCCACGTAAACAAAAACAGCGTTATGTTTTGAAAATACAATTATGATTATACCTACAATAGTTTACATCCAAACATCTCAAAATGGAGCCGTCACTGAATATTCCGCTTGTCCTTTAAACTAATCATAACACCGATACAAATTTGAAAATAACACTATTTTCACACAAAAAATGGAAATTGGCGTTGTGTACAAATTTAATCAACAGGTACACAAACATGCTTCTAATTTGTAAACGATGGTTTTAGCTAATGAGATCCTTACACGTGTTTAATTCGTCTTTGACTCGAACATGCAGTCAACTTTGGGACGCAACGAACGTTGCCTGTTTTCATACCTCCAGATCACGTCTCCAAATCATACCGCTGTATTACTTTCACAATCAATCACAAATATCAAGGAAACGAGTTAAAAAAAATATCCATTTTGTGTCTGAATGAGCTGTAGCAAGTGTTGATTTTCTACACGTGAGAAACTTCTGTCTGCACTGTCAGGTTTTTACATGTAGTCAAGTTTTGTATGTATGTGTGTGTGTATGTATGTATGTGTGTGTATGTGTGTGTGTGTGTGTGTGTGTGTGTGTGTGTGTGTGTGTGTGTGTGTGTGTGTGTGTGTGTGTGTGTGTGTAAAGCGACTCCAAGAAAACTACTCGACCGATATTCGTGAAACTTCACATGAGAGTTCCTGGGTATAATATCCCCAGACTTGGTTTCATATTTTGGATAAATATGTTTGATTACGTCATATCCGGCTTTTTGGGAAAGTTGAGGCGGCAGTGTCACACCCTCATTTTTCAACCAAATTGATTAACATTTTCGTCAAACAATATTCGACGAACTCCGGACTTTGGTATTGCTTTCCAGATCGAAAGCCTAAAAATGAGTTAATTAGTTTGTTCATTAAAGTTGTCATTAAAAATCGAATTTTCAGAAACAGATGAAAAAATGGTTGCATTGTATTCCTCACTTATTATTTTTTTATATATATATTTTTTTTTATAGATATGTCATGTTTAATGTAAAAATGTGCTCAGAATGAAGGACACTAGGTTCAGTAAGTACTACGGTCGCATGCTTCGCATCTCAGTCTTCGAGTATGGTTAGGTGAGACTATCTAAATGTAGTCTCGGCGATGACTGGTTTGCGGTGTTCATCTTGACTAAATGTTTTTAAATCGCTTCACGCGACTTGTTTTCTTTTCTTGGGTCCATGTCACAGAAGTTGTCACATGTCTTAAGACGTCGTCGTGGGATTTTGGCGTATCTCATTTTAGACTGCTTTTCAGCAGAAGGCTAAACCGGATTCTTTGATTATGAAATAGTGTTTATATCTGGCATGGATAGAAAGATACAATAATGTTAAATAATGTATTTTCAATCGTAGTGTTATAGAATATTTCTCATGGAGAATGATTTACTTAGTCTAAAGCAGAAAAACATCAACATTGCAAAGATTCGAGTTACGCCAAAACGATATATATACAGGTCGTGACAATGGCTGCTCAACAAGTATCATTCTCCAGCAAATTCACTCTTCTTGTCCACTCCTTCATATATATTTTTTTCTTATTGGAATGATCTCGTATATCAGCACATGTGCGCACACAATGTCAGGAAGAAACATATGATAGCCCAGCTCAGTATCACCTTGAAGCAAACTAAACCCTGTTATTCGTGTTTCACTCTTTTTGTGTGGATTATATTTATGATTGCAATTCCCTCATATATTAACACATGTCTGCACACAATACCATGAACAAACGTACGATAGCCCAGATCGAATTGCAGGAACGAATGGCATAGGTCTATATATACCAAGACACATGGTAACAGATTGTTTGCGGGGAGAAACCCGATCCTCATTCATGCAGTTCAATTTCATTGCAAATAATCAAATTAAATTCAGCCCCGTGCCTTTTCACAGGAATGACTTTCAAAAGGAGAAGAAACAAAAACTATTGGTGCCAAACACACCATATCAACCGAGCCATCGAGTCTAAGGGCAGGGAAATAGCTCAGTCGGTAGCGGCGCTGGCTTCAAAACCAGTTGTCGCTATCGGCGTGGGTTCGATCCCCACGTTCGGCGAGGGATTTATTTCCGAGAGTCAACTTTGTGCAGACTCTCCTCGGTGGCCGAACACCCCCGTGTGCACGCATGCGCACGATAAAGAACCCAAGTTCACAGCGAAAGTCTCAGGGCTTGGAAACATGAATACACGCATGCAGGAAAAGAAAAAAAATATGGGTAGCGCCGTATACTGTATGGCAGCTCGCTTTCCCCAGGGAGAAAGCAGCCCGGATTTCCATGAGAGTCACCTCACAGGACGATATGAATCTTATCCTTATCCTTAGCCTTATCACCGGCACGGTTGGCCTAGTGGTAAGGCGTCCGCCCCGTGATCGGGAGGTCGTGGGTTCGAACCCCGGCCGGGTCATACCTAAGACTTTAAAATTGGCAATCTAGTGGCTGCTCCGCCTGGCGTCTGGCATTATGGGGTTAGTGCTAGGACTGGTTGGCCCGGTGTCAGAATAATGTGACTGGCATGGGTGAGACATGAAGCCTGTGCTGCCACTTCTGTCTTGTGTGTGGCGCACGTTATATGTCGGGGCAGCACCGCCCTGATATGGCCCTTCGTGGTCGGCTGGGCGTTAAGCAAACAAACAAACAAAAAAACTTATCCTTATCCTATATAGCTAGTTCGCCGAGATTTCGGTATTTAGGCGTTTTAATTAATACCGTTGTGGACAGGTCGTCACAATGGCGGCCCAACATGTCATCGTTCTGCCGCGAGTTCACCCTTGGCTGGGCATAAAAAGAGCGACAGTCCATCTGATGCGATTCCAATTTATGATCCAAATTCAATTTGGCCGCCGCTGGTTGGCGATCGCGTTTGTTGCCGTCGCGCCAGATTGTGGGCAAATAAAAGCAAAACGAAATTACGGAAATGAGTTCGGAGAGGGTGGGTTTTTGAGCTGTGTATTAATGGATTAGGCGATGTGAAGGGAGGGAAGTTGAGAGGTTGGTGGATGGGTTTTTTTAAGCTGTGTACGGAAGGGGTGGTGGTGGTGGTTGTACATAATTGTCATACAGGGGAAGGGGTGAGTGGGTACGGAGTGGGGGGGCTGGGAGCGGCAGGACTTTGACCTGTTCACAAACGGGGGTAGGGTGAGTAAGGGGATGCAATGAAGGGTGCGGGGGGGGGGGGAGAATTTAGGAGGGGAGCTGAGTTGGCGGAGGTAGTTGAGAATGGGTGGGTTTTAAGCTGTGTGATGGGTATGTAGAGGATGTAGTATGATTTGGGACGGGGGGGGGGGGGGGGGGGGGGGGGTTGAGAGAGGGTTGTTGTTTTCAGCTGTGAATGGTTTGTTTGTTTGTTTGTTTGCTTAACGCCCAGCCGACCACGAAGGGCCATATCAGGGCGGTGCTGCTTTGACATTTAACGTGCGCCACACACAAGACAGAAGTCGCAGCACAGGCTTCATGTCTCACCCAGTCACATTATTCTGACACCACCGGACCAACCAGTCCTAGCACTAACCCCATAATGCCAGACGCCAGGCGGAGCAGCCACTAGATTGCCAATTTTAAAGTCTTAGGTGTGACCCGGCCGGGGTTCGAACCCACGACCTCCCGATCACGGGGCGGACACCTTACCACTAGGACAACCGTGCCGGTAGCTGTGAATGGGGTAGACAGGGGATTTGGAGAGAATGTGTTTTGGACTGTGTGTGAAGGAAAGGGGGAGGAGGGAGGAGGGTGAAGAGAGATAAAAACAGGTTGGATATGATGGGGAAATCCAAAACACACTCTAATGTTTGGTGAAGGATTAGGTGATGTGGCAAGAAAGTGGCGGGGAGAGTGAAGGATTAGGTTATGTGGCAAGAAAGTGGCAGGGAGAGGGAAGGATTAGGTGATGTGGCAAGAAAGTGGCGGGGAGAGTGAAGGATTAGGTTATGTGGCAAGAAAGTGGCGGGGAGAGTGAAGGATTAGATGATGTGGCAATAAAGTGGCGGGGAGAGTGAAGGATTATGTGATGTGGCAATAAAGTGGCGGGGAGAGTGAAGGATTATGTGATGTGGCAAGAAAGTGGCGGGGAGAGTGAAGGATTATGTAATGTGGCAAGAAAGTGGCGGGGAGAGTGAAGGATTATGTGATGTGGCAAGAAAGTGGCGGGGAGAGTGAAGGATTATGTGATGTGGCAAGAAAGTGGCGGGGAGTGTGAAGGATTATGTGATGTGGCAAGAACGTGACGGGGAGAGTGAAGGATTATGTGATGTGGCAAGAAAGTGGCGGGGAGAGTGAAGGATTAGGTGATGTGGCAATAAAGTGGCGGGGAGAGGGAAGGATTTGGTGATGTGACAAGAAAGTGGCGGGGAGAGTGAAGGATTAGGTGATGTGACAAGAAAGTGGCGGGGAGAGTGAAGGATTAGGTGATGTGACAAGAAAGTGGCGGGGAGAGGGAAGGATTAGGTGATGTGACAAGAAAGTGGCGGGGAGAGTGAAGGATTAGGTGATGTGACAAGAAAGTGGCGGGGAGAGTGAAGGATTAGGTGATGTGACAAGAAAGTGGCGGGGAGAGTGAAGGATTAGGTGATGTGACAAGAAAGTGGCGGGGAGAGTGAAGGATTAGGTGATGTGACAAGAAAGTGGCGGGGAGAGTGAAGGATTATGTGATGTGGCAAGAAAGTGGCGGGGAGAGTGAAGGATTATGTGATGTGGCAAGAAAGTGGCGGGGAGAGTGAAGGATTAGGTGATGTGGCAAGAAAGTGGCGGGGAGAGTAAAGGATTAGGTGATGTGGCAAGAAAGTGGCGGGGAGAGTGAAGGATTAGGTTATGTGGCAAGAAAGTGGCGGGGAGAGTGAAGGATTAGATGATGTGGCAATAAAGTGGCGGGGAGAGTGAAGGATTAGGTTATGTGGCAAGAAAGTGGCAGGGAGAGGGAAGGATTAGGTGATGTGGCAAGAAAGTGGCGGGGAGAGTGAAGGATTAGGTTATGTGGCAAGAAAGTGGCGGGGAGAGTGAAGGATTAGATGATGTGGCAATAAAGTGGCGGGGAGAGTGAAGGATTATGTGATGTGGCAATAAAGTGGCGGGGAGAGTGAAGGATTATGTGATGTGGCAAGAAAGTGGCGGGGAGAGTGAAGGATTATGTAATGTGGCAAGAAAGTGGCGGGGAGAGTGAAGGATTATGTGATGTGGCAAGAAAGTGGCGGGGAGAGTGAAGGATTATGTGATGTGGCAAGAAAGTGGCGGGGAGTGTGAAGGATTATGTGATGTGGCAAGAACGTGACGGGGAGAGTGAAGGATTATGTGATGTGGCAAGAAAGTGGCGGGGAGAGTGAAGGATTAGGTGATGTGGCAATAAAGTGGCGGGGAGAGGGAAGGATTAGGTGATGTGACAAGAAAGTGGCGGGGAGAGTGAAGGATTAGGTGATGTGACAAGAAAGTGGCGGGGAGAGTGAAGGATTAGGTGATGTGACAAGAAAGTGGCGGGGAGAGGGAAGGATTAGGTGATGTGACAAGAAAGTGGCGGGGAGAGTGAAGGATTAGGTGATGTGACAAGAAAGTGGCGGGGAGAGTGAAGGATTAGGTGATGTGACAAGAAAGTGGCGGGGAGAGTGAAGGATTAGGTGATGTGGCAAGAAAGTGGCGGGGAGAGTGAAGGATTAGGTTATGTGGCAAGAAAGTGGCGGGGAGAGTGAAGGATTAGATGATGTGGCAATAAAGTGGCGGGGAGAGTGAAGGATTATGTGATGTGGCAATAAAGTGGCGGGGAGAGTGAAGGATTATGTGATGTGGCAAGAAAGTGGCGGGGAGAGTGAAGGATTATGTTATGTGGCAAGAAAGTGGCGGGGAGAGTGAAGGATTATGTGATGTGGCAAGAAAGTGGCGGGGAGAGTGAAGGATTATGTGATGTGGCAAGAACGTGGCGGGGAGAGTGAAGGATTATGTGATGTGGCGAGAAAGTGGCGGGGAGAGTGAAGGATTAGGTGATGTGGCAATAAAGTGGCGGGGAGAGGGAAGGATTAGGTGATGTGACAAGAAAGTGGCGGGGAGAGTGAAGGATTAGGTGATGTGACAAGAAAGTGGCGGGGAGAGTGAAGAATTAGGTGATGTGACAAGAAAGTGGCGGGGAGAGTGAAGGATTAGGTGATGTGACAAGAAAGTGGCGGGGAGAGGGAAGGATTAGGT
>NC_090254.1:39839024-39841524 GCF_037325665.1 Littorina saxatilis | reverse complement strand
CACTCATAACCTACAACTTTCACCAAGTTGACTTGCATTCAAGAGCATTTGCGTAGATGTATGTCTGCCCTTTTGTGTTCCCAGACGAACTCTGTCACCAAAACGTTGCGCACTGCTTACCATTGGAAACGGACAGACAAGTGTTGATATTGGCTTTTTCTGCAAGAGCACTGACTGTGAGACTTTGTGTCCTTTCAGAAATGTGAATCATAACAAATTGCAATGGCAACATCTACTCCTTCTTGTCGATCGCCTTTACACTTGGAGTCCAGCTCTGGATATGAAGCTGGTGGTCTTTTGCAGAGCCTCCACCGGACCATGCAGCTTGGGGCCCGGGTAGCTCAGTTGGTAGAGCATTGGACTTGTGATCGGAAGGTCGCTGGTTCGAATTCGCGCCGGGACGGACACGGGTCAACTTTATGTGCAAACCCAGAGACGGAAGCCATGTCCCACCCCCGTGTCACCACAATGGCACGTAAAAGATCTCGGTCATTCTACCATAAGTGCAGATGGCTGATGATACCACCTAAACACGCAGACATCATAAGCCGTGAGGGCGTAAAACTCGAGTCATATAACCCATATCATGTCTTTAAGAGGCGTAATATTTAGCCTGTAGGACAGTAAGCATTCTCTCTTCCCTTTACCATGCAGCTTGTCTTGGAGGGGCGTCGGCCTGGGCCAGGTCTCTGTCCTCAATGGACAAATATGGTAGTCGATTTTATTTTTCGCGATGTCAGCGACCGTAGTGTTATCGACCATCACAACCGGCGCCATTTGTATCTTAATGGTATCGTTGAACCAACAATTATCGGCGATAGTGAAGAGAGAGAGAAATGTACGATGTGCACCCTCACGGCAAAGCCATTAATTAGGGGCATGTGAGACATACAGTACAACGCGGCTTAGTATGGAGATATGAACGTTCGTCCGAAGGGTTTGTAATTGTATCCTTCGTCAAATCAAGGAGTGATAGCGTCGCTCGATGAATGTTTCTGTGTGTCTCCGTTGACCCTGAAGAAAATATCTTAACAGATTTGAGTAATGGTCATTCCGGCGAGACATGTACGTTCGTAGACTTCGAAAAAAAACACACATCAAAAAACCAATTGCCTCAGCTTTGATTTGCTTCACGAAGGCTTTATTTTTTTATCTTTTTTCGAAATTTCTCTCTTGGTAACAATTGTTGTTTTTGCTTCTTATGAACGTTTTTGTTTGGAAATACGATGACAGTGACAGTCTCCCGAATGAATTACTATCAACATTGAACCGGCGACGTTTGGCATGAAAACATTGACGGATATTCGCATTACGAGAAATTAAGCTACTTTATCATACGAGAAGTAAGCCCTTTTAGTTATTCATTCAGAGCAAGTTATTGTATACGGCGGGCATCGAGCTTTATTTTGATGTTAAGCTTAATGGAAGAAGTCAAAAAGGTGAAGTTTACAATCGAAACAGAAGTGTTCAAATTGTTAACAGATTTCTGAAACAAATGTTGAACACTTTGGGACATAGTACATAGTTCTAAACGCAAATGGGGCACACAGTCATCATTAACAGAAAGTGATCACAAGTGTTCTTCTTCTTCTTCTTCTTCTTCTTCTTCTTCTTCTTCTTCTTCTTCTTCTTCTTCTTCTTCTTCTTCTTCTTCTTCTTCTTCTTCTTCTTCTTCTTCTTCTTCTTCTTCTTCTTCTTCTTCTTCTTCTTCTTCTTCTTCTTCTTCTTCTTCTTCTTCTTCTTCTTCTTCTTCTTCTTCTTCTTCTTCTTCTTCTTCTTCTTCTTCTTCTTCTTCTTCTTCTTCTTCTTCTTCTTCTTCTTCTTCTTCTTCTTCTTCTTCTTCTTCTTCTTCTTCTTCTTCTTCTTCTTCTTCTTCTTCTTCTTCTTCTTCTTCTTCTTCTTCTTCTTCTTCTTCTTCTTCTTCTTCTTCTTCTTCTTCTTCTTCTTCTTCTTCTTCTTCTTCTTCTTCTTCTTCTTCTTCTTCTTCTTCTTCTTCTTCTTCTTCTTCTTCTTCTTCTTCTTCTTCTTCTTCTTCTTCTTCTTCTTCTTCTTCTTCTTCTTCTTCTTCTTCTTCTTCTTCTTCTTCTTCTTCTTCTTCTTCTTCTTCTTCTTCTTCTTCTTCTTCTTCTTCTTCTTCTTCTTCTTCTTCTTCTTCTTCTTCTTCTTCTTCTTCTTCTTCTTCTTCTTCTTCTTCTTCTTCTTCTTCTTCTTCTTCTTCTTCTTCTTCTTCTTCTTCTTCTTCTTCTTCTTCTTCTTCTTCTTCTTCTTCTTCTTCTTCTTCTTCTTCTTCTTCTTCTTCTTCTTCTTCTTCTTCTTCTTCTTCTTCTTCTTCTTCTTCTTCTTCTTCTTCTTCTTCTTCTTCTTCTTCTTCTTCTTCTTCTTCTTCTTCTTCTTCTTCTTCTTCTTCTTCTTCTTCTTCTTCTTCTTCTTCTTCTTCTTCTTCTTCTTCTTCTTCTTCTTCTTCTTCTTCTTCTTCTTCTTCTTCTTCTTCTTCTTCTTC
>NC_090254.1:39779024-39831524 GCF_037325665.1 Littorina saxatilis | reverse complement strand
AAAACCAAAAACAAATGTTATCACAAATAGAAAAGAAAGCATCCACACATTTTTAATCAAACATGATCTACAAACCCTTGTCGACGCCGCTGTAAAGAAACGTTGATTTCTTTGCTCTTTATCTCATTAATCAAATCATTACCTTGTTCTCTACCCTATTACAATTAATACTCAGATTCCGCACATCATTAGAACTACATAAGCCTTCAAACGTGAACCGCTCATTCAATGCCCTCTGTTTGTGTTGCAAGGATGACCGTGGTATTAGCATTCAATAATAACAACAGCAATAAATCCGGGTTCGATTCCCGGCCACGCCTGGTGGGGTAAGGGTGGAGATTTGTCCGATCTCCCAGGTCAACGTATGTTCAGACCTGCTAGTGCCTTATCCCCCTTCGTGTGTACACGCACGCACAAGACCAAGTGCACAAGGAACAGATCGGTTGATCCATTTCAGAGTTCGGTGAATTATAGAAACACGAAAATACCAAGCATGCATCCCCCGAAAGCGGAGTATGGATGCCTAAATGGAGGGGTAAGAACGGTCATACACGTAAAATCCAACTCGTGCAATAACAGTGTACGTGGGAGTTTCAGCCCAAGAACACAAATGGGGATGACGGGGGTGGGAGGCGGGGGTGATAATATTTATTATATTACGGGGTTTGTTCTATTCTTTAACAAAAAAATAAAAAATATCATTTTTCCCCCTTATTTATTGGGCCTGGGGTGGGAAGGTCAACAGAGAAAAGCAGCATCAGTGAAATTAGCAACCACCATTTTCGTTGGTAATCTCGTAAATTACGGACAAAAGTAATTTTATGTTCAAGCTCGAGGAATGGTTTTCCCATTCAAGATTCGATTATGGTAACGTTGATTGGATTTCACATAGTTCATTTGCAGCGAATATTTGTTTACCTTGATGATTGTTGAGATGTAAAGACGTCGTCGTTCCCATGGTAACCCTTTCGAAAATCATCGTATATGCCTGAATTACCATTGGATAAGAACATCCCTCCACTTGGTCATATACCAAAGAGATAGCGCAGACTGGCCTTTTCAATATCATTTTTATTATTGTTTTATTCAGAATTTCAACAACAAAAAACAGCACAAGAATGGTAGGTTATTGGAAGGTTAGATTTATGACAAAGCAACACGTTACATTCAAACGTTACATGTTATATTTAACGTTAGCGGTATATCTGTGAACGTTTATTATCCCATATTGTTCGGCAATTCTGGTCGCTAATTCCTTCCAGTGAAAAAGCCCAACAACTTGCAGCAACAAGAGTCGCGTTACGCAGCTGTGTGCGTGTTCAGCAGGAACGGCCTGCATTTGTCTACATTTAGTCAAGTTTTGACTAAATGTTTGAACATAGAGGGGGGGAATCTAGACGAGGGTCGTGGTGTATGTGTGTATGTGTGCGTGTGTGTGTGTGCGTGTGTGTGTGTGTGTGTGTGTGTGTGTGTGTGTGTGTGTGTGTATAGATCAGTTCCAAGAAAACTTCTGGACCGATCTTCATGAAACTTCACATGGGAGTTCCTGGGTGTGATCTCTCTCTCTCTCTCTCTCTCTCTCTCTCTCTCTCTCTCTCTCTCTCTCTCTCTCTCTCTCTCTCTCTCTCTCTCTTTCTCTCTCTTTCTCTCCCTTCCCCGCCCTCTCTCTCTCTCTCTTTCTCTCCCTCTCTCTCTCTCTCTCTTTCTCTCTTTTTCTCTTCCCCCCCTCTCTCTCTCTCTCTCTCTCTCTCTCTATCTCTCTCTCTCTCTCTCTTTCTCTCTCTTTCTCTCCCTTCCCCGCCCTCCCTCTCTCTCTCTTTCTCTCCCTCTCTCTCTCTCTCTCTCTCTCTCTTTCTCTCTTTTTCTCTTCCCCCCCCCCTCTCTCTCTCTCTCTCTCTCTCTCTCTCTCTCTCTCTCTCTCTCTCCCAATCTCTCTCAAGCAACATTATTTCCATTCCTTGTAGGCAAAAAAATAAACTAGCATTGAATTTGATTTGTCTGAATCTGTTGTTGGTGCTTGTGTGGACGCTCATGCAGAGCAGTACACTAGTCCTGTGCTTCTTTTGGGGGGGTGGGTGGGAGAAAGGGGGAGACTCTAGTCTGTTGTGCAAATAGTATTTAACCATGGGTGTGAATGTGAGTGTGGACGTGGATATATGATTTACTGCAACATTCAAAACAAAATCATGTGCTTTTGCATTTTGGAAATAAATTCTATTGATTGATTGATTGATTGATTGATTGATTATTCTGTAATCAATATTCCCTTAACAACAATGCTTCCAGTCAAAAAAGAGTCAGCCAGTTTGTAAATTTCCCAATATTTTTCAATTTAAATTGACGGCTTGGGAAAGAACGAATGCCAATTTGCATATTTGAAAGGGACCTCCAAGCGTTAAAGTACCATCCTGGTTTTGAAACTTCATTGCTTTTATGGTTACATTTTGCTTAAAATTAGAAACAGATTCTCAAAGTCAAGAATTGGAAGAAACAACAGAGAGAGAGAGAGAGAGAGAGAGAGAGAGAGAGAGAGAGAGAGAGAGAGAGAGAGAGAGAGAGAGCCAGCCAGACAGACAGACAGACAGAGAGACATGGCCAGAAACAGGGACAGACAGACAGACAGACAGACAGATACACAGACACACAGACAGACATACAAAGGGGGTAGGGAGTAGGGGTAGGGGGCTTGAAGAATCAGGACGTAAATTATTTTTGCGCGAAAAAGAAACAAAAACCCGTTGGCACGACACATACAAAAAATAAAATTAAACAAATCACTTTTTTCCTGCAAAAGGTGACTGTGATCAGAAAAATGTCTCCGTGCTTTCCGGTCATCAGATGAAGTCTGAGAGGTGGGAGGGAAACGGAACAGCGGAAACAGCATCGCTAAATCAGTGACAAGACACCCTGTCGCAAATGGGTGCTAGCACGCTTGGGGTTTGCACCTCGAGTTTTGTTTTTACCTTATGACAAATGCAAGGTAGCACGCACTCACTCCATAAACTGGTGCAGAGACACACAGACACATTTGCACTGACATAGACAGAAACACAAAATGAAACGCATAACGGGACGAATTGGTATGGGAAAATGATGGTTTATCCCCGAGTACGCTAGTACTTGGGCTCAACAGACTTTAATTGTGTGTGTGTGTGCGTGTGTGTGTGTGTGTGTGTATGTGTGTGTGTGTGTGTGTGTGTGTGTGTGTGTGTGTATGTGTGTCTGTGTGTGTGTGTGTGTGTGTGTGTCTGTGTGTGTGTGTGTGTGTGTGTGTGTGTCTCGACTTAACAGCTTATTGCTGGGAAACTACTGGGCGCAGTTCGTTCAAAAGTTGATACACTAACTTGATCATAGGTCCGATTGATCGTATTAAAACTTCATAATGTTACCTGGGACCTAAATGCGAAATAAACCACAAAAACGACTTGGTGGTGGGAGGAATTCACACGGAGCAACAGCCAGCCAGGCAGCCTGATAGAACAGCCAGCCAGCGGATACTGTCGTCACAAAAAGGCGTCATGACAAAGTTACACGCAAAGCGAAAGAGACTTTGACGTCATTTACTTTTGTTCGGAATTTTCCGTCTGTTCCTAGCTTGTCAGTGAAGACCTGACGTGAGTAAGCTTACCCAAAACGTCTTTGTTCTCTATTCACATTGCAGCTGTGAAATAATCAGTCTTGTGTCTCGGTCGTGTAGGTACAGAGTTTGCTTCTGCAATCATTGTGTTCGTGTTGATGACGGCTTCATAAGACAAATCAGCGAATCTATCGTGAGGAAGACGTTTATGTACAAATCACCGAACCCAACCCATTTTTTGTGTGCATTTTTCTGAAGAATAAACTGCATGTGGTTAAATTCATCCGTATAATGCTTGTTGAAACGAGCCATAAGGCTTTAGAATAAAAGATTTCACGCATTGCTTGGCCATCTGATCACAGATGAGGTCGCAGTTTGTAGGTTGAATCTATGAATCGGCCAGAGATAGATCTGCATGCATTTCTGGTCAGAAACCAACATTCACACCACAGGCATTCCAAACATTTATATTGTTAAGTTATGAAGAGGGTCGGCAGTATATTTTTCACTGTGATCAAATAAAAGAGAAAGGCCAGTCACCACGCACATCCTCGGCTCGCATGAATGTATTTATATAGCAAAGGGAGTGCCTGTAATTCACACAGAGCAATCACTTGGTCTTAAACGTGCACAAGACAAAAACTTTCATACTGGGGGAGCGAGCCAGTCTGAAGAGTACTCACCCCCCGCGGGTTAGGGGGCGTCCCATATTGGTTGGGACTAGAAAGAATTTACCCGATGCTACCCAGCATGTCGTAAGAGGCGACTAACGGTTCTGTTTCTTCTCTTCTTTTGTCTTATTTCTGCCTTACCAGTCCTTTCACCTATATTTCCTTCCAAGAAAACTCTCCCTACTATTCCCTGCAGTTTTCCAATTCTTTTCTTGTTGTCTTATTTCTACCTGACTGGATCCATCACCTTTATTTCACTTACCAAAAGTCTTTTTTTCCACATCCTTATTTCTCTGCACCCCGCATGTCGTATGAGGCGACTAACGGATTCTGTTTCTCCTTATACCCTTGCTAAGTGGTTCTTGTATAGAATATACTCAATGTTTGTAAAGATTTTAGTCAAGCAGTATGTAAGAAATGTTTAGTCCTTTGTACTGGAAACTTGTATTCTCCCAGTAAGGTCATATATTGTACTACGTTGCAAGCCCCTGGAGCAATTTTTGATTAGTGCTTTTGTGAACAAGAAACACTTAACAAGTGGCTCTATCCCATCTCCCCCCTTTCCCCTATCCCATCTCCCCCTTTCCCTCGTCGCGATATAACCTTCGTGGTTGAAAACGACGTTAAACACCAAATAAAGAAAAGATGAAGAGTACTCGGGTCCAGCGCGAGCGTTTTTTATTAGCAGTCAGACCCGCCTTCGCCCGGGTGTTAGCAAAGCCCTCAAAGAAAAAACTCCAAATCAAACGTTTGGGGGAATTGAGAATGACACGGAATGCTTTTATGCTAAGAGTTATCTCCCTTCCATGGATAACACAGCAAGAGTTACCTCCCTTGCACAGTATTGGCTGTATTCAACAATGGGGAGGGTCATAATCTGAGGAAGGAAACAATGAATCGAGAAACTAAAACCCAGGTGCATATCTGCGGCTCCTAGGCAGTGTGCGTGCATACTATCTCGTCCTTGCCTTTTGCCGTTGCTGAGGTATGGCGACCACAGACAGACAGACAGACACACACACACACACACACACACACACACACACATACACACACACACACACACACACACACACACACTTACATTCATTTGTATATATAGTACTAGAAGGAAAGGAGATAAACGCGCAAAACACTAGAGACCTTCTAAAAATAGTAACGTGCAGTGACCTTCTAAAAATAGAAACGTAGTAACGGGAATATGGATTGACGCCACACGGAGGAAGGGAGATAATCGCGGCTGAAAACATTGGAGAAGATAAGGAAGAGTTACTGGTAGTGGATCCCGACAACAACAAAAAAAACAACAAAAAAAATCGGTTCAGCGCGCACAGCGCTGCGCGCTGAGAGCACGTGTTGAAATATCTCATCGATGAGGTTGTGTCCGGGGTGTAGCTGAATACGGTGTCCAAATTTGAAAAAGATCCACCGAGAACTTTGGCCGTGCATCGCGAACAGACAGACAGACAGACAGACAGACAGACACTAGTCGTATATATATATACTAGAATGAATACCCGCTTCGCCGGGTAGCCGGCTTCGCCGGGAAGAAGTACTTAGAGCCGTACGCCGGCTTCGCCGGGTCCGAACAATGGACCCTCCCAGATTCGTGGAATGGGAACAGCACGAAAATGATTCAGTGGCCATAATGCCATTCCTGACCATATCGAGTCCCATCCTTGTCGACGAATGTAACCGTGTTAATCACCTTTGGAGGCGAACTCCACTCAAACAGGATTGAGCAATTTAGAGCTTATCTCTAAGCCCTTTTGAACTGTTATGGCTTCTCAAAGGAAGGCCAGTACATACAATTACACAAAAGCCGCCAGACCACATCACAAACAGAACTGAACAATCCCCAGGTGTTGCCCACATAGAGAGACACACACACACACACACACACACACACAAACACAGAGAAGCCGTTTATATAGAGAGATAGATGACAGTGTATTTTTCGCGTGGCTATAAATTGATTCGACCTTTGCACTTTTACAGTGAGGATAATTTACGGGTCCAATTTACGTTATGGACACTGCGGTGACCTTCTAAAAATAGTAACAGAACGCCGGGAATATCCGAAGATGCCCCACTCATACTATAGTGCACCATACGAAGGAAGGGAGGTAAACGCTGAAAACCTGGAGAAGATAAGGAAGAGTTACTTATAATGGTGAAATGAACACAAAAACCAAAATCGGTTCAGCGCTGCGCGCTGAGAGCACGTGTTGAAATATCTCATCGATGATATTGTGTCCGGGGTGTAGCTGAATACGGTGTCCAAATTTGAAAAAAGATCCACCGAGAACTTTGGCGTTGTGATGTGGTGTAGCGGCTTTGGTGTGTCGGTATGGGGGCCCGGGTAGCTGAGGTGGAACCAAAATCGGTTCAGCGCTGCGCGCTGAGAGCACGTGTTGAAATATCGACCAGGTTGTGTCCTGTCCCGGGTCTACCTGAATATGCCCACCAAATTTGAAGCAGATCCATCGAGAACTTTGGCCGTGCATCGCGAACTCACACACAGACACACAGACACAAGTCGTATATATATATAGATAGATAGATAGATACACGGAGTGTGTGGATCGTGAGGGGGCCGGTGTTTAGATGTCACGATCTATGCATATGCAGGTCCTGCCTATCTCGCACAGTTCTTACCAGCCTCCAGCGTGCTTGCATCTTACGATGACAGCTTTTCTTTTATTTCTCTCTCTCTTTCTCATCTTTCTACTTTGTTCTTCTGATTTTTTCTCTCTCTCTTTCTCATCTTTCTACTTTGTTCTTCTGATTTTTTCTCTCTCTCTTTCTCATCTTTCTACTTTGTTCTTCTGATTTTTTTCTCTCACTCCTTTCTCTTTGTTCTTCGCTTTCTACTTTTTAAAAAAAAATTCTCTCTTTTTTTCTCTCTCTCTTTTCTCTTATTTATTCTTCGCGTTCTTCTTCTCTTCTTTCTAGTGTTGTTTCTTTTTTATTTCTTCTCATTTTTCCTCTCTTTCTTTTGTTTTTCGCTTTCTTCTTCTTCTTTTGTTTCTTCTTCTCTTCTTTCTCTTGCTAGACCCGACTCTTGCTCCTTGTCCCAGTGTGCTTCACCGACACCGCACGGTTGGCCTAGTGGTAAGGCGTCCGCCCCGTGATCGGGAGGTCGTGGGTTCGAACCCCGGCCGGGTCATACCTAAGACTTTAAAATTGGCAATCTAGTGGCTGCTCCGCCTGGCGTCTGGCATTATGGGGTTAGTGCTAGGACTGGTTGGTCCGGTGTCAGAATAATGTGACTGGGTGAGACATGAAGCCTGTGCTGCTACTTCTGTCTTGTGTGTGGCGCACGTTATATGTCAAAGCAGCACCGCCCTGATTATGACCCTTTGTGGTCGGCTGGGCGTTAAACAAACAAACCAAACCAAACCAGTATGCTTCCACGCCGCCCTGTCCCAGTATTCACTGCTCCATCCTCATCTGAGGACAGCTTTTCTAATCTTTGTTCGCGAAGTCAAGACAAGAAGATGAGGTTAACTGAAAATAGTGTTGTTATCTGATCAGTAGGGAAATATAAACTTGGGGTCACAGACTTGATGCACACCACACACACAAACTATAAACAAAACCAAGTACACAAAACAAAACTCAAAAACACGCTTCGTTTTGACAGTCAGTTAGGAAAGCAGATGCATATAGGCAGGCAGACGAACGGACGGATGGACAGACAAACAAACAGTAAGATAGAATGCCACGCATGCAAGAAGGCAAACAGACCAGTGGACGGATCGCGTAGCGATTGGACAAATTGAACTGCGTTGGCTCAGAGAACATTGGACGAATGAGGCTTTATTTTAAGCTCATTTGGCAACGTTTTGTGTTGCAGACAGAAAGACAGACATACAGACAGGCAGGCATGCGGTAAGGCAGACAGACAGACAGACAGACAGACATACATATAGGCAGACAGACAGACAGGCAGACAGACAGACAGACAGACATACATACAGGCAGACAGACAGACAGACAGATATACAGACAGGCAGGCATGCGGAAAGGCAGACAGACAGACAGGCAGGCATGCGGTAAGGCAGACAGACAGACAGGCAGACAGACAGACAGGCAGGCATGCGGAAAGGCAGACAGACAGACAGGCAGACATACAGACAGGCAGGCATGCGGAAAGGCAGACAGACAGACAGACAGACAGACAGGCAGGCATGCGGTAAGGCAGACAGACAGACAGGCAGAGAGACAGACAGGCAGGCATGCGGTAAGGCAGACAGACAGACAGACAGACAGACAGACAGGCAGGCATGCGGTAAGGCAGACAGACAGACAGACAGACATACATACAGGCAGACAGACAGACAGACAGACAGACAGACATACAGGCAGACAGACAGCCAGGCAGAAAGACAGACAGACAGGCAGAAAGGCAGACATAAGCGAACATACAGATCTATACTATGAACGGCAACCAGAGTGATAATCTGTCATCCAAAGACAGACACACAAACAAACACACAAACAGATAGACGTATATGTATTCGGTTCAACCATGTACACAACAACCATCAGACTATCCTTGCAACTCAGAAATCTATAAACAATAACAAATAAAAATAAATCGGAGCATAAAAACGGTAAATGTCAACACCAGCATTCCGGCATGAACAATCGGGAATGTAGTTCAGTTCCGTTGTTTTATATTCATAGAATAGTTATCAGGATCTGTGTGATAAAGGGAGAGTCCTAAAACCAAGCCCTGTCTGTTGGGCAATTGTGTCACTCACAGACGAGTGGGCGAGGAAAAGTATTGAGTGAGAACCACTCTCTTGTTCTGGAATACTCGATTTGTATGCTGAACGGAAACTCAGAAATATCTTTCGTACGCTCTGAGTAATGATTCTTTTGGGGTCAGTCAGTAAGTCATGCGTTTACTCACAAGGGCAGCCTCGCGAATTCAAGACTCATGGCCTCGAACAGACAGATTATATGCTATAATAGAGGATTCTGATAAATCGCCGACTCATTTGCTCTCTGTATAATTCTAAAGCCAAAGGATTATTCTCCAGAGCTGTGTACCATATTGTGACATGCATTTTTAGTCCTTTATAAAGGATTATAACGTATAGTAAATGGTAACTATAATGCATTCTTTTTTACCTTTGTTTGTTTTAGTAATTCTCCAGTTAGATAATGATACAGCTATGCAAAATAAAACATAGTACATCTGTTATATTGTTGTCTTGTTCTTGTTCTTTTTTTATATAATCGTTTGCGTTCAAATCCATGTCACAACCTTTGATTTTCATGTTACAAAGTTGAGGTACTTAAAATACCCTGTAATGTACTGAACGTCGACAAACAAAATGTGAAAGTATTTCTCATTTTTTATCTGCAGGCCAAAGATATATTTGGAACCAGTTGTTATTAATTAAATCAATTTTTATGGTTAAAATATCTGAGGTAAGTAAAGAAATGTCAACTTTGTAACATGGTTTCCGCTGGTAGACAGCTCTGGAGAATAACCCCGATGGAAACAAGGAAAATAGGACCAAAAGAAACTTCTGTACTGGTTTGTAGCAATTTTAATTAAATGAGGCAGATTGATATTTTAAGATCTGAGAAACAAAGGGGCGTAACTTAAGCGCTCTAAATACATACATTAATATGTAAAGCGCATTGAGCATATATATGATTATGCGCTATAGCAAATGTCCATTATTATTATTATTATTATTATTATTATTATTATTATTATTATTATTATTATTATTATTATTATTATTATTATTATTATTATTATTATTATTATTATTATTATTATTATTATTATTATTATTATTGAGACATCCCAGTGCACTAAGGGATTTATAGAGCAAATCGAGAAAATTCATTATTGAACGAAGCGCATAGCGCTGAGTTCAATAATTATTTTCGAGATTTGCTCTATAAATCCCTTAGTGCACTGGGATTGTTTCAATAACGATATTGTCAGTACCGCCATAGAAAAAAGAAGATTCCAAGCGCACATTTTGCAACGCGCATTTGAATAGGCATAACTGTGTGGTCAGGTCGTGTACAGTAAAGATCTACTTTTGTGTGGGGTGTCTCAAGTGTGTCGTGCTTTCGTCACACGCATTTTAATTTCTGTTGGTAAATTCCAGTGTAGCGTTAATCTGAACAGTGATGATCTTTCAGAGAGACCTCATTTGAACTCGGAGAAAGGGCTGTGCTCTTCATTATTTGCGATTCGAAACCTCCAGTCGAGCTTCGACGGATTGACTGTGCGGAGTGACTCCCCTTGAATTGACTCGAAGCCGCGGGACTCGACGGTTCGCACATTTTCAAAACAAATGTGGCATATTTCTCGTGGTGTATCTTCATTCATCGGGGAGTCTGATACTAAATATGAACGGTAAGAATGCTCTGAACCCTACACGTATTATATCCCCATCGTTTTTTCGTTCACATTTGCCCAACATGTTAATTTGCTGAGCGGGGTTTATGTCGTCTGCTAGGGCAATCAAACCACTGCATGCAGTCTGCACTGACTGAGTCTGCACGCACGAGGCACGCTGGTAATAAGTCTTATAATGGTAAGAACGTTCTGAACCCTACACCGTTTTCGATTACGATTGTTCTTGCCTTGAAATAATAATTCGGAAACCATTCATTTACTGAACTGATGCAGTCGTATTAATTTTCAGTGTAGTCAGTGCGGCTACGTTTGACAGAGTCGATCGAGTCAGTCTTCCAAACTGGTCTAGCTGGTACGTTATCGGAATAACACTTGTGTTTTCTGCTAGCGGGTGGGAATTTTATATTAACTCATCATTTGGTAATGTGGATGATAAGCTACATGCCACTAACACGATGAGAAGAATCTATGCAAGTCGGCGAGAATTAGATGAAACACAGCGGCTTCTATTTTTAAATCAGTGGCAGCCGCACTGTGGCACAGGCACATGCAATCTGTCAGAAAAAAACCCACTTCTGCTTTAATTGAGAAGCAGGGAATTTATGGTCATTTGGTATTGTGGAGAATATAAGCTACATGTCAGTAATTAATTCTGAGGATGAGAGCACAGTCTTGCTTAGGTAAAGGGCGTAAGAATACGCTCTGTGGAAAAGTTAGCGCACTCCAAGAGTGCGCTAACAGTTTTAGCGCATCGCCATTAGCCAATCAACTGGTTCACATCAGTCATGTGACACCAGTACTTACTGACAATTATTATTATTATTATTATTATTATTATTATACATACATTGTGTAACACGATCACGTAAGAGTTAGTCGGAACCTATTGCCTTGCATAATTATGAAGGAACATTTATTGCAGTGACTGTTCTTCATGAGTGTACATTATTCAGAGTTCTGATTTTCGGTTATTGTTGTGTTTTTTGCGTTTTTTGTTGTTGTTGTCTGTGTTCATATAATAACTGTCACAAGCACATGATCTTACAAGCCCCCAACCACCATTACCTTCAGTCGACGTGCGGTGATACATATCCCATGTGACCTTTTCAACAAATAGACAGGGGGTATCCCGGACTAAAAACTAATACGGGATTATGGGACAGCTGTTCAAGGGTACTTAAGCACGGAATTCGATTTTCAACACACGATCGACTCAAAACCTTTGGCACGAATTAAAATGAATAGAATACAAGAATAACGAGTTCAGAAAAAAAAGTTGAAAAATTAAAACAAAAGTTACAATCTTGCTAGTAACGCGATTCGAACCCGTGACCACCAACCCGGTGTGACGCCGTGACCACCAACCCGGTGTGACGCCGTCACCTTGGCCCCGCCGTCATATTACGATTCTCGGCCTCGTTGATCTTGTATAAACTCCACACTGAACAAAAAAACACTCTTCGATAGTACTGATAAACGACCTTACATTCATGGGGCCAAATTTGTCCAACCAATTTTTTTGTATTTAACTTAGAAATTTGATTCATCCTAAAATGTTTTCCTTCTCATTCAAGGGACGTAACCACTCTGTACACGTTAATAAGAAATCGTTTTTGGGGGGTGACATCTATTAAATTTCCCCACCAATTTTCTTTACATACAAGAAACTGACATGCTTTTCGTCCTTAAATAATTAATTCATTCATTAATTTTACCAGGAAACAACATTTCAGTCTCGAGTATATATCGAGGGGATAATATGACGGCAGGGCCAAGATGACACACGAGAAAATTACTCCCTTTACGAAAACATTACTCCCCCATAACACGATAAAATAACTCCCCACAACAGGTGTGTTCCGAGTAAACATTTCGTACACAAATGTTACTCCCCTGACGAATAAAAAACGAATAAATTACTCCACCCTTTCACGAGCAATTTAACTGCCCACGACAGGTGTACAGAACTTTTACTCCCCTGTCCCCTGTTAGTCTTGGTTGTGGAAGGGGTCGGGGGAGGGGAATTGCGACATTTTGTTTGCGCGAGATCAAATATTGGCATTATTCCTTCGCCCGCAAGGCAATTTTGTGTACGAGATTTTTACTAGAAGTAAAAAAAAACGGGGAGCACAAATTTCGTGGAGGGAGTATTTTGTTCGTGCCTTGGGGAGTTCTTTTCTCGTACGAAAGGTGTACTCGGAGTAAGAATTTCGTACAAACTTTTTACTCCAGAGTAAATTTTTCGTGAAGTAAAAATGTCGTGTTACACCGGCACGCAGTTCTCCGGGGTGAAACTACAAAGTTGAACTTGAAATATGCGTTACGTCACCAGACGTGTTTTGAGTGAAACAATGCAAGGAGTTTCCTGTTTAATTTCAAGTCACCTCTATGCAACGAAAACCAGATTGGCATAGAGGTCAGAGTGCTTGCCTTTTACGATGGCGGCCCGGATTCGAACCCGCGACCCTAGGAGCACAAGTCCAGGGCCCTATCATCTGAGCTACCCCCATTTAGGGCGAATGTAAATACCCAATTGTTCCGAGCACTCTCTCGAGTCCACCCATCTGGAAATGGGTACCTGACCCTATTCAGGGACCTGGAAGGCAAAGGCAGCGAAAGAAGATGTAGGCACCGCCTTCATAAAGCTGGCCCTGGGAGAATGTCAAGTTTTACGCCCTCACAGCAAAGCCATTAGGGGCATTTTACCGAGTTTTACCCCGACTATAGGTGATATACACAAGTTTATGCGTGTTAAGGTGGCCATGTGCACATATGGCAGAATGACCGAGGTCTTTTACGTGCCCACTGTAACAGGCGGAGGACGATTTTAATGATCTAATAACAATCTAAGCAACTTGTATATATTGCTAAAGAAGAAAAATTGTTCAAGACGATTAGTACGATCTTTAAAGGGTTCAGTGCTTTGTGTGTGTGTGTGTGCGTGTGTGTGTGTGTGTGTGTGTGTGTGTGTGTGTGTGTGTGTGTGTGTGTGTGTGTGTGTGTGTATGTGTGTGTGTGTGTGAGTGTATCGGGTTGGTTTGGCTTGTGAAAGACGTCACACCCTTGTTTTGTTCAGGGACAAATGAATTCACACGTGCTTCTGTCCACGTGTTTCAGACACACCCCTCGCCGGTGATTGGCCCCTCCCATGTTCAGTTTGTCGCCGGTGATTGGCCCCTCCCATGTTCAGTTTGTCGCCGGTGATTGGCCCCTCCCATGTTCAGTTTGTCGCCGGTGATTGGCCCCTCCCATGTTCAGTTTGTCGCCGGTGATTGGCCCCTCCCATGTTCAGTTTGTCGCCGTAAAAGCAAGGGAATTCATTCTTCCGCACCCCGTTCAAACCTTCTCGTGAAAACTATTCGACTTACCGTCTCAGATCGTGCCATGCTACATCCCTCCACTTGGAGACATATCAAAATTAAACCATGGGCGACCTCTGTGTGTACGGTGGAACATTTTGCTTAAGAACTGAGGTCGTAAAAGACACTGGTGGCATTTTAAAAAATTAATTCATTAACAACATCCAACTCACCACAGGAAGCACGCAGTGCGTTCCCTGTTGGTATGGGTCCATGTGCAGGGAACAGCTAAACTTATTGTAAAAGCCCTGTCAGATCTGAGATGGTAGGTCACAGTTTTCTCGAGAATGAGTGCACAAAGAATTTATTAAAAAGAGCCCTGCCAAATCTGAAATAGTGGGCCGAACTATTTGATTAATGGTAGTATCTCCCTTGGTATAATGTTTTTAAACAAAACCTGAAAGCCTTGCTAGATCTGAAATAGTGGGCCGAACCTTTTCCACGAGAGAAACTGTGCCTAAATATTGTGGTGGTGGCCTCAACTCAACTAAGTATGGTCTTAACTCTAAATGTAAAAGCCTAGCCAAATATTAGACAGTGAGTCGAACTTTTTACACGAGAAGGCGCGTGCGTTTGGTGAAGATCAATAGCGCTAAAATGTAATCCTGATGTTTCCGTTACCATTGTAGACGCATTGTTTTGAGCCATGAATACCCGACTGCTTCAAATTGAAAGGATAAAAATAAATTTTAAAAATGTTGGCAAGTGTATACAACACTAGCTTTTTTCTTCGTTGCACATGCTCGGGTAAGACTGATCGACCCAGGCTAGGTGGAAGAGAGAACTAATAATATTCCTCATTTGCTCTGTTACACTTGTCATCCTTCGAGCTACGATTGCAACAACGAAATCGTACTGAATTTATTGGTTGGAAAACAGAATACAAACACAAAATACCGTAGAAAAAAGCAAAGCTGCATTTTTATCCTCCTGTTTGGTATGTATTTACCTTTATGCCCCTCTCTCTCTCTCTCTCTCTCTCTCTCTCTCTCTCTCTCTCTCTCTCTCTCTCTCTCTCATTGTGTGTAAACTCACACACACACACACACACACACACGCGCGCGCGCGCGCGCACACACACACGCACACACACACGCACACACACACACTCTCTCTATATCTCTCTCTCTCTCTCTCTCATTGTGTGTAAACTCACACACACACACACACACATACGGACGAGGAGCACCTTAGGTACCGGTCATACGCAGACGGATCTGTGTGACTTCTGTACGTACGAAATCCACATTAGGTACCGTTTGGCTATACACAGTGTGTAACCCGTACGGACGAAGGCGTTAAGTACCTGTTTCCTATACACACTGATGGTTGTGTATAGTGTCAGTAAAGTGTGAATAGGTGAGGATGGAACTTTAACCGTCGATCACTTTACATGTATAACCTCAATTAATATGTTGCATGTTTTGCTTTTGATTTGTATGTTCCTTACTTTGTCATTTTGTTGTTTATGTTTATTTGCTTGTTTGCTTACTTGTCGATTGTTTGCTGGTTCGTTCGTTTACTTTGTTTATTTGTCATGTTGCTTTACTTGTTTATCATTTATTAGACATTTGTATTAGAAGTAAGGACCGGTTGTAAGAAAAGGCGTCACCTTAAACCTCTATCCTTGAAAAATAAAGTTCCATCATCATCATTATCATCTCTCTCTCTCTCTCTCTCTCTCTCTCTCTCTCTCTCTCTCTCTCTCTCTCTCTCTCTCTCTCTCTCTCTCTTTACATTTAGTCAAGTTTTGTCTGTGCCGGTGTGCGTGCGCGTGTGTAGAGCGATTCAGAGTAAACTACTGGACCGATCTTTATGAAATTTGACATGAGAGTTCCTGGGTATGATATCCCCGGATTTTTTTTTTTTTCGATAAATGTCTTTGATGACGTCATATCCGGCTTTTTGTAAAAGTTGAAGCGGCACTGTCACACCCTCATTTTTGAATCAAATTGATTGAAATTTTGGCCAAGCAATCTTCGACAAAGGTCGGACTTCGGTTTTGTATTTAAGCTTGGTGGCTTAAAAATGTATTAATGACTTTGGTCATTACAAATCTGAAAATTGTAAATAATTGTTTTTTTATAAAACGATCCAAATTTACGTTCATCTTATTCTTCATTATTTTCTGATTCCAAAAACATATAAATATGTTATATTCGGATTAAAAACAAGCTCTCAAAATTAAAAATATAAAAAATTCTGATCAAAATCAAATTTCCGAAATCGATTAAAAAACAATTTCATCTTATTCCTTGTCGGTTCCTGATTCCAAAAACATATAGATATGATATGTTTGGATTAAAAACACGCTCAGAAAGTTAAAACGAAGAGAGGTACAGAAAATTAAAAGCGTGCTATGCAGCACAGCGAAACCATCACCGCGCTAAACAGTCTCGTCAGTTTCACTGGGTTTTGCGCGAGCGGCGGACTACGGTCACTGTGAAAAAATGCAGTGCGTTCAGTTTCATTCTGTGAGTTCCACAGCTTGACTAAAATGTAGTAATTTCGCCTTACGCGACTTGTTTTTTTGGGTTTTTTTTAAATTGGAGAAAACCGGTTTCTTTTTTTTGTTGGTTTTTTTTTGTGTGGTTTGCATGGTTGTTTATACAAAAAGCAATTGAGGAGCCATAGATGGTTACTTTTTTTTTCTCCTTTTTTTTTCTTTTTTTGTTTTTCTTATTCTCGTCCATCCGCTCCCTCCCACCCCCCTCATAATATTCACAAACGTCATATATCACTTCACCTCATCTCGACTTATACATTACTCACAATCTTCTAATGTACATTTTATTTTCCAATAATGATACTATTCAAATCGTATCTATCACCATACTAATATTTACTAATACACATTTTTGCAATCAAAATAATGTGATTAAGTACCTTATTATTTTGGCATATATTACTAGGTTGATAACCAAACAAGACATCGTGTTCTGAGAGGTGCACATTTGATCCTGTATTTCTAAAAATATAATGGACAACATTTTCCCAAAAGCTCGTCAACTTCTCACATTGACAAAAAAAGTGTTCAACATAATCAATGTGTTTACAAAATGTACATAATTTTGTTTCTCTAATTTTCATTTTATTTAATAATATATTCGTGGGATAAATATTATGTAATATTTTTCATTGTAACAATCGCAATCTTTCTTCTTTTGTACATTTGCTTGCTAACAGCCAATGACTGTGATCTAGTTTAACCTGATATTTATGTAACCAAAATGTAGCAGCGCAAGGCTCGCTCGCTTTAGACTGGACTATCAGCATGCGAATCTTTCTCGCGGAGGGGTTAATGATCACAGGGTTCCGTGTGTCAAGGTCATTATTGTGTTCGCCTGCTCGCGGGCTGGCTGTGTTTTTGCGAAGTGCAAGCGCTCGCACAGCAGTCTTCACTGCGCGGTACTCAAAAAATCTAGAGGGACTGTATCCTTTCTTTGTGCACAGCTGGTTAAAAGGAATCATATCTCCGTTAACCCAAATATCTTTCACCATATCTAAATGCGCTTCTATCCATTTTTTTAAATATAAGCTTTTATTTTTATAAACCACTTTTATATTGTTCCACAAACATTGATCGCCAAAGCGATCTTCTCTCTCATAAATCAATGCTTTATTATGGATTCATTTTAAGAGAACTTCTGTCTAAAAGTTTGATCGAATGCATTCAATACCTTGGTTTTAGTAGTGTTGTGGCTTTAAAACAAAGTAAATTTCTTCCCAATACCTGATAAAGACTTAACGGAATCGTTGTCCACGGTTCATGTTTTTGTTGTTGAAGTTTTGCTGCCCATGTCAGTAAAAAAGAAGTCTGCATATCGTGGACGTTTATCATGTTAATACCACCTTCTTCCACCACATTACACAATACATTTCGTTTAACTTTTTCAAAGGCTTTTGTATTTGAATACTTCCTTTTCCAGAGAAACCTGAACAAAATAGTATTCAACTTATCGAGAACTTTAACAGGGACAAGAAGCGCCTGCATAACGTAAACAAATTGTGAAACTAAGAAGGACTTAATAATACATAATTTGCCGCTTATACTTAAATTTCTTCTTGACCATCTGCAAATGATTTGTTCAACTTTTTCAAGTCTTTTTGGACCAATTTTCCATAATTTCAGAGGCCGGGATGTCATTTTTAAAACTGACTAATTCCCATGATTTTAACCTGGGTATTCCATTTAATATCGCAATATTTCTCTTGACAGTTTTTACGCGATCCCTACCACATTGCTTCCGTTTCACTTTTATTTAATTTTAAGCGAGATATATTGGAAAAATCATCAATAATTTTCAAAACCGTTTCCATGTCGTTTTTATCTTGAAGTAAAACAGTTATGTCATCGGCGTACATAGCCAGTTTCAAGATACGCGATGTTTGTTCTGCAAAACCTACATCTGGTAAGGCAAATCCTTTAATATTGGGGTGACTTCGGATTTGTATTGCTAATAATTCTACACTTATTTCTTCCGAAATCCAACCCATATAATTTATGCAGCTCGTGGTGTTTGTCATTAAACCAATATGTAATGCTATTTGAGACCGTGGAAGAGCCAGGTTGGTTATTGCCCTTTTAACTTCTCTTAAAACTTTAATCCATTTAAAAAATTTTTCGCCAAAACCAAATTTTTTAAAGGACCAGACCACATAGTCTTTTGAGATGGAATCGTAGGCTCGGGCGTAGTCAAGGGCAAGTAATATACCTGCTTGATTTCTTTCATTAGCGTAATTAATGACATCATCAATTAATCTAATCAAGTTACTTGCCTTTCTTCCCTTAATACATCCTGTCTGATCTTCTGACACGAGGTCAGAAATAACACCAGATACGCGCTGCGATAAACATGTTGCCAGCATGTTATAATCTGTATTGGTTACAGATATAGGGTTTCCAATTCTTAAGGCTATCTCTCGGCAAATCTTTATCCTTATGGATCAACGTGATAACTGCTCTTTTCTGAGTATCTGACAATTCACCGACTCTAAATGCACTTTGAAGGGAATTAACCACCATCATTTTTACTTTAGGCCAACATTTTTTCATGAAACTTGTAGTCAATCCGTCTAAACCTGGTGACGAACCATTTTTTAATAAAGACAGCGCCCTGCCGATTTCTAACACGGTAAAATCAGTTTCCAAACCATATTTTCGTTCGTCATTTAACTGAGGAATATTTAAATTAAGAACTTTACTTTCAGCATCCTCCTCAACAAAATTCCCATTTTTATCAAACACGTTATTGTAAAATCTCACTTGCTCCTGTAAAATTCCTTTTTGCGTCGTTATTGAGAGCCATTTTCATCTATTAATCTGTCCATAAATTTTCAATCAGCTTTCACTTTTTCCATATTTAAAAAATATAATATCACTTCACATGCACAATTCTATATAACATATTACAACCAAACACAATAGCAAATAAGCAAAAAAACTCAGAACATGGTTTGAAAGGGTAGCTTTATTGGTCTTTTTTTCGAACGAATGTAAGGATCACTATATCCCGCCAAACCGCAACACGGTGGCCTAGTGGTAAGGCGTCCGCCCAGTGAGCGAGAGGTCGTGGGTTCGAACCCCGGCCGGGTCATACCTAAGACTTTAAAATTGGCAATCTAGTGGCTGCTCCGCCTGGCGTCTGGCATTATGGGGTTAGTGCTAGGACTGGTTGGTCCGGTGTCAGAATAATGTGACTGGGTGAGACATGAAGCCTGTGCTGCGACTTCTGTCTTGTGTGTGGCGCACGTTAAATGTCAAAGCAGCACCGCCCTGATATGGCCCTTCGTGGTCGGCTGGGCGTTAAGCAAACAAACAAACAAACAAACAAAATATATCTCGCCAACTAGAGTTATTACGGCTTGTTGATTTTGCCAATACAAAAGTCATTTTTTTCTCACTTCATTGGTGCAAACAGTGTAATATTGTGTTGTAAATTCTATTGTTATGCGATTGTTGTTCTATTTGTAAGCATAGAGAGAGAGAGAGAGAGAGAGAGAGAGAGAGAGAGAGAGAGAGAGAGAGAGAGAGAGAGAGAGAGAGAGAGAGAGAGAGAGAGAGAGAGAGAGAGAGAGAGAGAGAGAGAGAGAGAGAGAGAGAGAGATATTTTTCACTCCATCAAAGTATCTCCTTTTGAATGCTAAATATAAGTCAGGGAATACGTCTAAAAATGGCCTCCAAATTCCAGGAAATATGTATATTACCTGGATATTTTAGGGAATATATATATATTCATTGAGTGAAACAGGGAATACGTATAAATCAAATCTCTTATATTATTAAAAGCTGCATCAAAAGGTGTGCAACATTGATATCGGGACTACACAACATAGAATGTTTATATAATGGGTGGTGGTGGATAATGCTGTCTGGATTAAAATATAAAAAGAGGTAAACAGGTGGCGAACTGTTAAGTTTCACTGACGGTCTAGTCTTCAGTGACAATGCAAATAACAAATCAGAGGTGATTCTTGCTAAACATCAAGCTTTTATTTATTCGTATGAATTTAGCAATGAAAAACGGATTGACAATTAAGGGTAAAGAGAGAGGGGGGGGGGGAGAAAGAAGGAGGGGGAGAGAGAGGGAGGGGGGAGAGAGGGAGGGGGGGAGAGAGGAACGGGGGAAGAGAGGCAGGGCGAGAGAGAGGGATGCGTGGGGCTGGCGGTGGGGGTTGGGGGGGGGGGGGGGGGGCGTGGAGAGGAGCAGCTAGTCGTAGAGCGGTTCGACTCGCGCAGTGGCTATACATTACACGGTTCGCGTGCCATCAATTAGCACGTCGTCAAGCAGGTAACCCGCTGAGAAACCTACTGGAGAGCTAGAGAGACAGCTGGACGCATTCCTTGTTTATGGTCAGCAGATTAATGTACTGCCACACTGAGATTGAAGTCGCAGAGGGTTACATCGGACTGGGTGGCCGAGTGGTAACGCAGTTGCGCTCGGAAGCGAGAGGTTGCGAGTTCGACCCTGGGTCAGGGCGTTAGCAATTTTCTCCACCCTTTCCTAACCTAGGTGGTGGGTTCAAGTGCTAGTCTTTCGGATGAGACGAAAAACCGAGGTCCCTTCGTGTACACTACATTGGGGTGTGCACGTTAAAGATCCCACGATTGACAAAAGGGTCTTTCCTGGCAAAATTGTATAGGCATAGATAAAAATGTCCACCAAAATACCCGTGTGACTTGGAATAATAGGCCGTGAAAAGTAGGATATGCGCCGAAATGGCTGCGATCTGCTGGCCGATGTGAATGCGTGATGTATTGTGTAATAAAAATTCCATCTCACACGGCATAAATAAATCCCTGCGCCTTGAATATGTGCGCGATATAAATTGCATAAAATAAAAATAAAATAAATAAATCCCTGCGCTTAGAACTGTACCCACGGAATACGCGCGATATAAGCCTCATATTGATTGATTGATTGACATCCTCATATATTCACAGTATACTGACACCAGTCCTAGCATGATAGAGCGGCTGTCACTATAGGTGTCTCTCTTTGTGTGTCTGTATCATATTACTTGTGATTAAAACAAAAAATGCCTGATAGGAAACAAATAGAAAAAAATGTTATGACAGAGATTCCCCTAATATTTCCGAATGTCATTTCTACAATGACGCTTTGAATAACGTCTTGATAAAAGTTGGTTGACGTGAAATGTGGCTTGAAAAAAAAAGAGCATTAAAACCTTTAACGTAATGCAACAAGCAGAGAATGCAGAGAATATGGAATATTAGCTGTCATAGGGGTACGATACCAGTTAATCACGTTTAACCGAATGTTTGGAGATTCGAGAGTGGAGGGTGTCATTATTGAAGAGAGAGAGAGATAGAGAGAGAGGAGAGTTGGGAAAAGAGAGAGTGTGTGTAAGAAGGTGAGAGACAGAGGGCGATGGGGAGAGGTTGAGTGATCATATGAGGGGTGTTGTCAATATTAGAAAGATAGAGGGGGAGAGAAGGAGAGAGAGATGGGAGGGTGAAGAAAGAGAGAGAGTGTGTAAGATGCCTCCATAAGAGATGTAGCCTAGAATAAAAGCAATGTCCCTCGATGCATGTATTATTTCTCTTAACGAGTATAAAATAAGTTATGTAAGTCATTTTTCGTAGGCCTAATATGAAAACAATAATGTTGAAGTCTGAATCCAGTATCATTATTTTGAACTGTTTCGGTCTATACATGTAGTCTGCTTAAAGCAGAACGCTTCCGTGTAGCATAAATATATATCTTTCATGTTCTCTTGGGACGGGCAGGGAATGTGTTACAAACTAACGCTTGCTTATTAGCAAGCCCAGTCAGTTCTGTACGCGAGTAGTGAAACATGATAGCGGTCAGTGGATCAGTTACCAACATTCCTACTGACATCTGGTAGTGATTTAGTCTTGATGGTGATCGGTGCTTTCCTTCGTTAGCCACTGGACTTGTCAGTTACATTTTGACGATTATCTGAGCGACCCCTTTTACAGAAAATTCAAATAGCAACCGAACCCATTCATGGAAGATCATATAGGATGTACATTAGGTCCATAATCACGAAGACGGTCACCTAGAAACTCGCTCAAATATGTGATTTTTCTTGATACATTGTTAACTAATCTAAAAGATTGGAGTTTTCCTAACAATACACACACACACACCGTATTCGTTTTGATAAAAAAAATAATGATATGGCATGTATCAATAGCCGGCATGTGATAAAGGGGTAACAAAATAATAATTAACAAGTGACCATAAGGATCCTAATACTTTCCGTTTATCATCTCGTGCTGTGGTTGTTGTTTTATTATTTAAAGTCTTCTTCATCGAAATGATAAGACATCTCGGGCTGATTGGTCCTGATATGGCTCAAAAGAGTCGGCTGGACCGAAAGCAAATATCAAGTAAAGTATCTGGGGCTGATAGAACATATAGACCCTAACGGGTGTAAAGTGAGCATATATTAAAACCCTTCCTGGCCGGATAATATGGTACCTAGGGTCACCAAAGTTCAGAGCTTCTCGGCATCGACTCCGATGAGCATGCTTCCGAATAGTGGTGTCACCAGTTTTATCAGTTTTGGAGAAAAGTGGGTGCAAACGAAAACATTTAAACCATGCCTGACGGGATAATGTTGGCACTAGGATCATCAAACTACAGAGCAAATCAATATCAATCACCACAAACTGGGGCCTTAATTTCGGAGAAAATAACTGTGTCCTTACTGGAGACAATTGAGTTTGTTTGTTTGTTTGCTTAACGCCCAGCCGACCACGAAGGGCCATATCAGGGCGGTGCTGCTTTGACATAGAACGTGCGCCACACACAAGACAGAAGTCGCAGCACAGGCTTCATGTCTCACCCAGTCACATTATTTTGACACCGGACCAACCAATCCTAGCACTAACCCCATAATGCCAGACGCCAGGCGGAGCAGCCACTAGATTGCCAATTTTAAAGTCTTAGGTATGACCCGGCCGGGGTTTGAACCCACGACCTCCCGATCACGGGGCGGACGCCTTACCACTAGGCCAACCGTGCTGGTTAGACAATTGAGTACATGTATACGAAATAGCATTTCCTGACGGGATAATTTTGAGTGACACCAGGGTCATCGATCCGCAGGACATAATTATGAGCGTTTATTCCCATGGACCTCGAGCTCATAGCCAAAATGAGTTTCAATAGCTTTACCTATTTGGGAGAAATGAGTACATATATATGTTAGTCATATTGAGAACAGACACAAGTCAAACGGGATAATTGCACTATGATCAACAAACTACTTTGTTTGAATGCAAATGTGTTGTTTGTCCCCCAGAGTAGAGGGTGGACGTTTGCGTTTGTTCCGGTCAGTCTATATGTCACACAAGTCACTAAAATATCACTCACGCGAACTGTCAAGACGCAAAATAGATAAGTTGGTAAATTGCTCTCCTAACGTGACAAAACGAAAGTGTCTGAGGCAGGAGATCGAATCCCATTGGCGTCGTTAATTTAAAAAAAAGCTTACTGGGTGACGCAGGGGTTTGTCGGACCTGTTCTTCTTAGGGGTTGGGGAGGGGGGAGGTGTTGCGTTGTTGTTGTTGTTTTTTGGGGGAGAAGAACATTGCAGTTATGATAAAAAAAAATTCTGTCAATATTTGTCCCGCGCTAATTAATCTGTGTGAAATCGCTTACCGTTGCCAATCATAATTCATATATTAATACAGGTACTGGTAGCCTCAGTCACACGAAATTGCTAATTTCTGTGGTACTGGGCAACTTTCACGTTATTCCTTTTGCATGGGCATAGTGGAGGCCACCTCAATCAGGACTGGCTGGGACTAATGTGTTTATTTTTTTTAATTAAGTGGGTTTATTTGAACATTAAATATTTTTACCTACCGCCGGATGCCCTTAGGCACCCCTGAAGCTCGACATGCAGCCGTCCGGGATAAAACTGCCCGAGAATCCAATAAACACTTTAGACAACACAGTATCATGTCAAATCAAGTTCACTCTCAAACCTATCAAGTTATTATTGTTGTTACTTATTGGAATGGCAAACGGAACATCCATTGCCTATGGTTTTTGTAATGTCATAGCTGTATTTCTCCCTGAAACTTTTGCAAATTATTAGTAGGCCAGTTGGTTAGGACACTCTTGCTTCATCACGTTCTAATCACGCACGTTCGAATCCACGCGGTGTCACTTTTTTTTCTCCCTTTCCCCTACGCTACATTACTTTTCAGGGAATGTGTGCTGTTCATTGTTATTTTATTTTACTGATACGTTTTTTATAATTTAATTCGTCATCCAGCGGGGACGTTTGCGATTGTCCCATTCCGTAAGTATGTATGTATGTCACAATATAGGAACTGCGATAAATCCTGAACGGCTAAGTATTTTTCAACCAAACTTTGTAGGTAGATGTAGACACACGATAGCCTATTGCGTGCAACATTTATATTGGATAGGTCAAAGGTCAAGGTCATTACGGGGCCCGATGGTCAAAATACATAATCAGCCATGTCTCCCAAAGTTCTGGGAATATTTCAATGAAACTTTTTTTCATTACATACTCTGAGGACGGGTCTACAAAATAGCAGTTAAAAATTACATAATCACAGCAAAAATGTTTTTCTCAGAAAATCGAGTTGAATTTTTTCTTCTTTTTTTCCCCCTTAAGTTGAAGGGACTAATGTGCTGCGTCTTCATGTTTAATTTCATTTAAAAAAAATGGTTGGCTGGTTCCAAAGTTATAAGGGTTTTAACCATCATATTTGTGGTAATCATATGACTGATAGTTATAAGGCTTCGCTGATCAGGGGAGCTAATCTACTCCAATCACCATCGCTTTGAAGCTATGAATACAATAATAAATCAGTCATGATTCAGACAAGATAAGTCGACCATTGCAACAATAATAGCAATTGATAATGGTATGGATTCGCATAGACACTTTAATATCCACACCATCAGTGATTAATGAAAATCATAAAACATTTGTTACATCCCGTGAGGAGCACGAGTATTGCTAGTGATAATAATAATAAACATTTAGAATCCGAATACTTCCTAATGCAAGGAGCCCTAGTCGTTTACATAAACCGAAGATGGGGAGGTAGAACTTTTCTCTCCCTTCTTCAATGCTAGCGTTCTTGGCCAGGGCACGGTAACTTGATACCAACACGAAAAGGAACGCTGAAACCATGGTCCTGTGGCGCCGCTAACCCGTAACCGGTGGTCAGCATCTGAGTTACAGTGCTAGCTCGGCGAAGCCACGGCGAAAGGGCTACGGCTGTAACCCGATAACGGCACCGGCTGATAACAAGTTCACGCTGATATCAATGGCCTTGCTGTATGATGGCTTACTAGTGCCAAAACCTAGGGTTATCTTTTTCACGTAAAAATTAGTAATTAACGGTGTTAATTACAAATTTTCATTTTTGCCTCGTTTTCGGTCACAGTAGTCGGATTTTAAGAGTCCGCACTGAGAGGCTTCAACGCCCGGCAAACATCACTCTCACACTATTTCTAAAATATCTTTTAATAGAAGGCCTTATCGAGCAAGTAATTCGACGGGAAGATGCATGTCACTGTTTTCTGCAATAGCGCTATCCTAAACGTTGTTTTGGGTATCTTAGAAAAGAATAATCGACCCTGAAAACTTTCGAAACGAAGCTGTTCGTAGCAGACGGACTTTTGATCGGCTGTGGTCTCACACTTTCACAGATATCTTTCAATATAATTCCTTATTCGACAAGTTGTCAGGCAGACAGCTGTACTTCATATTTGTTTTTACTACCACACTCATACATTTGCTTAAAAGTGTATTAGGGAAGGACAATCGATCCGAAAATGTTCGAACCGAGAGAGGAAAAATGGCGGCCGGTCGGACATGTGCAAAAGGTCCGACGACTAGCAGACGGATCTCTTCATCGAGACTCACACACTTTCACAAATATCTTTCGATAGAATTCGTTATTCAACAAGTTTTTGGACAGACAGTTGTATGTCACGGTTATCTACACATGCGCTCAGCTCTTAGTGTTGATTTACATCTAATTTAAAAAAACTATGGACCAGAAAAGTTTCGAATCGAAGGATGTTTTGCTCTGGCAGGTGCGCATGCGCATTGAGCCCCCACAGTCACGAGGTACAAGAAAATTAGTAATTAACGCGTGAAAATTACTAATTTTTAGTTTTGACACTAGTAAGCCGTCAGGAAGCGAACCAAAACTGAAAATTAGACATTAACACTTGAAAATTAGTTATTAACACTAGAAAATTAGTAATTAACACGTGAAAATTAGTAATTTTCCCGTCAGATATGTAATTTTCTCGTGAAAATTAGTAACTTTCACGGGTTAATTACTAATTTTTAGTTTTGGCGCTAGTAAGCCGTCATATTGCTGCATCGCCAACTACCCTTCTGAGGCTCGGGCACCCCGCTGCACCAGCCTCTCCTTTCACCTCTACTTCTGGTGGCCCAATCGGAGGTTCCTCTGCTAGCCACCGATGCTCTGGTTGCTTCAACTTTACGTGATATTTGACATCCTTGACCTCTGATAACATCTAGCCTTGTGTAGAGCACTTGATCACAAAATCAGGACTATTATAATTAAGACAAGTACTATACACTTATAACTTTTTTCATATTTTTTTCTTGCTGTTTATTTTTAGTATTATCATAAAACCATTAATATTACAATTAAGTTCTCATGACCCACAATCTTGACAATAACTGAAATAATGACATCAGTGACTATGCCTTGAAGCTCTTGGACAACATTCAAGTGTGTGATATTTATACTGATATTACTGACTTGAAAAATAACTGTGAAGTAAAATGCTTATACTGTCTTAATATATTGTTTAAAACGTTCGCCAGAGACGTTTCTGTTTAATTTTGGTAGCAATTATTTGAGCCTCGTGCTTTTGTGTTTCTTCATCTTGCCCTTTCTATTGTAATTCGGACTGTTGGATAAATATGTATTTAAACCAAAAGAAGGCGTACTTCTCTTTTTAACTGTCAATAGTTCGATGAAACAACGCATCAGTTCAGGCGCAGTCAAGTCCAGACAAGCCCCTGTCAGTCACTCCAGTACACGCGTTCGGAATGCACGACAAGCTTGATACGGTTAGTTAAACACTTCCCCTCCGCCTTTGGTAACTTGACACTGATAGCGCGGCGGGGAGGTAGCTCAGTTGGTAGCGCGCTGGCTTTGTAGCCAGTCGGTCGCTATCAGCGTGGGTTCGATCCCCACGTTCGGCGAGAGATTTATTTCTCGGAGTCAACTTTGTGCAGACTCTCTTCGGTGTCTGAACACCCCCGTGTGAACACATGCGCACGAAAAAGATCCCACGTTCACAGCGAAAGTCTCAGGGCTTGGAAAACACGAAGACACGCATGCATCATCTCTCGTCTCCGATTATAATGATCGTATTTCGATACTTTGACGAGACAAACCCAATGCTGGTGTGTCGAAGAAGACAGCCACAGCGGGCTTGTTAACGTTCGAATCAAAGTATCACACCATAACTTCAACGTATTACCAATACCTGTCCCAATATAGACCAGTTGGTCTAAGAGGACGTTAAACCCTAAAAGTCAGTCACACTGATAGCCGAAGGCGCAGCTCCTTTGCCCAGTCCATAAAACAAGAGGCACATACAATACACGCACAGGGGTAGAGGAGACGAAATAGGTGAATAAGAATAATCAGATATTGCGAGAGTGTCGGGCTGGTGTGTGGCTAATGACCTTGACCTTAACGTCACTAAAACCAAGGAGATGGTCTTTGACCGTAGGAAGAAAAAGACTCCCCTCTTACCACTCACCATCAGCGGTGAGAACGTAGAGCAGGTTGATTCCTTCAAATTTCTAGGGGTGACCATCTCCAATGACCTTAGCTGGGCTGTTCATACTGACCTTTCAGTAAAGAAGGCCCATCAGCGTCTCTACTTCCTGAGACAGCTGAGGAAGTTCAAAGTGTCCTCCTCCATCATGTCCCAGTTCTACAGGGCTGCTGTAGAGAGTCTCCTTACCTTTTCTATCACGGTTTGGTACAGCAGCTCCTGCCAGTTTGAGAAAGAAAAACTGGAGAAGGTCGTTAGGGCTGCCAGCAGGATCATTGGCAGAGATCTCCCCTCTATAGACTCCCTTCACATCCTGCGCATGATGAGGAAATGTAGGTCCATCATGCAGGATCCCACACACCCGGCTGGTCATCTCTTCCAGCCTCTGCTCTCGGGGCGCAGGCTCAGAACCCTCAGATGCCGTACGGCAAGACTCAGAAACAGTTTCTACCCCCAGGCTGTCCTGGCTTTTAATAACCGGTAAATGAACTCTACAGACTGTGACACGTTTTAGGATGCTCTAGGAGTATGGTTTTAGTAGCTGACATTACATACTGTGATATATAGAGTGGGTTTTAGCATGGTGACACCACTGTGACGCGATGAAGCCAGACTATGTTTTAGCAGCTGGTTATATTACCGGAATACACATCTAGTATGTTTTAGTAGTTTTAGTCGTTCTTTAACCACTGTGATGTGTTGGAAGAGTTTATTTTTATGTGCTGTTTTAGAGGTACATTTTATCAGTATGGAACATGTTCAGTTCTTACAGTAGTTGATAGTGGGGGGGGGGGGGGGGGATCCTATCTTATTCTGCGTACTTTTATTGTGGTTCCGATAGCTCTTAGAGTTTCATAGTTCTCACCATGTCTGTATAGTGTATGTATTAGTTACTGTGATACCAAATTGTCTTACCCATGTATGTATGATGCTATGCGCCAGTGATGTATGAATGCTATTTATTTTTGTTTTTATCACACAGCAAGCTGCTTTCCTCGTGTATTTTTTATGTTCATTCATGTATTGTACACTTGGCAATAAATTATCTATCTAAATTATCTATCTATCTATATGTAATAGTTTTACTGCATTATAACAAACATTTAGGTGTTAATGTTGCTATTTTAAATTAAAGCCATGCTTTTTTTTGTTTAAACTGTGGCGTCATTTTCTGGTTTTGTTTTTGTATCCGGGGTTGTAAGAATTTACATGACAAATACAGGCATGTGATCATGCAGCCGAGTTGCAATGAGAAAGGCAACACAGATTCAGGCAGTTCGAGTTCATCATTAAAATTGTCTACTGTTGGTCTTTGGCATGGTGCGTGTCAAGACCTCACAGTCATGCTGGGAAGAAACCCTAGGTAGTGGAAGGTTACCGCTGTTCTCCCCTCACACTCTCTGTATCTCTCACGGTCCCTCTTTCTCCTCCCCCCCCCCTCTCTCTTGTATCTTATAATAAATTTAGAGTACAAATATATATATATATATCTCTTTCCCCCTATCTCGATTTCTCTCCCTTTCCCTCCTCTCTCTGTTTCCCTCTTTCCTCTATCAATAAATTTAGAATACAAATTTTTTTTCTCTCTCTCTCTCCCTCTCTCTCCCTCTCTCTCTCTCTCTCTCTCCCTCTCTCTCCATTTTAGAATGCAGTGAACGTTTCGACATTTATAATTGTTACAAAACATGTTTGGAAAAAGAGAAATACATTGAATTAATCGAAGATATTAAGTACAGAGTTGCTCTTACTCGTTTCCGCGCAGGAGTATCCGAAATCAACGCTCACAAGTTTCGGAACACACCAAACCAAACGACAAGAAACTGTCCTCTCTGCACAGCTGATAAAGAAGATGAACACCATGTTGTATTTTTATGTCCTTTTTATCAAGACCTTCGAGCAAAGTATTTAACAATCTCGATCTCTAAGACGCTGCAACAACAACTTGTGTATTTCTGTGGCAGTAATGAGGATAATTTGATGAACAGCTTCAGCAGATTTGTGTTCTTCATGTTACAGAAGAGACGAACCCTTAGAAATCAGGTTCAGTGACATGTCATCAGGGTCTTAATGTATTTGTTGAATTTTATGCGTGACTATAATTTATAACTGTGCAGATACTAATGCTGTTATTTTAACCACTATTGTAAGGGGCTGTGGCCTTAGACAATTAAAGATTTGTTCTTGTTCTTGTTCTTGTTCTTGTTCTTGTTCTCTCTCTCTCTATCTCTCTCTCTCTCTATCTCTCTCTCTCTCTCCCATAATTTATTGATAGTGATACTAATAGTATTCCTTCTCCCCTCACGCTCTCTGTATCTCTCATGGTCCCTCTTTCTCTCCCCCCCCCCTCCTACCTCTCTCTCTTATCTTATAATACATTTCTCTCCTCTATCAATAAATTTAGAATACGATATTATCTCTCTGTGCCTCTCTCTCTTACTGTCGTTGCGCGCGCACGCTTATTATGAGATAAGGGCGGTAGAGGTAGGGGGGGGGGAGAGGGAACGTGAGCTAGAGACGGAAAAAGTGAGGAGAGAATACTATAAATATATATTATGTAATAGAGAGAGAGCGAGAGAGATATAAAAGAAAGAGAGAGAGATGAGAGAGAGAGAGCGAAAGAGAGAGAGAGAGAGAGAGAGAGAGAGAGAGAGAGAGAGAGAGAATTGAATTGAACTTTATTTAACAAGGATTAAGATTTAAGGCTACGCCTTTTCTTACAATCTGTCCTTGGGACGCATAGACACACAATAATATAATTAAAAAAAAAAAATATAAAGTTAAAAAGTCAAGGAGGTTGGAAAACTGCAGCACCTGATAATAAAGATGACGATGATGATGATGATGACGATGATGATGACGATGATGATAATGATGAAGATGAGGCATGAAGAGCATACATATGTGGTTATTCATAAAATCAAATGCATACTATGCAGGTAATAATAAATACAAGCTGGTAGCAATCGAACATGTAGCAATTATGAGAGAGAGAGAGAGAGAGAGAGAGAGAGAGAGAGAGAGAGAGAGAGAGAGAGAGAGAGAGAGAGAGAGAGAGAGAGAGAGAGAGAGTATGTAAAGCGCTTAGAGAACGTCAAGCGCTATATAAATCTCCCATATAAATAAATAAAGGAGTGAGAGAATACTATAAATATATTATGGAAAAGACAGAGAGAGAGAGAGAGAGAGAGAGAGAGAGGGGGGGGAGAGAAAGAGAGAGAGAGAGAGAGAGAGACTGACACTGACACAGTTTAATTGAATATGGGCCTACAGCCCCTTTCAATGGGGGGGGGGGGGGGGGGGGTACACATAAATCACAGGGAAAAAAAAATAGAAAACATGATATTTAAACGTATGCAAAATACACAGTGGTTTGTTCCAAGCATTGCTGCTTTCCTCTATCAATAATCTTGCACATCAATGCTGCCTAATATACACATACAACCGAGAGAGAGAGAGAGAGAGAGAGAGAGAGAGAGAGAGAGAGAGAGAGAGAGAGAGAGAGAGAGAGAGAGAGAGAGAGAGAGAGAGAGAGATGCCTAATAAAGTTTGTTTTCAGGCCTATTCACTTCACTATTGGTCATTCTTTGTAAAAGATTGTTTCTACTCAGTTATTTACTGTCAATGATGCTTGAGACACAAGAGAACGATTGCTGTTATTTTTAAATCTGCAGTGATAACTTTTAGGTTGTGTGTAAAAAGTTGGTTCTGTACGTATATTTCATACGTTAAGTACCTTTGAAATTCAAACCGCTACTACTTGACAAAATGATGAGCCTTATTTACAAAAATAAAGGATCGTAGTTCAAACTGTCTGTCTATGAATGTCTGAATTGAATGTGCTGTCCCGATATACAGGTCGAAATAATATGGCCACCAACACATCTATTTCTGTGTAATAAAACCTTGGAACCGCAGGCGACGTTAAGTACCGCTATGTCCGTACGGAAAGCACTAAGTACCGCTATGTCCGTACAGAAAGCACTAAGTACCGTTGGTCAAAACACCCGACTACTCCCAATTAGGGCTATGTTTCTACTCAGTTATTTGCTGTCAATGATGATTGAGATACAAGAGAACGATTGCTGTTATTTTTAAATCTGCAGTGATAACTTTTAGGTTGTGTGTAAAAAGTTGGTTCTGTACGTATATTTCATACGTTAAGTACCTTTGAAATTCAAACCGCTACTACTTGACAAAATGATGAGCCTTATTTACGAAAATAAAGGATCGTAGTTCAAACTAACATGCCTACATATAAACATCATAAACAACACACAAAAGTATTATGTACATGGGTTTTAACATCGCAGGTACTTAGCGCGGTACCTAGTGCAGCCAAGGTCTATGCACGGTACCTAAGGCCCTCTCATACGGACATGCCGGTACTTAGCGTCAGCCTCGCACACACACACACACGCACACACACACACACATACGCACATACACACACACACACACATACACTCGCACACACACACACACACACACACTCTCTCTCTCTCTCTCTCTCTCTCTCTCTCTCTCTCTCTCTCTCTTTCTCTCCTACTCCACCCTTTCTCTCGCTATCTCCCCCTCCCCCTCCCCATCCCCTGCTTACAAGTCAGACTGGGGAACAAGAAAAGTACTTCCTTTCAAAGGTTGACGACAATAAAAAGCAACCCCACGTCTATACCTGTCGACAGCTAACATAATATACCACCTCGCCAGGGAACGCGACACTCTCCAAGACTCACACACGAACAGTTCAATCAGCTAGCTAGCACTCTCGGGTAGCTGTGGCTGAATCGCCACCCACCCACCCACCCTTCCATGGCTGGGTGTATGCTGCGAGGCAGCACGTTGAATCTCCAGCCCGTCTGCCAGTGTTGGTGACACGAGACAGCAATTCCTGCGATTCTGCAAGACTAGCAGACTAGCAGAGACGCTGCTGCGAGCGAGAGTCGCTCGCTTGGAGAGTCCTTTTTTTCCTGGGATCGAAGAATAGAGACTGAGAGAAGAGGAGTCTGTATCCGTCAGTTATATTTATCGTCTTCGGAATGTGTCACGACTGCTATGCTCGTCTTTCTTGCCTCTTTGCGCCTTTTTGAAGATTTTCTTACGCTAGAAGAGATTTGTTTAAGTAGAATGTTTACTTTGCGGACTTTTTTTTCCACTCACGTGATAGTTTTAGGTAACGTAAACAAGTGAGACTTTTGGACGGTGATAGTTAGTCTCGGTTATCTGAAGGTAGTCTCAGTTATCTCACGGTAGTCTCGGTGACTGATACTCGTGAACAGCGAGACTTGGGCACGGTGTTACGTTTCTGTCTTCTGTTCTTGAGAATTTTAAACAGCGAGACTTTGGGACGGTAATACTTTATTCTGCTGCTACTCTCGGTTACCGAGACTCCTGAACAGCGAGACTTTGGGACGATGATTTGAATCTCTCCTCGTAGGCTCGGCTAACACGGAAAGTGACCAACAAGACTTTGGAGAGTGCGACTTTACCTTTTTAGATTTTTTTCTTCATCATATTCTATTCAGGCAAGTTTCTGTACAGTGAACAAGGTGTGGCAATGAAAGCGTAAATGTAGTACAAGAGTCAACTAAGATTTCAAACAACAAAGTAATATATGTAGAAATGGCAGAGAACATAATTTCCAAGCGCCTGGAAGAGTTGTTTTTAGTTGTTAAATATTTTAATCAATTATAATTCTGGGACTGCATTGCTGATACCGTGTGGCAGTTTTACGAATAGTGTGTTTGAAAAGACGTTGCATTGTTCGAAGAAAGGTGTTTTCTTGCGTGCTGCTGGTGATTGTCTTCCCACGTGATCTTCGCTTCAACCATTTCAGGTAATTTGAGAGAAAGGGTGTGTTTGTTTGATTCAAGCTGTCATCCCACCAGTCAATACATCTTGTGATTTGCTCAAAACAGGTTATACGTGGGTTGCTTTTGTTAAAGGTACAATTGTCCTTAATTGTGCCAGAAGTTGAATTAGCCAAAACTTCGCAAAGTCTTTTTACAAAAAAAAATGCATTCATTGCCGATTCTTCATGCAGTCAGCGTTGCAAAGTCAACTTCACAAAATTAATTTGAGGCGTATGGACAAAAAGGTAATTAATATTCAAAGACCAAAACATGTCAGAGATCAGATACTTCCTAGTTTTTGGATGAATTCCAAAACTGATCATTATGAGTTATTTCTAATATGCTGACTGTTAACAAATGATAACAAGGCATGTCGAGAAACAAAATATCAAGCATGAGCCTTTTAGGCGAATGCTGATATCGTTTGTGAGACATGACTGTTGTCATTTGCTAACAGTCCGCATATTAGAAATAACGGTTTTATTACCGTTTAATTCGACCAAAACAAATTTCGAAGCGACCCCGCGAATTAGACAGAACAGCCGCAATGGGAACTGGAGCGCTCCTACCTGATTATGCCTGTCAGTCAAAGAATTCTCGTGACCTGGGTCAGCCAATCAGAGTAATACTCCTGACGTGATGAATATTCACAGATCAAATGCGTTTGACACACAACAATCTCACAAGATAAACCATGTTCAACATGCGTTTCGGTTGCTTCGCTTTTTCTTGTTGAATAGAGAGCGACAGATTTAGAACCGACTCAAGACGGATGGGAAATGACGTAACGCGAGTGACGCAATTTCACTTGATTTTCCGAACTTAGGTAATTTAGATTTCAAGTGAGCGGGTCGGCATTTCACACTCAGAGGATGGGCGGTACCTTGCTGTTCCGTAAAGCACCCACCGACAAAACTCGCTTATCGGTATTTTTTTTTAGATAAAGAGAGTATTATCTGACAGCATTTGAAGTGTCATTCTGTAGAATAAATCACGCTGATATTGTTGATTTGCATTTTTACTTTGTTTTGTCAATTTTTAGCTTGATATACAAAAAGGGTCCCTGCCTGAACGTTATAACATTTAACAGGTCACCTAGAATCCGTCCTGATTGGTCAAAAAGCCATATGGGGCACTGAATTGGTAATAAAATGTGTTAACTTCCTGTGCTCCTTCTTTAAGCATGTTGGCTTAATTGTTGCTATGTGTGTGGTTATGGATATATGATGTTTAAAGACACATTCCTTCCCGTTGACTCAGTTCGGCTCACCATCTCACATCTGGGGCCAGTTTCATAAGCCAGAAACACAGTCGACCAACTGCAGTTGTCCGAGAGAACCACAGTAATCCGACGTTATCGGGTTTCACGAACAAAATGTCAGTCGGCCGACTACGGGTCGTCTCACCGGAAGTCGGCCAAACACGGTGACGCTCTCCCCCCAACACTGTGTTCGGTATACTGCGGTAAACCGAAAATAAATGTAATTATCCGCACAGTCAATGGCAGAATGCTCACACTTTTTTGGATTGTGAGCCAAACCTTGTGATTGTTCTTCGAAATGTATCTATCATGACGCAGTAATCCAGGAGACAAGTCAGGGTTATGTCTTGAAGACGTCACATTATGGCGTAAGAGGGTTAGACGTCACGCGAAGGAATTACTGAAAGTCTCGGTCATTGTTATTTTGAGCGGGCCGACACTAGTTTTTTCTTCGAAATCGGCCATGTCCACGTGCGAATGAGCAAACGGAAGTGGTAATGTTGCTAAATGTAGCCCTCGACTTGGCCATTCGGATTACTGTACAGTCGGTCGACTGCGGTTGTCCGCGGGTGACGGTGATTCGCTCATGAAACGCGCTTTTCGGTGACACGGCGATCAACCACAGTCCATCGACTGGGCAGTCGATCGACTGTCAGTCGGTTCACTGCTATCTTATGAAACTGGCCCCTGGTCAGGCTTTTACAAATAAGAACCGAGCAACCCTCCACTTGGATGCGTTACAAAACTCAACATCCTGGCTCCTTCTTTTGAGTATTGTTGGAATTATTAATATATATATTTTTTTTATATATTTTTTTTTATTTGCCAAGGACATCATTGTGGGGCTTTTAATCAATAACATGCATCCGTCTACAATGTGTCATCATTCATGAATTATTTTTTTAAACCATCGATGGCGTTTACAAAATCAATTCATAAAAACAAAATCACTATGGTGTGTGCAGAGAACATTCAGGCTGTTCATTTTTGGCATGTGACCAAGTCGAGGGATCGTCTTATCCCACGAAAAAAAAAAGCCTGGCGAGATAGATCTGAGACGAAGTCCCGAACAGGCGTTACGCGAAGAACTGTAACTTTAACCTTTGTTCCTCTTTGTGGGTGATACATTCTCATATCTAAAATGTAGAACTAATAGAGAACGTATGACTACAGGGTAGATAGAGCGACGCTGACAAGAAGAAGAACAAAGTTGATTAATTTTAGGCTTAAGGGGAAAAGTCGCTCCCAAAGATAAAAAGAAACAAGTCGCGTAAGGCGAAATTACAACATTTAGTCAAGCTGTCGAACTAACAGAATGAAACTGAACTCACTGCATTTTTACAGCAAGAGCGTATACTCGTAGCATCGTCAGTCCACCGCTCGATGCACAGGCAGTGAAATTGACAAGAAGAGCGGGGTAGTAGTTGCGCTGAGAAGGATAGCACGCTTTTCTTTATCTCTATTCTTTTTAACTTTCTGAGCGTGTTTTTAATCCAAACATATCACATCTATATGTTTTTGGAATCAGGAACCCACAAGGAATAAGAAAGATGAAATTGTTTTTAAATCGATTTCGGAAATTTTATTATAATACTATTTTTTATAGTTTTAATTTTCAGAGCTTGTTTTTAATCCGAATATAACATATTTATATGTTTTTGGAATAAGAAAATGATGAAGAATAAGGTAAACGTAAATGTAGATCGTTTAGAAAAAAAAAATTTTGTTTACAATTTTCAGATTTTTAATGACCAAAGTCATAAATTGATTTTTAAGCCACCAAGCTGAAATGCAATACCGAAGTCCGGCCTTTGTCGAAGATTGCTGGGCCAAAATTTCAATCAATTTGATTGAAAAATGAGGGTGTGACAGTGCCGCCTCAACTTTTACAAAAAGCCGGATATGACGTCATCAAAGACATTTATCAAAAAAATGAAAAAAACGTCTGAGGATATCATACCCAGGAACTCTCATGTCAAATTTCATAAAGATCGGTCCAGTAGTTTAGTCTGAATCGCTCTACACACACACAGACAGACAGACACACACACATACACCACAACCCTCGCCTCGATTCCCCCCTCTATGTTAACACATTTAGTCAAAACTTGACTAAATGTAAAAAAAAACTGGAATCATGACACTTGGAAACTTTTATAATCAAACGCTGAAAAGAAGTAAAAGAACAAAAATGTAGACAAAAAAGCACACTACAAAGAGGACAGACATCAAGAACTAGAAAAGAGTTTGAATTTCAGAAAGAAACCTTTTGAATCCTTGGAACAATACCAGAGAAAAAAGATGAAAAGATGAAAGAAAGAAAAAAAGACAGAAAGAGAGGTAAGAAGGAAAGCAAGACAGATAGCATGAAATAAAGAAAGAAAGAAATTGAAGAAAGAATTAACAAGAGAAAGAAAGACGAAAAGGAATAGAGCCCAAAAGGAACAATGTATATTCAAAGAAAAGTATTGATAAGAAAAAGAAGTAAATTAATACAAAATGAAGAAAATTTAGACTAAAGGATGCGTTAAAACATTTAGTCAAAACTTGACTAAATGTAAAAAGAAAGAACGCAAGAAAGAAAGAAAGAAAGAAAGAAAGAAAGAAAGAAAGAATAAAGAAAGAACGCAAGAAAGAAAGAAAGAAAGAAAGAAAGAAAGAAAGAAAATGCGCATTACAACGTTTTGTGTGTCTTTGTTGTGTTCTGTTAATTCACTTTTGTTTTTTTGTATCATCTTTTTACATTTAGTCAAGTTTTGACTAAATGTTTTAACGTAGAGGGGGGAATCGAGACGAGGGTGTGGTGTATGTGTGTGTGTGTGTGTGTGTGTGTGTAGAGCGATTTAGAGAAAACTACTAGACCGATCTTCATGAAATTTTACCTGGGAGTTCCTGGGTATGATATCCCCAGACTTTTTTTCTCTCATTTTTTTGATAAATGTCTTTGATGACGTCATATCCGGCTTTTCATGAAAGTTGAGACGGCACTGTCACGCTCCGTCGCGATATAACCTTGAACGGTTGAAAACGACGTTAAACACCAAATAAAGAAAGAAAGACACGCTCTCATTTTTAGAAACCAAATTGGTTGAAATTTTTGTCAAGTAATCTTCGACGACACCCGGACTTTGGTATTGCATTTCAGCTTGGAGGCTTACAAATTAATTAATGAGTTTGCTCATTAAAGTTGTCATTAAAATCGATTTTTCGCAAACAGATTTAACATTGATTGCATCGTATTATACAATTAAAAGTTAAGAAATCGATCCAAAAATGATTTCATCTTATTCTTTATCATTTCCTGATTCCAAAAACATATAGATATGATAGGTTGTATTCAAAACAAGCTCAGAAAGTAAACAAGAATACAGAAAAGAGCGCTTTCCTGCTTAGCACAATACGCCACCGCGCTAATCTGGCGTGACAATATCACTACGTTTTGCACGTGGGAGGTGAGCGATTTCCTTCACGCGGGGATTGACGAAGCTGTACTGTCTTGGTGAAGAAATACAGTGCCTTCAGTTTCATTCCGTGAGTTCGACAGCTTGACTAAATCTTGGACCTAGGTCCAAGACTAAATGTAGTAATTTCGCCTTACGCGACTTGTTTTCAATCCCAAAGAGAACACAAGTTTCAAGGGAAACTCTGTATTTCTTATTTTCATTGTCATTTATTGTAATGCTTGGAATAAGCCAATCTGAATGCATTTTCGCTTACATTGATTTTTATATTTAGTCAAGTTTTGACTAAATATTTTAACATCGAGGGGGAATCGAAACGAGGGTCGTGGTGTATGTGTGTATGTGTGTGTGTGCGTGCGTGTAGAGCGGTTCAGACCAAACTACTGGACCGATCTTTATGAAATTGTACATGAGAGTTCCTGGGTATGATATCCCCGGACGTTTTTTTTCTTTTTTTCGATAACCTCCTTTGATGACGTCATATCCGGCTTTTTGTAAAAGTTGAGGCGGAACTGTCACACCCTCATTTTTCAATCAAATTGATTGAAATTTTGGCCCAGCAATCTTTGACAAAGGCCGGACTTCGGTATTGCATTTCAGCTTGGTGGCTTAAAAATTAATTTATGACTTTGGTCATTAAAAATCTGAAAATTGTAAAAACAAAAATTTTTTTTTAAACGATCCAAATTTACGTTTATTTTATTCTTCATCATTTTCTGATTCCAAAAACATATAAATATGTTATATTCGGATTAAAAACAAGCTCTGAAAATTAAAAATATAAAAATTATTATTAAAATAAAATTTCCGAAATCGATTGAAAAACAATTTCATATTTTTCCTTGTGGGTTCCTGATTCCAAAAACATATAGATGTGATATGTTTGGATTAAAAACACGCTCAGAAAGTTAAAAAGAATAGAGATAAAGAAAAGCGTGCTATCCTTCTCAGCGCAACTACTACCCCGCTCTTCTTGTCAATTTCACTGCCTGTGCATCGAGCGGTGGACTGACGATGCTACGAGTATACGCTCTTGCTGTAAAAATGCAGTGAGTTCAGTTTCATTCTGTTAGTTCGACAGCTTGACTAAATGTTGTAATTTCGCCTCACGCGACTTGTTAGTTCTGTCCGTGTGTGACACAAAAGAAAACAATAAAATAACTCATTCTAACAAAAACAATCGGTCTGTTAGCTAGTGTGTCCGTCTGTTTTGGTCGTCAGTGTTTCTGTCTGTAGGTCCCTTTGTTGTTTTGGGAATTCATTGACATAACGATGTCAACTGTTGTCTTGTTAACTGTATTTTGACTAAGTGATCTCTTGATTTTTCCTTTTCGTCTGAATTCATTTTCTGAACGCGCTCTGTATCTGCCTCTCTGTCTCTGTCTCTCTGTGTCTCTCTGTCCCTCTGTCTCTGTCTTTCTGTCTCTGTCTATCTCTATCCCTCTCTCTCTCTTTCTCTCCTTCTCTCTCTCTCTTTCTCTCTCTCTCTGTCTCTCTCTGTCTCTGTCTCTGTCTCTCTCTCTCTCTCTCAATTTCTCTGTGCTTCCTTCTTTCTACCTTACATCACATCATTTTAACCTCTCTCTCTCTGTCTCTGTCTGTCTCTCCGTCACTCTCTCCGTCACTCTCTTTGTCCCTCTGTCTCTGTCTCTGTCTCTCTGTCTCTCTGTCTCTGTCTCTCTCTCTCTCTCTCTCTCTCTCTCTCTCTCTCTCTCCTTACAAAAGGACAGATTGTAAGAAAAGGCGTAGCCTTAAATCTTAATCCTTGTTAAATAAAGTTCAATTCAATTCAATTCAATTCTCTCTTTCTCTCTCTCTCTCTCTCTCTCTCTCTCTCTCTCTCTCTCTCTCTCTCTCCCTCTCTCTCTCTCTCTCTCGGTCTCTCTCGGTCTCTCTGTCTCTGTCTCTCTGGTGCATTCCTTTGGAATACACTACCTGTAAATATCAAGTCATGTCTGTCATTATCTTTTTTTTAAAAGACAGTTCCGAAAGAACCTCTCTAACGACTAAGTCGGTGTACATTTTGTGCGAGTGTGTGTGAGGATGCGTGAAAGAGAGAGTGTATATATAGCATGCTTCCATTAACAAGCACCATTGTTATACTTTTCCGTACATGATTGTGATTTATTTTGATTTATATTTGTTATTCTTCATACTTGTTCTTCGTTTCATGTGTGTATCATAGTAGGGACTAGCTGTAAGAAAGGACCTAAAGGACCTAATGCTATCATCCCTCGGTAATAACGTTTTCGAGTTCGAGTTCTGTCTCTGTCTCTCTCTGTCTCTGTATCTGTATCTCTGTCTCTCTCTGTCTCTCTCTGTCTCTGTCTCTCTCTCTCTCTCTCTCTCTCTCTCTCTCTCTCTCTCTCTCTCTCTCTCTCTCTTTCTTTCGATCTGTCTCGCTCTGTTAAGATGTCGTTCTTATAATGAATCCAGACAGTCATGTTTTTCACTTCAAGACGCATTAACTCAGACCTCTTACTCTCTCTGTTTCTGTCTGTCTAGTCTCTGTCTCCATCCCAATCAGTATCTGCCTATCCGCCCGCCTGTCTCTGAGTATCTCCGTCTCTGTCTCTGCCTGTCTGTCTGTCTGTCTGTCTGTCTGCCTTTCTCTCTCTCTCTCTCTCTCTCTCTCTCTCTCTCTCTCTCTCTCTCTCTCTCTCTCTCTCTCGCTCTCTATCACTCTCTTATCTATCCCATTTTTAAAATCATCTTTCATCCCACATTTGAAATAACCTCGTTCACGTTGCCGTGACTCATTCATTTACAGGAGGCAAATGCACAATTTGATTTAACACCGGACATTCTGCATTATAAAAATAACTCTCAGAGTAAACAACAAGTCGCGTAAGGCGAAATTACTACATTTAGTCAAGCTGTGGAACTCACAGAATGAAACTGAACGCACTGCATTTTTTCACAATGACCGTAGTCCGTAGAAGGCAGTGAAATTGACGAGCCTGTTTAGCGCGGTAGCGGTTGCGCTGTGCTGCACAGCACGCTTTTCTGTACCTCTCTTCATTTTAACATTCTGAGCGTGTTTTTAATCCAAACATATCATATCTATATGTTTTTGGAATCAGGAACCGACAAGGAATAAGATGAAATTGTTTTAAAATCGATTTCGGAAATTTTATTTTAATAATAATGTTTATATTTATAATTTTCAGAGCTTGTTTTTAATCCGAATATAACATAGTTATATGTTTTTGAAATCAGAAAATGATGACAAATAAGATGAACGTAATTTTGGATCGATTTATGAAGAACAAAATGTAATTACAACTTTCAGATTTTTAATGACCAAAGTCGTTAACTAATGTTTAAGCCTCCAAGCTGAAATGCAATACCAAAGTCTGGCCTTCGTCGAAAATTGCTTTACAAAAATTTCAATCAATTTGATTGAAAAATGAGGGTGTGACAGTGCCGCCTCAACTTTTACAAAAAGCCGGATATGACGTCATCAAATACATTTATTCAAAAAATGAAAAAAAATATCCGGGGATATCATTCCCAGGAACTTTCCTGTCAAATTTCATAAAGATCGGTTCAATAGTTTACTCTGAATCGCTCTACACACACATGCGCACAGACAGACAGACACACACACACACACACACACACTCACACACACACACACACACACACACACACACACACACACACACACACACACGAACAGACAGACACACACGCACACACACACGCACATACACCACCACCCTCGTCTCGATTCCCCCTCTATGTTAAAACATTTAGTCAAAACTTGACTAAATGTAAAAACACGCTTACATTGGACACAAGTAAAAATTCGGGGCAAAGAAAACATTCTCTCTCTCTCTCTTTCTCTCTCTCTCTCTCTCTCTCTCTCTCTCTCTCTCTCTCTCTCTCTCTCTCTCTCTCTCTCTCTCTCTCTCTCTCTCTCTCTCTCTCTCTCTCTCTCTCTCTCTTTCTCTGTGTCTTTCTCTGTCTCTCTCTCTCTCTCTCTCTCGCTTTCTAGATCTCTCTCTCTTTCTCTCTCTTTCTCTCTCTTTGTCTCTCTCTCAGTCTCTCTCTCTCTTTGTCTCTCTCTCTCTCTCTCTCTCTCAGTCTCTCTCTCTCTCTCTCTCTCTCAGTATCTCTCTCTCTCTCTCAGTCTCTCTCTCTCAGTCTCTCTCTCTCTCTCTCTCTCTCTCTCTCTCTCTCTCGCTCTCTCTCTCTCTCTCTCTGAAATTAAAAATGCTTAACTTTCTTCCACTGGAAAAGCATCTCAAGTTAAACAAAGCCATTTTCATGCATAAATTGTATTACGGTAAAGTGCCGATTTACATTACATCATTATTTAATAAAGCTACCCACAGATATGGGTCGGTCAACTTGATCCCACCGATTCCACGAATTGACCTGTATAAGACCAGTCTTGCTTTTTCGGGTACTTCAGTTTGGAATTCGCTTCCATCATCCTTTAAGCACTTAAAGTCATTAAACAGTTTTAAAAAATGTGTTAAAAACCACTTAATGTCTGAGTAGTTTAACGCCTTTTGATTTACCACACTTAGTATTACGTCAAAGATATGCTGTGCATTGTATGTTCTGAACATATTTTTGTTGTACTATTGCTACATGTTCGATTGCTACCAGCTTGTATTTATAATTACATGCTGATGCATAGTATGCATTTAATTTTATGAATAACCACGTGCATATGTATGCTCTTCATGCCTCATCTTCATCATCATCATTATCATCATAATCATCATCGTCATCATCATCATCATCATCGTTATCTTTATTATCACGTGCTGAAGTTTTCCGACCTCCTTTTGTTGGTTAACTTTTTAACTTTTTAATTTTTAATGTTTTAATTATATAATTGTGTGTCTATGCGTCCCAAGGACAGATTGTAAGAAAAGGCGTAGCCTTAAATCGTAATCCTTGTTAAATAAAGTTCAATTCAATTCAATTCAATTCTCTCTCTCTCTCTCTCTCTCTCTCTCTCTCTCTCTCTCTCTCTCTCTCTCTCTCTCTCTCTCTCTCTCTCTCTCTCTCTCTCTCTCTCTCTCTGTGATTCCTCCTTTCAGACAATTCATGATAAAGCGGTCTATTCCATTATCTCTTCTGTTAATTGTTACCTTAAAATGAGTATATAGCATTCACTCCATCTTAATTTTAAAAACGATTCCGACGCTGACGGGAAAGAGAGAATGCACAGTAAGCCTCCCGTAAACCATCACAGATACTGTCAGGCTTTCACACACAGTACAAACACCCTTCCATTTGAACGCTCACCGAACTGGAACATCCTGGCTGCTTTCCGTCGAGAGTGAGACATTTTCAAAGAATTTATTTTCGTAGACCGTCTGTTCTACAATCAGGCGCCTCGTTTTGGCGCTAGAACTAACTTTTAAAATCTAAATAATAAATCGACAGCTTGTAACACAAACATTCTTAAATAATAAAAGATTTCTTTCTTCATTAAGACAAGATTAGTACAATTCGAAGTTTTGAAAGTTTAAAAAAAGATAGCCCGGAAGCAAGGTCACGAAAGGTCGTGTCTCCAAGCAGACATTTTTCTGCATTGCGCTCGCTTTCTTTGAAGCCAGCCGTCGCCGACAAGTTCGTGTGACTCGCAGCCGTTTGTTGCGTTTTAGAATCAGAGGTACACAATAACGTGCTATTGCAGATACAGCCAATCGCATTGAAATCACAAACTGACGACTAAATTGTGAAAAAAAGGAAAGTGGATCACACGGGTTCACGATGGCTTAGTGGTTAGATAAACCACAAAATCTGGTGTGTGGTTTACGCGAGCTAAATAGCAATTCAAATGATTCATGTAATGCTATTAAATGCTATTGCAAGTGTGTTCCATGAGGTTAGAACTGCTTTTCTCATAAGAAGATTTAAATCGTGTTGTAAACCATTTGAGACATACAGGGGCTCTAATGTCCTACATGCGTAATATTTTGCCTCTTAAGGACATGATATGGATTATATGATAATTCTATGACATACACAAGTGTATGCACTTATGGCAGAATGACCGAGGTCTTTTACGTTGGATATGGCTTCCGTCTCTGGGTCTTCAAATAAAGTTGACCCGTGTCCGTTCCGGTGAAACACGAGAAAATTACTCCAACGAGATTTTTACTCCGGAGTACAAAATTTCGTACGAAAATGTTACTCCCTTTACGAAAAAAGCACTCCCCCATTACACGAGAAAATTACTCCCCACGACAGGTGAGTTCCGAGTTAACATTTCGTACACAAATGTTACTCCCCTGACGAATAAAAAACGAATAAATTACATCACCCTAACACGAGCAATTTAACTTCCCATGCCAGGTGGACGAAATTTATACTCCCTTGTCCCCTGTTAGTCTTGGTTGTGGAAGGGGTGGAGGGCGGGTAGCGCGACATTCGTTTGCGCGAGATCACATATTGGCATTATCCCTTCGCCCGCATCCCATTTTCGCGTACGAGATTTTTGCTGGAAGTAAAAATAATAGGGAGTACAAATTTCGTGGAGGGAGTAATTTTTTCGTGCCTTGGGGAGTTCCTTTCTCGTACGAAAAATTTACTCGGAGTAGAAATTTCGTACGAAATGTTTACTGAGGAGTAAATTTTTCGTGGAGTAAAAATTTCGTGTAACACCGGCCCGAATTCGAACCTGCAACCTTCCGATCACAAGTCCAGTGCTCTACCAACTGAGCTACCGGGCCCCCTGCCCTGAGTTCACCATCCCAGTTTTAGCTGGGCTTTTACATGGGTGTATCCTACCTACGTGAGAGAGACTATATCCATTAGAAACCTACACCATTATACTCACACGTGTGTCTACCATGTAAATGAGGTCGTGACAAACTTTTCTGGCAGGGACCTAATTTTCCACTGCTCATGATGTCACGGAAGGCAATTGTGTGTCAATCCACACATTCAATCCATCATAGATTCTGCATCAACACTGTGCAATTCTGTCAGCAAAAATGCGCTCAAACCACTTAAAGGGTTACATAAACGAGCCCTCAAGCTAGTGCTGCTTAGGCTTCTTCTTCTTCTTCTTCTTCTTCTTCTTCTTCTTCTTCTTCTTCTTCTTCTTCTTCTTCTTCTTCGTTCACTCCCACGTTCACTCATGTTTTTAGCACGAGTGGATTTTTACGTGTATGACCGTTTTTACCCCGCCATTCAGGCAGCATACGCCGATTTCGGGGGAGGCATTCTGGGTATTTTTGTGTTTCTATAACCCACCGAACTCTGACATGGGTTACAGGATATTTTCCGTGCGCACTGGGTCTTGTGCTTGCGTGTACACACGAAGGGGGTTAAGTCGCTAGCAGTTCTGCACATAAGTTGACCTGGGAGATCGGAAATATCTCCACTCTTAACCCACCAGGCGGCAGCGACCGGGATTCGAACTCACAACCTCCCGATTTGGAGGCCGACGTCTTACCACCACACTGCGCCCGTCTAGTGCTGCTTACAAACGTGACACTCTCAGAGGTAGAACTTAACAGATTAAACATTCTTCGACACAAAGCAAGTTTTTTTTTAGTGCGAAAGCAATTTTGACGTACTTTTTTTTAATGTAACATTTCACTTATTTAGCGTTAATTATTAGTGTATTCCAGGGATCGCGCTAGCTCTTTAAAAAACGCGTAAGTCATACGCAACGAAACGAAAAAAACGCGTCACGGACCAATATTTTTGCGTACTACGAAAACACGTACAGACACAAACAAAACACGCACGAAAGACTTAAAGACACTCCTTACGGTGAGTTTTCCTGTCGAACTCCGCGCACGCCTGTCGAATAACACCCCTGCTGTCTCCAACCTTCGGGCCTTGCGAGTTTGTTTCCCGCTCTAATACGACTAGACACACTTTCCGCCTTTTGGAAGCGCGAGATGGGAGAGCAGCTAATGTCTGTTTCATTATCCGACAAGACATTATCTGGTAATACCCTCGTTACGTTCGTTTGCGATACTTCGATGCAAAAAGAAACGGACTTTAGTTTTGACGCGCAGATTTCATGTGTGTCGTCACTTCTCGAGCCCTATAGTCAGTTTCAGGATCGGGTGATTATTAAGTCAGAGCAAAAGCGCTGCGTGAAGACAAGAAAAAGTTACAATATTTTTGCGTATGGCTTACGCGGCGCGGCGAAAAAAACGCGTCAGCGACTTTTAAAATGCGTCAAATACGCAAAAATCGTGCGTAAACGCGATCCCTGGATTCCCTCCTTAGGGCGAAGGCTCGTCGTAACAAAGCAAACACTGTGTTCGTATACCATTACCCTCGTAAAAACAAAAATCATTGTTATTGTCATTGTCAAAGTCTCCGAAACGAACGTCTTTTAGCGTTGACAATCAGGGCATCATTATGAACGTTTTCATACTCTGAGAATGTTCTTTCACGCACACGTTCATTATCGGGCCCTTGCTTTATATACAGAAACAGTTTTGCCGCTTATGGTTAAAACCGTGTTTTATTCAACAATTTGCCGCGTATCCCTGCGAAAAAAGGCCAACGACCCAAGCAAAAGAGGATACAACGACAAATAAAATCCTAATTGCTGATGTGATGACGACCTATTTTCGTACATCTCGTTTAGATCATTGTGTTTATGCTCGTATTGTGTTTCGCTGCTTTCAGTTTGGCCGTAAACATGCCGCAGCTTATGTTTGATCCACCGTGTGTGTGTGTGTGTGTGTGTGAGTGTGAGTGTGTGTGTGTGTGTGTGTGTGTGTGAGTGTGAGTGTGTGTGTGTGTGTGTGTGTGTGTGTGTGTGTGTGTGTGTACGTGTGTGTGTGTGTGTGTGTGTGTGTGTGAACGTGTGTGTGTGTCTGTGTGTGTGTGTGTGTGTGTGTGTGTGTGTGAGTGTGTGTGAGTGTGTGTGTGTGTGTACGTGTGTGTGTGTGTGTGTGTGTGTGTGTGTGTGTGTGTGTGTGTGTGTGCGTGCGTGTGTGTGTGTGTGTGTATGTCCGTGTGTGTGTGTGTGTGTGTTTATGTGTGTGTGTGTGTGTGTGTGTGCGGGGGGGGGGGGTAGAATGTTTCGAAAACTACTGGCCAGATCTTCAAATGAAATCATGTGTTTTTCCATGTGTTTCGATAAATGCCTTTGATAACGTCATATCCGTATTTTAGTTAACGTTGAGGCGGCCATGTGTCGATCGCATTATTCAACCTAACTAAAATGTTGGTCAAACATATTGGACTCAGTTAATTAAGATCATCATTAAAATAGAACATTTACTTAAAGATACTTAAATCCAAAAATGATATAGATATGTTATCTTTAGTCTAAAAATGTGCTCATAATTAAGAAAATCGGTGAATGCAAACTAGTTACAACGTTCGAAGGCTTCGGCGAGACGATTGCAATCAGTCTCGGTCTCGGGTCTTCGGGATTCAGCTAACCAATAATTTTAGGCCGATGCTATGCTACCTTGGTTGGTCTGTCCCCAGAACTAGTGCCTATTTGGGACATGACGTGGTTATATTCTAGGATTCAGGTCGACACATTGACTAACTGTTTTGATATCTTGATGCGACTTGTTTTCTCTCCATGTTTTCGATATTATAATTATGTCTTTGATGACGTAAAATACGGCTTTCAAAAATGTCGGGGCGACACTGCCACGACCTCATTTTATTCAGTATTTGTCCCGGTACGGACTATTTTATTTTAATTTGGAATTAGGAAAAAAAACGTTGTTCAGTAAATCAGACAATTCTAAACGATAAGTCAAGATGCAAAATGATTGCAATATTGTATTCTGTATCATTTACTAAAACCAAATATATTCAAATATGTCATGTTTTCTCTGAAAAGGTGCCAAACATGAGAGAACATTGGTCATAAGTTCGCATGCTTCGCGGAAACCACCGGGACTCGTAACCATCTTCGGATTTCGGCTATCCAAGCTTTACTAGTCTCGTTGATGACTGATGGTCGTTAGTGACGATCGTATAGTTTCAGGCCGACAGATTGACTAAATGTTTTGATATGGCTTCACGCGAATTGTTTTATTTAATTTTTGTTTTGATGTTGTTTTGTCTGGGTCATTAAAAAAAAAAAGTACAACATGTAGTAAAGATGAGATTCCAGACAGGCAGGAAATGTCGGCAAATTAATTGCTTTTTCTTTGAAGACTGACAGTCCAGACGGTTGCATGTTGCATGTTGCATGTTGCATGTTGCATGCCTTTGCGAGTACATTTTGCGCAAAGGGATTATTTTTTTGAAGGGAGGAAAAAACAAGTCGCGAAAAGCGAAATTACTACATTTAGTCAAGCTGCCGAACTCACGGGATGAAACTGAACGCACTGTATTTTTTCACCAAGACAGTACAGCTTCGTCAATCCCCGCGTGAAGGAAATCGCTCACCTCCCACGTGCAAAACGTAGTGATATTGGCAAGCCAGATTAGCGCGGTAGCGTATTGTGCTAAGCAGGAAAGCGCGCTTTTCTGTATTCTTGTTAACTTTCTGAGTTTGTTTTGAATTCAACCTATCATATCTATATGTTTTTGGAATCAGGAAATGATAAAGAATAAGATGAAATCGTGTTTGGATCGATTTCGTAAATTTTAATCGTAAGACTAATTAATCTGTTTTCGTTAATTGTGATCACATTTTAAGAGTAAACATGACATATGTATATATATATTTAGATTCAGAACCAATTTGGTTGAAAAATGAGAGCGTGACAGTGCCGCCTCAACTTTCACGAAAAGCCGGATATGACGTCATCAAAGACATTTATAAAAAAAATGAAAAAAACGTCTAGAGATACTATACTCAGGATCTTTCATGTCAAGTTTCATAAAGATCGGTCCAGTAGTTTACTCTGAATCGCTCTACACACACACACAGACACACACAGACACACACACACACATACACCACGACCCTCGTCTCGATTCCCCCCTCACGTTAAAACATTTAGTCAAAACTTGACTAAATGTAAAAACAAGAGAAAAACTGAGAAGCTGCACTGGCGAAAGCTAGAGCTTTTTCCGTGTACAAAAGGTCAGATTGGACAACAAAGAACTTCTTGCCATTCAGATACGGAGATTGAAGAGGGAGTGCGGGGGGGGGGGGGGGGGGGGGGGGGGGGCGGGGGGGGGGGGGGGGGTAAATCAAGATGTAATGAAGCTCATATCAGAGATACATCTGAGAAGAAATATCCAGACGGAAAGGATCTAGGGTTTTTTGTTAAATAAAAAAATCTTGCAACAGCGTAACAGTAGCCGAACATGGAGGGTAATTGCATGCCGGCTGAACAACACCATAAAAAAACAAGTCGCGTAAGGCGAAATTACTACATTTAGTCAAGCTGTGGAACTCACAGAATGAAACTGAACGCACTGCATTTTTTCACAATGACCGTAGTCCGCCGCTCGTGCAAAAGGCAGTGAAATTAACGAGCCTGTTTAGCGCGGTAGTGGTTGCGCTGTGCTGCATATCACGCTTTTCTGTACCTCTCTTCGTTTTAACTTTCTGAGCGTGTTTTTAATCCAAACATATCATATTTATATGTTTTTGGAATCAGGAACCGACAAGGAATAAGATGAAATTGTTTTTAAATCGATTTCGGAAATTTTATTTTAACTATAATTTTGATATTTTTAATTTTCAGAGCTTGTTTTTAATCCGAATATAATATATTTATATGTTTTTGGAATCAAAAAATGATGTAGAATAAGATGAACGTAATTTTGGATCGTTTTATAAAAAAAGATTAATTACAATTTTCCGATTTTTAATGACCAAAGTAATTAATTAATGTTTAGGCCACCAAGCTGAAATGCAATACCAAAGTCCGGCCTTCGTCGAAGATTGCTTTGCCAAAATTTCAATCAATTTTATTGAAAAACAAGAGGCGAAGCCTTCAAGGCTCACGTAAGAAATAGACAAACAGTAACACAAACTCAATCACTCCGTCACACATACACACCCACACACACAGTAAGCTTAGGTGACACTGTGCAAGAAAGAGAGACACTAGATCTAGATCTGTCTGTCTGCAAGTAGCCTACTTACAGGGACACGACTGCCAAATAGTCTCGGCCCGCTCAAAATAACAATGACCGAGACCACACACACCACGCGAGAGAGAAAGACTACAGGGAGGCATGCCGTCATGATGCATTAATTGACGTCAAACACTTTTGACCGTGACGTAATCTTATGCGAGCTTTATCCATAGTCTTGGATAACCACTCACACATAGACTCGGAAATGTTAAAGTTTCTACCACAGACATACACACACACGCACGCACACACACACACACACACACACACACACACACACACACACACACACACACACACACACACACGCACAAACGCACAGACAGACAAAGTTACGATCGCATAGGCTACACTTCGTGAGCCAATGAGGGTGTGACAGTGTTCGCCTCAACTTTTACAAAAAGCCGGATATGACGTCATCAAAGACATTTATCCAAAAACTGAACAAAAATCTGGGGATATCATACCCAGGAACTCTCATGTAAAATGTCATAAAGATCGGTCTTGGGTTCGTTTACTCTGAATCGCTCCACACACACACACACACACACACACACACATACACCACGACCCTCGTCTCGATTCCCCCTCTATGCTAAAACATTTAGTCAAAAATTGACTAAATGTAAAGAAAAAACTCGACAGAGATCAATTGCGTTTGTTTGTTTGTTTGTTTGCTTAACGCCCAGCCGACCACGAAGGGCCATATCAGGGCGGTGCTGCTTTGACATATAACGTGCGCCACACACAAGACAGAAGTCGCAGCACAGGCTTCATGTCTCACCCAGTCAAATTATTCTGACACCGGACCAACCCGTCCTAGCACTAACCCCATAATGCCAGACGCCAGGCGGAGCAGCCACTAGATTGCCAATTTTAAAGTCTTAGGTATGACCCGGCCGGGGTTCGAACCCACGACCTCCCGATCACGGGGCGGACGCCTTTCCACTAGACCAACCGTGCCGGTATCAATTGCGTTAAAAAACGGTTATAACATAAATCACGAGAAGAAGTAGGGAAAGGAAGAGGAGTAGAGGGTTCTTGATGATGATGATGATAATTGATGATGATGGTGATGGTGATGATGATGACGATGACGATGATGATGATGATGATGATGATGATGATGATGACGACGACGACGGTAGTGGTGGTGGTGGTGGTGGTGGTGATGATGATGATGATGATGATGATGAATACGACGACGACGACGATGATGATGACGATGATGATGATGATGATGATGATGATGATGATGATGATGATGATGATGATGATGATGATGATGATGATGAAAACGACGACGACGACGACGACGACGACGACGACCAAACATATCAGCTCACATAATGTATTCGCGAGTAAGCTTATATTATGTTTTAACAGGCTTTTAGTTCCCTGAGCTAATGTTACATATACGCATGCCATTTTCACATTTTGTCAAGTTTTGACTAAATGTTTTAACATAGACGGGGAATCGAGACGAGGGTGGTGGTGTCTGTGTGCGTGTGTGTGTGCGTGTGTGTAGAGCGATTCAGAGAAAACTACTGGACCAATCTTCATGACATTTCACATGAGAGTTCCTGGGTATG
>NC_090254.1:39761524-39771524 GCF_037325665.1 Littorina saxatilis | reverse complement strand
AAGAGTGCCGGTGTGTCCAAATGAGGGGGTAAAAGAGCGGGACAAAGTTTTTCCACGAAGGGATGTGATTGTGTTCCTCGTGAGTGTGCTAGTATTCTTTCGTTTTGCAAGTTAAGACAAAGACACAAAGTCACGCTTGGATAGAGGGTAGCAATAACAAGTCGCAAACAGGATTAGAGACAAACATGAAAACAAGTTAAAGCCCAAACCATCCAGAACAACAACAACACAAACAGCCATTTTTTTATTTTATTTTTTTTGTTTTGCTTGCTTAACGCCCAGCCGACCACGAAGGGCCATATCAGGGCGGTGCTGCTTTGACATTTAACGTGCGCCACACACAAGACAGAAGTCGCAGCACAGGCTTCATGTCTCACCCAGTCACATTATTCTGACACCGGACCAACCAGTCCTAGCACCAACCCCATAATGCCAGACGCCAGGCGGAGCAGCCACTAGATTGCCAATTTTAAAGTCTTAGGTATGACCCGGCCGGGGTTCGAACCCACGACCTCCCGATCACGGGGCGGACGCCTTACCACTAGGCCAACCGTGCCGGTCTAAACAGCCCTCCCATGTACAAAGTGACATTCAGATATAAACACACAAGTTCGGTTAAGTTGCGATTAGAAATGCACGTTGTTTCCCCTTGACGAAATGCGTGTAGCATGATAAAGTGAAAAGAAGGAATTAAAATTTTCAAGAAAACAAAACGTATTACTCGAATAAAAAACAATCCCATCCCAACAACACAGTGAAGGTGTACAGCAATACAAAGCCCTGGGTCACGAAAGATATCAAAGATGTGCTGAATAAGAAGAAGAAAGCTTTTAGAGAAGGGAATTGTAAGAACATGAGGGAGGTTCAGAGGGAGGTCCAGAGTTCGATTAGGAGGGGGAAGGAAGAGTTTAAGAGGAAGGTAGAGGGAAATTTCACGGGGAACAACATGAAGAAGGCATGGGAGGGGTTGAATGTCATGAGTGGCTACAAGGGGAAGAAGGGTGGGAGTAAGGAAAAAAGCAACGCTACGCAGTCAGATGCAAATGATCTCAACCAGTTTTATGCACGCTTCGATAAGCATGACTTCAGCGGGGAAAGGAAGGCAATGCGGGACAGGTTGACCAGTGATAGTGGGCTTACGGAAGGGGATTCCCCAATAGTGGTGACGGAAGAAGAGGTGGAGAGGGGGCTGAAGAATGTTAATGCTAGCAAGGCGGGGGGACCAGATGGGATGATGCCCAAAGTTTTAAAACTATGTGCAGAGCAACTTAGTTATATTTTTTCAGTCATTTGTAACATGTCGCTTGGTGCTAGCAGGGTACCGGCCCTATGGAAAACTTCATGCATTGTTCCTGTGCCAAAGAAAAAGACTGTGATAACCATGAATGACCTGAGACCTGTGGCACTTACTTCTGTTTGTATGAAAGTCTTTGAGAGAGTTGTTTTGTTCAAACTGAGTGATTGTGTGAAAGATTTTATTGATCCATGTCAGTTTGCATACAGGAAAAACAGGAGTGTTGATGATGCTGTGTTGAATGTTTTAAACAAGATCTACTCTCATTTAGAAAAGCCTGGCTCTTATATTCGCTTGATGTTCTTTGATTTTTCCAGCGCTTTTAATACTATACAGCCTCATTTAATGGCGGAGAAGCTTTTTAGCATGAATGTCCCAGCAGCCACCATCCTCTGGGTTATGGACTACCTGACAAACAGGCCACAGTATGTTAGGGTGGGGGGGGGGCAATCAGTTTCAGACACAATCTGCACAAACACAGGGGCACCACAAGGCACAGTACTCTCACCTTTTCTTTTTTCTCTCTACACAGCAGATTTTAGAAGTTCTAGTGACTCCTGCCCCATGACCAAGTTTGCTGACGACACTGGACTGACCGGACTGCTGACTGATGACGACGACTCTGACTACAGGCAGGAGGTAGATAGGTTTGTGGGGTGGTGTGAAAACAACTATTTAGAGCTTAATGTGGGGAAGACAAAGGAAATGATAATGGACAACAGGAGGGGGGAACATGTACACAGGGAGATAGTGATCAAGGGGGAGGTCGTAGAGAAGGTAGAGCAGTATAAGTATTTGGGGGTGATTATAGACAATAAGTTGACATGGAAACCAAACTCTGATGCCCTTGTGAAGAAACTCCACTCTCGCCTGTACTTTTTGAGAAAACTCAGGTCTTTTAACATCAGACAAGAAATCCTTCAGATGTTTTACACTTCAACGTGCAATAGTGTGTTGTACTTTGGCTCCGTGTGTTGGGGTGGCAACATCAACAAGCAAGACAGGGATAGATTAGATAAATTCATCAGGAAAGCAAGTGGGGTGGTTGGGAGGAAGCAGGACAATTTCACATCAACACATGAACGACGACTGACTGACAAGGTACAGAAGATTTTGGCTGACGACTCGCACCCACTCAGACCGGAATTTGACAGTAGACGGACAGACAGGAGCAACAGATTCAGACAACCAACCGCAAGATCCACACGCTACAGAAATTCGTTCATTCCATCTGCAATTCACATCTTCAATTCTCAGGTGGGACGTTAGTTGCTGATGTTGTCGCTTTGATGCACGGGGTCAGTGTTCTGTATTGTTTCAGTATTGTTGATTTTGTTTTGCATGATTATATACTCTTATTCTACTCTCTTAGACAATATGTGATAACCGGCAAGGTGCTGACTTTCGTTTGTGCATTGTTGATGGTGAATGCATGTTAATTTATTTTTAATATACTTTCTTATGTGATAACCAATGTGCTGTATTTTCTCAGTTTTGCTGATGTTATACGCTTGGTACATATATTTACTCATTTTCCTTAAATAACATGTGATAACATTACTTCATAGCTAAGCACATGATGTTACCTATGGCACAACACAAATCTCTAGCCTTCCTCTCTGAGATGCGTTTGAAGACAGACTGTTAAAAGAGAATAAATGTATGTACATAATTATGATAGAATATTGATGTAGGAATTGAAGAAATGTATAAGAACACAAGAATGTATGAATGACAAAGAACAAATGTTTATTTTTGAATGTTTTATGTATGTTTTATTACGGACACAAAAGCTCAGCAATGCAATTTCTCTTTTAGAGATTAATAAAGTTTATTGTATTGTATTGTATTGTATTGTATTGTATTGTACAACACATCTCCCCCCCCCACCCCCGACCCACACACAAACACATACGCACACATATGCGCCCTTGAGCGCCTCTGCAGTGGCATATTTTTCATAAATTAATGTTGGGAAGTGTACATGGAAAACACCTTTTTGGATGCGTTGAATAAGAAGATACGATTCAGACACTTGCAAAACATGACGCATTCTTGTAGATCACCTCCCGGCCCTAACGTACGCACGCACGCACAAACATCTACACACACACACACACACACACACACACACACACACACACACACACACACAAGCACACACACACACACACACACACATACACACACACACACACACACACATACACACACACACACACACACACACACACACACGCACACACTCACACACACACACACACACACACACACACACACACACACACACACACATACACGCACACACTACCCACCAACCCACATCCCTCAGTAGCACCGACGCTCACACGCACACACCATCGTGAAATAAACCGGTCTTTCTCGACAGGGAAGTAAGCTTTGATCACGTTACTCTCGAAGAAAGTATCAAAGACAGGGAAATGAGTATGCAAAGCTTCCAAGATCCCGGCATTTACCTCAACAAAGCCTGTGTAATTAGAGATAAATCTGCAATTAGCTACATTCATCGGAAATTTGCCTTGATGCGAAGCGAGTCTTGACCAAGTTTGGGATACTGGGAAAGTGTGGCTTTTATCGGGAAGGTAAGTTGAAATATGCGTGTTTGCTGCGCATGCGCGATGGAATTCGAGTTTGTCGGCGAAAGCAAAAACATATCCTTTTTATGTTTGATTGTTTCTTTCTTGTTGTGTTTTTTGAGTCACTTGAGAAAAAGTGACTCTATGTAATCGGTCAGTGTTAGTCTGTCCGGCCGGCCGTCCGTAGACACCACCTTAACGTTGGACTTTTCTCGGAAACTATCAAAGCGATCGGGCTCATATTTTGTTTAGTCGTGACCTCCAATGACCTCTACACTTTAACGATGGTTTCGTTGACCTTTGACCTTTTTCAAGGTCACAGGTCAGCGTCAAAGGAAAAATTAGACATTTTATATCTTTGACAAAGTTCATCGGATGTGATTGAAACTTTGTAGGATTATTCTTTACATCAAAGTATTTACATCTGTAGCCTTTTACGAACGTTATCAGAAAAACAAGGGAGATAACTAGCCTTTTCTGTTCGGCAACACACAACTTAACGTTGGGCTTTTCTCGGAAACTATAAAAGTGACCGGGCTCAAATTTTATGTGAACGTGACTCATTGTGTTGTGAATAGCAATTTCTTCCTGTCCATCTGATGCCTCATATAATATTCAGAACTGCGAAAGTGACTCGATCGAGCGTTTGCTCTTCTTGTTGTTTGTTTGTGTTGTTGTTGTTGTTGTTGTTGTTGTTGTTGTTGCTTTTGTTGGTGTGTGTGTGTGTGTGTGTGTGTGTGTATGTGTGTGTGTGTGTGTGTGTGTGTTTTGGGGGGCGGCTCAACTCAGCACTTGCTAACTTCTTTGCTGCAATGAGACGGATATATTATAGCTTACAATGGCAATTGAGCTTCCTGTTCATAGTAGAATATACGTATCAGTTCAAATCAGTGCAGGGATGTGAATCGTGCATTGGAAATGTGGTCAAAGTGGAAGCAGAAAAGAAGGAACAGTGAAATGCTACCTAGCCAAGACTGTTTTAGCTCAAATAAAATATAAGATAAACAAAAGTTTTTTTTTTATATAGTTCCAGCTTTAGACAACAAAAAGAGCTAAGCGGGAAACAAGGGGGAATAAACAAGAATTTTCTAAACTAAAGCTTAAACCATTTTTTTCTCTGTCGTGATAGGCTGATGCTCTGTGTCGGTACGCTATTTTGAATGAAAGAAGATCATGTGAGCCTCCTGAGCCCTGTCATTGCTCAAAGCAAGACAAAAGCAACACTAGTAAACTAGATTATTTTCTGTGACTACGCTTGAATTTTTTTTGAAAAGACAGCGTCAAACTACACTAGTAAACTAGATTATTTTCTGTGACTACGCTTGCATTGTTTTTTGAAAAGACAGCGTCAAAGTAACTACACTAGTAAACTAGATTATTTTCTGTGACTAAGCTTAATTTTTTTTTTTGAAAAGACAGCGTCAAACTACACTAGTAAACTGGATTATTTTCTGTGACTACCCTTGAATTTTTTTTGAAAAGACAGCGTCAAACTACACTAGTATGTACTAGATTATTTTCTGTGACTACGCTTGAATTTTTTTTGAAAAGACAGCGTCAAACTACACTAGTAAACTAGATTATTTTCTGTGACTACGCTTTAATTTTTTTGGAAAAGACAGCGTCAAACTACACTAGTAAACTAGATTATTTTCTGTGACTACGCTTGAATTTCTTTGAAAAGACAGCGTCAAACTACACTAGTATGTACTAGATTATTTTCTGTGACTACGCTTGAATTTTTTTTGAAAAGACAGCGTCAAACTACACTAGTAAACTAGATTATTTTCTGTGACTACGCTTGAATTTTTTTTGAAAAGACAGCGTCAAACTACACTAGTATGTACTAGATTATTTTCTGTGACTACGCTTGAATTTTTTTTGAAAAGACAGCGTCAAACTACACTAGTAAACTAGATTATTTTCTGTGACCACGCTTGAATTTGTTTTTGAAAAGACAGCGTCAAACTACACTAGTAAACTAGATTATTTTCTGTGACCACGCTTGAATTTAGTTTGAAAAGACAGCGTCAAACTACCACATGAATAAGAGGAGTATGTAAGGCTCTAACAGAGCAAATTAATAGTCGACACGGGAGAGGCGATAACTCGATTCGTATTTCTCCCAGGAAGACAGAATTAAAACTCGAAGAAAGAAAGCAACAACAAACAAAATAAGCAATAAAACATAAACACACACACACACACACGCACTCACGCACGCACGCACGCACGCACGCACGCACGCACGCACATACTCACACCCACACATGCACACATGCACACACACACACACACACACACATACACCCACACACACACACACACACACACACACACACATTAAAATAAAACCCCACTTCGAACAGGAGAGAGAGAGTGCCTGTTGCTGCGACGTTTAGTTTTGCTTACATGGAAACCTTACGCGAGCAGGAGTACAATTTGATATGTGTTCTTTGCACTTTTACTTTTGAGTTCGGGATTTCATGTCCGTCCCTTGTTACTTGATTTCCTGATGCAAACAGTATTCACATTCACACTAGGTCAGTATGCTAGCTGATTCCTTGATTTATACAAAAGGCTTTGAGAGTGCAATCAAGGTCTTTCTTCCCCATCCTTTTCACATGTCTCCGCCTGGGGTATCAACGCTGAACTGACATGGAGGATGAAAACCGCTTGTTCATTTCAACAGTGTTGTTCCCATGACACAGAAGACAATAGATCCGTTAAACTTGGATTCCGATTCCGAACCAAACTGTACGTCCCCGCGCCCTATACGCACTACAAGCCAAAAACACGTACACAACAGTCATGGAGGAGGTCCGACGACGCACTAAAACTGAAAAAAAGCGGGTTCCGAGACGCATTATATATCCGTTATTATGCGTGCCATCAGTATCGTTTTCAGAAAACGCTCTGAATGTTTTGTACCTATGCAAGTTTAAGGAGGTTATCTTACCCATTTGACTATATAGCTATTCTGGTGGACACGTGGGGGAATTCGGGGGCTGTGATTGGATGGTCTCTTTCGATCATCAAAGCATAATGCTACGGAAGTCGGCCATTTTTGCCAATATCCAAAAGCGTATTGGCAATAACAATGACGCATGGTTCCGGTTTACCCATCTGTACCACACGAGTGTTTCAATCAACAACAGCATACACAGACAGCTTGAAATTCTTCTCGGGAATGTTTTTCAGCTTTACAAATGTCGATAGCATACCCTTTTCTTCCCGATGAAACAGGACTAAACCAATTATTTTCTGTCCCTAAACACCACAAAATGCCCAAAGTCGAAAGATGTAGTACAAACAGGGGAGTAAAACGGAACAGCCGTTTGTGTGTGCCTGTGTGAGCTCAGTTGCCGACTAACACAAACTTTCGCGTTCGGCTTTTCTTATCTCGTAACTCCACACTAAATACCCCACTTCCCCTCTGAAGTATTGATGTACTACCCATGGCACTAACATTCATGTAGTCGTTTATAACTGAGGTTGAAAAATTCGCTTCATGACGAGACAAGTATAAATGCCATTCACCCAAACTGAAAACTTCTCTGCCGTCTGCTCGCGTTGTACGGATTAGCTGTTCTCTTCTCCTCCCCTTGTTGCATCCTGGTTCTTCAGTTGTTTCTAGTTTTTCGTTGATGTTGTGTTTTGGTCTTCTTCATAAGTAGTCTTGTTCAAAATTAAAAAAACTCAAACTTCTTTTTGTTGTATACGAATGAACTAATAAACTGAAAAGCTGTTACAGCTGTGTTGTCAAATCGAGTTGTTTTTCTCCAAAGGCAGTGTGGCGCCTGCGCAAAATTAATGCGCATAAGAAACGGCGTCTGCTATCAAAACCTGAGATCAACGCATCGACGCAAAAACTGTCATTTTGTAAGTTTGTAACAACAAATCAAGGTCAGAACAGCTATATAATCGCTATTGTATTTTCAGCGTAGCAATAGGGTCCGATATTTAGACTCGAACAAGTATTATGCGACTCGTCTTCGACTCGTCGGCATTATACTTGTCTCGTCTAAATATCGGACCCTATTGCTACGCTGAAAACACAATAGCTGTTAATAATGTGTGTGACGAATGTAATTCGTGTATCGCCTCCCTCTCTCATATTAATCGAGACTTCACTGTGTCCAAGATAGTCGCGTACACAAAACGAAGTTAAGTGACCGAGACTACGTCATGACGACACTGTATACATATTACGTCAACGCTCGCGTCATTATTCCAAAACTATCGCAGCGTACAAGGCGAGAATTTGTTTGTCTTCATTGAAAGAAATATAAACGAGGAAAGCAAAAGGAAACAGCGTGCCATCGTATTGTGCATCGAATATGTACATGAATGATATTCAGTTGAGGTTGCTAGGATGCGATTCTCTGACCGTTTGGATTGACTCCAAGATGGCAGCAGTCAATGAAGCCACGAAGATAGCACTGGCGTATTTTCACCTTCCGTGGACGGGTTTTCACATTCTTGCAAACTCCAAAGGTCCACTAACTGCAGGTAAAACACGCTAGTACCTTTTAACATTATTAATTCACAGGGAAACACAGGTATTGTTCATTTTTCCATGTGTTTGTGTCAGTCTGTGAACTTTTGTTTCTGTGTTTGTTTTAGAGAAACAAATTGAATGATGTCGATTGAAATCAATACTTGATAATAACAGATATTGCACGTGTGTGTTGCAGAAGGTGTAAGTGTACATGTGTGCACAACGCTTGTGTAATTGATGTCGAGTGGACACTGTGGGGAAGGGCAACGTCAGCGGTTATCTACGGAAGAAACCACCAACGTCCCCAAGTGCTACAAAGATCGAGTTCTATTGTGATAAGTAGTCTACACTTTATATTTTGTAAACATTAACCCACATTCATGACTTCATCTGTGTGAACCAAGATACATTTTTCAACGAGAAAAAGAATAAACGTTCCGCTCATCGATACCAAACGTCAACGAAATAAGAAGAAGAAAGACAATGTTTTCACGTGTGTTTGAAATCACACTGGCAAAATCATAATCTATAAGACTTACGTTGAAGATTCCAGAAGAAGAAGATTGATGTCTGCGAGAGTGATTATGTGCATGTTTTTGAAAGTACCGAGTTATTAAATTTCTTATTACTTCTTTGCACTTGTCTCTGTTGAACACTGATCAGCCCTAGAAACGAGAAGCAGACGTCACAATGTGCTTTGTCTTAGGGCTCAGTTTCAAAAAGTCGGTATTAGTTTGACATAAGCGCTCCAGGGGGCGTGTGTCGGCGCGGAATGTGCGTTCCAAAAGCAAGTATATGAACCTCCTTGGCTTTGGACCCTCTAAAGTTTCATATCGGTCAAAATGTCCTGGCCGCAATTGCACAAAAGAAAGAGTTGTTTCTAAAGGCATATTCTACCTGAAAAGGTATTGGACCTTCAAAAGGTCAGGGGTCACTACTACGCTTTAGGTCAATAAGGTATGCGTAAATGACGTGTGTGTGTGTGTGTGTGTGTGTGTGTGTGTGTGTGTGTGTGTGTGTGTGTGTGTGTGTGTGTGTGTGTGTGTGTGTGTGTGTGTGTGTGTGTGTGTATGCGTAAAATAATGACCGAAGACCGAGGGCTGAGGACAACACTATCTCAATGCTTGTTATTATCTCAGGTGCCAGGAGATGTGTTCCGCACAACTCTCACTTACTCTTGATGCACATGCATTCTATATTTAGAGCGTTATCGTCTCTTTCTTTGTTTTTCAGATTATATGACACCGTCATGCAAAAGGTGCACTTAAAATACTTCGAGTAGCGGATCCTTCAGCAAAATATTTGGCCAGTGTCCTTTTTACCAAGATTCCTTGACTTAAAGATACAATTTTGTAGACGCTATCCTGAACAAATATTCTGCCAAAACTAACCTCACCAACCTGCAATGATACAGTCGAAAATGCGTCCTCACTATGATGATTGATTACGTGAATGCAAAAAAGGTAACGGTTTTGTTATGCAAACTCATATGCGTACGAGTACCGCTTCTATTCATGTATGATTCATTTCTTGTCGGTGCTGGCAATTATCCATTCTGTTCTCTAGAAAATGCGTGCAATCACAGCTCCCAGGGGCAAAACACACACA
>NC_090254.1:39734024-39749024 GCF_037325665.1 Littorina saxatilis | reverse complement strand
CCGTCGCGTTGTTACACGTTCCTGTGATGATGCGGGCTCTCAAAAAACACAATCAGATTTATCCCGGTTCAAGTAGTTGAACTAATGTTGCATGGATGAAAGTTTGATAGAGACGGCACCGAGTGGCCTGCGCCCTGGAGAACAATCCTTTCAGACGCAGAACCATAGCCCCACGGGACCGAAGGATGCCGACGACGACGACCTAGACTTGCCACATCCACAGAAAAAAAAGTGGCAAGTCAAGGTCGTCGTCGGCACCCGTCGCTCCCGTGGGGCCATGGCTCTGCGCCTGAGAGGATTGTTCTCCAGGGCGCAGGCCTGGCGTGAGGGTATATGGAAGACGGGCTGTACCCCAAACAGCAGGTTCTTCTTCTCCGTGTCACGGATGTGTTCCAAGGGAACGACAAGAGACAATGCAGCTAGGCACCAGTGAGTTGCTTGAAAAGAGGTTGGCAAGCAACAACAGACCGCCTTAGGAACTCCAGCTCTGGACTATTCCTCAAGGTTTACTTCCGAAGCCATTCCTGTGACCAGGTATGGCCGCAAGACAGCAGAGGTTTGAAATCAGGGTTTTCCTTCCCAGGCTAACGAGTTCGTGAAGGTTAACTACACTAACATGGTACGTACATTCCTCCCTGTGTTAACATTTCGGCACACCATCGCAGATCTGGCCAAGCTGGATCAGAACATCCTTCCACTTGGTCACATACCATCAAATCAACACCCTGACGCAGCGCTGAAAGTCCAACAATATTTGTACTCGCCTTTGGCTAGTAATTCTGAAAATGAACTAGCCAGAGAGCAAACGTTACTAGCCAAACCAACAGTTTGTTTCAGCAACTTTACTCGCATTTGGCGATTAGATGAACACTTTTACTCGCCAGTTACATGTTTCTACTCGCCATGGCGAGTAAAATAACTTTCAGGCCTGTGACGGCTTGCTGTACTGAGTTTGGTTTATTCAATGGAAGCATTTCTTAAAGCGCCACCATTTGCTTCAACGAAATTCATTCATAAAGTTGGGCGGGGATGTAGCTCAGTCGGTAGCGCGCTGGATTTGTATCCAGTTGGCCGCTGTCAGCGTGAGTTCGTCCCCACGTTCGGCGAGAGATTTATTTCTCAGAGTCAACTTTGTGTGCAGACTCTCCTCGGTGTCCGAACACCCCCGTGTGTACACGCAAGCACAAGACCAAGTGCGCAACGAAAAAGATCCTGTAATCCATGTCAGAGTTCGGTGGGTTATAGAAACACGAAAATACCCAGCATGCTTCCTCCGAAAGCGGCGTATGGCTGCCTAAATGGCGGGGTAAAAAACGGTCATACACGTAAAAGCCGTGGGTGTTTCAGCCCATGAACGAACAAACAAACAAACAAACAAACAAAATTCATAAAGTAAAAACAAACTCCCACTGCGCACAAAGATTACCCCGGCCGTTGATTCTTGGCATGCGTCAAAGAGGGGCTAGATCCGGGGCTGGTCTTATCATATGTTAGATAAGATAAGATAAGACAACTTTAATTCCATGTTCATTTTGACATAAACATGGAGATTTGTCTTTTGGCACCACATCGCATTTCTAGTAACACAAACACACGATCATAAAGCATAATTAAACATGAGTTCACTACTAAAAAATCAATCTAGCACATGAGCATTTAAACAATGAGCATAATAAATATATAAATTATATAAACAGTCACTGACGCTCATACACACAGCGCACGCAAACAGTTGCAACAAGCACACACACGCACGCACGCACGCGCACACACACACACACACACACACACACACACACACACACACGCGCACGCACGCACGCACGCACATACACACATACACACACACACAGACACACACACACACATACATACAGACACACACACACACACATACACACACACACACACGCACACACACACACACACACACACACACACACACACACACAGACACACACATACACACACTAAAGCCTCATGACCAGATCCGATATGGTGACCGAGCCAAACTGCCTACACAATAAGGAGTGCACGTTAACGTTTTGCTGCCGATGTAACGTTATCAGTGTTCGCCTGAAACCAGCTTTCGCATTCGATAAATTATACCCGAGACTGGAATATTGTTTTCCAATTAAATTAAAGAGGTGCACGTTTTTGAGAGAGAGAGAGATCAGAAAAGCAGGTCAGTTTATTGCAAGTTATGGAAATTGGTGGTGAAATTCAATAGATTTCACCCCAAAATTCGATTCCTCCAAAAATGTGCACCAAGTTGTTACGTCCCTTGAATGAGAAGGAGATGGTTTTGCGATGAAACACATGTTTAAGTTAAAATACACCATGTTGTTGTTAAAAGTATTTCACCCCATGAATATAAGTACCTAAGGTAGATCATCAGTAGTTTACAAGGGATGGGGTGAGGGTTTCTGTGTGAATAGAGTCTATACGAGATCAACAAAGCCGAATACTGACGAAAGCTGGTTTCAGGCGAAAAATGATATCGTTACACCGAAACAGATACGCATTTCACGTGCAGACTTGTCCCTTAAGTCTCTGTGACGCGTTTTTTGGGGGTCAGACGGGCGACTATGACTTGCGTGATTTGTTCAGTTAACCCTCCGTGGATAGGGGCCCAAGTCTGGAATAATATCCGATGTATAGCATTTTTCAAAGCATCGAAGTTGTTATGTTCGAACAAAAAATGTTTAGATGAATTTCTGCAAATCCCTTTTTCCAAACGAATGTCGATTTTAAACACACAGAAAAACAGAGAGAAATGAAACATCGTGACAAAATCTCGAATGGCTGTGCATGCAAAAACAGGAAGATAGAATATGTCCCTTACGTCTCTGTGAAGCGTTTTTGGGGTGAAACGGGCGACAATGGCTTGCGTGATTAGTTCAGTTTAGCCTCCGGGCAGGGGCTAGGGCCTGGAATGATATTCGATGTATAGCTGAACTTTTCAGTACCGCAGCAGTTTAAATTCGTCTTCCCAAAGAGTACTGATCAATAATGAGGAAGTCATGTTGTTTACAGCCGGCCGGGTCATTCTGCCGTTGAGCACATTTTTGAGTATCAAGAAAGTTGTGACGTGAAAAGGTTGTGTGTGGGAGTGGACTTTGAAAATGTCAATGGCAGAGTGGAAGGAGAAAAGGGTGTGTGTGTGAAGGTGACGGAGGGGGTTGAGTGTGGAATGTGCGGAAGAGGGGGTGGAGGTGGGGGTGGAAGATTGAAGGTTTGTGGCAAGCAGAATTAATCCAGAAACGTGTGTGAGTGTGTGTGTGTGTGTGTGTGTGTGTGTGTCTGTGTGTGTTTATGAACAGAGAGAGAGAGAGAAAGAGAGGGGGAAAGAGAGGGAGAGAGAGAGAGAGCTAGCCAAGGAGAGAGAGAGCGAAAGAGAGAGAGAGAGAGAGAGAGAGAGAGAGGGAAGGAGAGAGAGAGGGAAGGAGAGAGAGAGAGAGAGAGCGAAAGAGAGAGAGAGAGAGAGAGGGGGGGGGAAGGAGAGAGAGAGAGAGAGGGAGAGAGGGAGAGAGGGGAGTTTTTGGTGGGTAGGGGGTTGTGCAAGAAATCAAAATGTGATCACGTTCCGTCAACTATTTATGCATTTACCTTTTGCAGCCCGCGGCTACCATCGACAATCTTGAAGCCGGTTGAATGAATCAATAATTCTTTCAATTCAGTGCATTTCCTATCTTTTACAACGGAAAAAAAGCGTATAGAGAGAAAAAAAATCACGTTGGCTTGAAAATGTCGTTTAAAAGCCGTCCTGAAAGGATAGGGAACACTAAATAATTACACTATTGACAGCTGATAAAAACGCAAGAAATAGGCAGACCATTTACGCGGCAATTTTTGTATCGATGACTCAATCATAAAGTTTTCTTTCCAAACTTGGTATAGACAGAAATAAATCAGGCTCATGGACGTGCGCTCTCATGTTGTATTTTGGGTAAGGGTTATATAGCCAATACATTACACATGCCAGTAAACATGTAGGCTTTTTTTTTTAACTTATTTTAATCAGCGTTGCTGAGTTTGGGAAGAACATTTACAAATAAGCTTGGGTTTTCTGACAACTTTGGCAGTTATGTTGACGACGAAACAAGAACACTCTAGATCAGTAGCCTACATACTCCATCGAAAATTATTTGGAAAATCCATCATTCAAAGACATCTGCTTCTTTCTATCAATAGTAAACGACCGTGGGGAAAGAAGGATGCGATTTTGAAAAGTCTTAATTCGTTTCTGTGAAAACTGAACATGAAACTGACCCACCATTTGCGGTTTTGTTGAATGCGGTCATTTTGAAAAAAAATATACACGACAGATCCATTGATTTCTGAAATCCAAAACATTACTGTAACTTTTTTTTTTATTGATTTATGCCTATCATGATGACCAACCACAATGCCTTGAAAGTGCGTTTGTATTGCTGGAAGAAGAGTGTTTTTCCTGGTCTGTCATGCGTTCGTTTTTGCTTATATCTGCACCCTTAAGTCTCCGTGTCTTTCCATATATTTCCCTGTCCGTGTCTTTCAGTCTGGTCGTGTGTCTGCTCGTCTGCCCGTCTGCCCGTCTTTACACCCCCGGTATAGGGGTGTGTATAGGATTCGGTCGATGTGTTTGTTTGTTTGTTTGTGTTCGCATATAGATCTCAAGAATGAACGGACCGATCGTCACCAAACTTGGTGAACAGGTTCTATACATTCCTGAGACGGTCCTTACAAAAATTGGGACCAGTCAAACACACGGTTAGGGAGTTATTGGTGGATTAAGATTCTACAAGGACTTATAGAGGGACATATTAATGGTCAAAGGGAAATAACCTTCTCAGTTGGTGGCAGTGAGAATGGTGAGGACGGGGGTGTTTTTCCTACCTCGGAGGAATTTTTCTGTTTGCCTCTCTGTATCTCTGTCATTGATTTCTGTTGTCTTCCTCCTCTCCTCTAGTTATTGTAAAATTGCAAAACAATTTTGTTTTTCCCCAACAAACATTGTACCGACTTTAACCAACGCATCTCTCTCTCTCTCTCTCTCTCTCTCTCTCTCTCTCTCTCTCTCTCTCTCTCTCTCTCTCTCTCTCTCTCTCTCTGTCTCTCTCTCTCTCTCTCTCTCTCTCTCTCTCTCTCTCTCCCTCTCTATCTCCCTCTCTCTCTCTCTTTGTATCTCTCTCTTTGTATCTCTCTCTTTGTATCTCTCTCTTTGTATCTCTCTCTTTGTATCTCTCTCTTTGTATCTCTCTCTTTGTATCTCTCTCTTTGTATCTCTCTCTCTCTTTGTATCTCTCTCTTTGTATCTCTCTCTTTGTATCTCTCTCTTTGTATCTCTCTCTCTCTTTGTATCTCTCTCTCCCTCTCTATCTCCCTCTCTCTCTCTCTCTTTGTATCTCTCTCTTTGTATCTCTCTCTTTGTATCTCTCTCTTTGTATCTCTCTCTTTGTATCTCTCTCTCTCTTTGTATCTCTCTCTCCCTCTCTATCTCCCTCTCTCTCTCTCTCTTTGTATCTCTCTCTTTGTATCTCTCTCTTTGTATCTCTCTCTCTCTTTGTATCTCTCTCTCCCTCTCTATCTCCCTCTCTCTCTGTGTATCTCTCTCTTTGTATCTCTCTCTTTGTATCTCTCTCTTTGTATCTCTCTCTTTGTATCTCTCTCGTTGTATCTCTCTCTTTGTATCTCTCTCTTTGTATCTCTCTCTTTGTATCTCTCTCACTCACTCTATCTCTCTCTCTCTCTTTGTTTCTCTCTCTCACTCTCTCTCTCTCTCTCTCTCTCTCTCTCTCTCTCTCTCTCTCTCTCTCTCTCTCTCTCTCACTCACTCTCTGGATGAAGCCCTGGATGAAGAAAATGTACTCGAAGAAACTGCACAATTTATTTCTAAGGCACTAAACATGCGCAAAAAGAAACTAGATGAGTCAAGCTGAAATGATGTATAATGTAATTTTTACGTACGCACATGTTGGACTGGATGGTCTTCTCATTAAATCGGGTTTTGTGTACATGTATACGCGTGGATTTACAAGTGTGCGGGTGTAGTCTATATAAGCGTATATGTGTGAGTGTGTGTGTGTGAGTGTGTGTGTGTGTGTGTGTGTGTGTGTGTTTGTGTGTGTGTGTGTGTGTGTGTGTGGGTGTGTGTTTGTTCGTCTGCAGCCATTGTTGCTATTGTATAGATATGTATTTAGACATGTTCCCCTACTAGTCACGCGAGGGTAACGCCGACTAGTGGTTTATTGGTTTTAAATATTTGTGGTCTGCAGATTGATTGGTTGTATGAGTGTGTGTTAACTGTTGGATCAGTATTTTCCTTTGTGTGTACATGTATACTATACCTTGCTTTTTACCCTTAGTCTTAGATATTTTTGTTTACCTATGGCTTTCGAGTCGGTGTGTTTGTTTGTTCGTACTCAAAAACTAGTTTGCTATGTTTTTGTTGCCTTTATCCTCCTGATCGATCTTTGTATTACCTTCGTTTTTACTGTGCTGTGCTTCAGGCTGTCACAGCAACTCTTTAACAAATAGACGAGAAGAAACATTTTCTTGTCTTGCTTGAGACAGAGACTCGGTGTGTGCTTGCTTCTTTACTGTGCGCCTCTAATTGGAATTGGACAGGCTTCAGCGACAGCAGTGTGTTCGGACGGTCAAGCTATTCGCCCCTTTCATATTATATGCTTTGAAAGCAGCTGCTGTTACTAGGCGACACATGTGTCAACATTGACTCTTATGACAAGTGCTTTGTGTAAGACTTGTTTAGAGTCTATTACATGAGTTGCGTAGTCTTAGTTTGGTTCTTTATTATCATTATAAACGGTAACATTACCGTGTTCTTTTTATTTTCCTGTTTTCTTGTGCTAATCTGCCTTTCGATTTTCTACTTGTTTATTGTTGTTTTCGTTGTTTTACTTAGTTTGTCGTCCGAAATATTTCCTTGTCTCTTTACTGGTTTGGTTATTCTACCCTTGACGTTGAGTTTCTGCCTTATTTACCTATTGTTCCTTATCGATAATTTCAAAACATAAACGAGTACTCACCTGAGTCGAAGTTTGTGTAGAATTCCACGATGTAGTTTACAGGAACGGAGGGATATGTGAGATGCGCACACCGCCGGAAACACGCCATTTTTCACAGCTCAGGTCATCTGATATAACCATATCAGATGATCTGACTTATCTTTAAGCAACCAAAAATGTTTTAGTTGCATTTACATTTGATAAATTAGCTTATTTCCTTTAATGGGGAGGGTGAAACTGAAGGGCGGGCACATATCCCTCCGTTCCTGTAAACTACATCGTGGAATTCTACACAAACTTCGACTCAGGTGAGTACTCGTTTATGTTTTGAATTCCACTTCTCGTAGTTTACCGAAACTACGTGATTTGTGAGATTTTAAAGTTGGTTGATTAAAGATTATAATTCAAACAAAGGAATAATCAAAGTCACACTAAAGTTAAATATCAAACATTTATTCTCAAAGGACAACATGAGAATAGTGAACACCTGTCTTGGCTTTTGCACCAAACATACATTGTTTGAAAACAACCATGTATTACAAAAATAAGTGATGCATTTATTTTCCATTCATTATGGGAATTGCAATTTCTTCATAACCAAAGAAACAATAAACACCACAACACATTTGAAAACAATGGATCAATTGTCCACAAAACCATTTGCATTTTCTTACATGGAGCCAGAGAGATAATTGTCTCTAGATCTCCATTTGTTAGCTCCCTTGTCTTGAATTTTAACCTTTCCCAATGCAAATTATCAGAATGTAATCCAACTTAGATTACTGAGCTGGAAGTTTTTTATTTTCCAACTTTCGCATAATAGTTTAAGATAGTGTTTGATTTATCTTTACTTTCCAGTGGTTTGTTATAGAACTTCTTGAAAGTGGATACATTTGACCAGCCTGCCACTTTCAAAATATCTTGAACAGCAACACCCGACTTGAACATTGCTGAAGATGATGCGCCCCGAAAGCTGTGGGGTGCAAAATTTGTAATTCCTGCGCGTATGAGGACAGTTTTTAGCCACCTAGCTATGGTGTCTTTCGCCGCTGGCCCATGTGGCTGTTGGTAACACAAAAGTAACTGGTCAGTCTCATCACTCTCACATCTGAATTCTACAGTACTATTTATGTACTGTCGAAGACAAGTCACCACACACAAAGTTTTGTCTTCTGTATAAAACGGTAACTGCAAAGGTTTTGGATGAAAACCAGGTCTAGACTGCTTCAACTTTTCAGTTATGTAAATTGTACATCCATCATCATGAAAGCAAATATTCCTCAACCTGATCAAATGAATTGTCTGCACTCTGTGGGCAGTAATTAACAACAACAAGGAACACAATTTTAAAGTCAAATTCTTCAATGAAAGTTCAGAATTTTCACCCAGGTTTCTGAAAAACTGCAAAACTTTATCTACATCCCAAGTTTCATTGTATCTTGGTTGTGGTGTACGCAGTTCAAAGATTTCCTTTTAGAAATCGAATTACTAAAGGGTGAAATCCTACTGTTTTATTGTCTGGTAGAATAACCACTGCAGATAGTGCACTCCTTGCAGTGTTTATAGCACTGTATCCTAAGCCATCTTCATACAGCTCAGTCAAGAAAGAACTGTAACACCTCATCTACAGTCGGACGAAGGGGATCACACTGGCATTGCATACAAAACTTGCTCCATCTGCTGAGGTAGGAGGCATACTGCTGTCTGGTTGAAGGTCGCCACGATGCCCAGATAACTTGGAAAGTCTCACCTTGAACTCCTCTTGCTTCGAGGGATTTCCTGATAAGCGACAAGCCAGAAGTTGCAGAGTCCTGTGGAGCGGATGCACATCTTGCGTATGTGGTAGATGGATGGTAAGCTTTCCCTTTGGAAGAAGAATAGGCTCTTGTGTCAGCATTTTCAACATCTGGGGGTACCATACTGCCGTAGGCCACTTTGGAACGATCAATATTCCTTCCGCTCTGTCGCGCTGCCATTTGTTGAGCACTTTCTGCAGCAAGCTGAAAGGCGGAAAGGCATATATTAACCATTTAGACCACTCTTGGGTAAAGGCATCAATGGCTAAGGCTTCTGGGTCTGGTATCCAGGACACGAATGGTTTCATCTGAAAATTTAATCGTGATGCAAATAGATCGATGTCTGGCTTCAGCAGACGATCTTTTAATTTGCAGAAAATATCATGATTCAATTTCCACTCAGTACGATCATTGAATTGTCTTGACAAAACATCAGCTTCTGTATTCAGTATTCCTGGGATATGTGAAATTGATATCCAAATACCATTTTCCTTGCACCACATCCAAATTTGTTTTGCAACATTATTGCAATCTGGAGAACGCGATCCTCCCATATTGGATACATAGGAGACTGCACATGTGTTGTCTGTCAAGACTTTTACATGTTTTCCTGTGATCATTTCTTTGAAACTTTTTAAAGCGTACAAAATTGCCATCATTTCCAGAACATTGATGTGCAAATTCATTTCTGTTTTGGACCATCGCCCTCCAGTCTTAAATTGACCACAAACAGCTCCCCAACCACCTGAACTTGCAGCATCCGTCTGGATTTCAACTTCAGGATTCGTTTATTCAATGGGGAAAAAAGATGAATCTAAATTTTCAATCCACCAGTCTAGTTCTTCTGTTGTCTTATCTGTCAAGCTTGTCAGCGATTCAAAATTTCCTGCAGAAAATTTTAACGAAGTGGATTTTAGTCTGTCTAAACTCCTATAAAACAGTGGGCCCCACTGAACAGCTGGAAAAGTTGCTACCAACTGGCCTATAACTTGTGCCAGTTCTCTTATGGTCACCCTCTTCTTTCTTTTGAGTTCTGAACATGCGAGCACAACTTTTTGCTTTCTTTCCAGGGGTAAAGTAACTGTCATATCTTCAGAGTTTAAAAGAAACCCCAAGTACCTCAGTTTCTTGCAGGGTTTGAGGACTGATTTCTCTGTGTGGATAATAAATCCCAGTGAATCGAGTAATTTCACTGTCTTTGACACATTCTCTACACACTCTTCAAAGGAATTACCTTGCAGATAACTATCATCAATAAATGAAGTGGATAAATATCCCTGTGATCTGAGTGTGGCATAGACTGGTTTCATTAACTTTGTGAAATAACGAGGGCAGTTACTTAGTCCATTTGGGAAGCAGGTATACTGATAAAGTTTGTTTCTCCAAATGAATTTGAGGTATTTCCTGCATTCTGCTTTTATTGGTACAGAGTAGTATGCATGTCTGAGATCCACTGAAGCCATGTAGCAGCCTCTTATCATCATTTGAGTTGCTGACGTAAGATTGTCCATCTTAAAGTGTTCATATTGTACTGAATCATTAAACTTTTTTAGATTCAAAATGAGACGATAGGAGCCATCAGGTTTTGGGACCATGAAAACAGGGGAGATAATTTCATCTTCCTGATGCACCGATTTTTCAATAACTCCCAAGGATAACAGTTTTTCAATTTCCAAATCCATTTTTGTCCATAGATTTCCTTGTACTTGATTTTTCAAGTAAGACAGATTTTCAGAATTTAAATCAGAAAACTCATCTATTGGAATATCAGCACCGCACACCATATCAAGAATAAATGGGTCTGATGTTATTTCTTCCCATTTTTGAACAAACTTTTTTAGTCTACCTGCTTCAAAAGGGCGGTTAGGTATTGTATCTTTACTTACAGATTTTGGCAGAGAAGGTATTGGAGCTACTGCTGGCCTAGTTGCCACTCTGTTCGTCCGCTGTCGCGGTAGTTCGTTCTGCCCCTTGGTGTCCAAGTTCTTCCCGCACCTCTTGGCCTCCAATTCCAATCGTTTTTTGCAAAGGGGTTGTTTTGTGGAAAAAACTTTTGACCTTTTACTCCACTTGACTGACTGAGACCCAGGCCCATTCTAGCTGTTGTATCAATGTTTGCACATGCAGCTTTCAGGTCATTGCCAAACAACATATCTGTGATTGGAAGTTCTGCTGAACCAAGTTTTTTGTACTTTTTGTTCAGTTGAGCATTTGAAATTTTCCCCCTTCTGTCGATTGACAGATCATGGTTTGTTTTCTGTACAAGTGCAATAGAATCTGCTACACCTTTCATGAGTCCCCGAATTTCGGGTGATTCACTTTTCAGTATGGTTTTCCCTATGTTAGTGAGTGCATAGGTCGCTGTGCACAGCGCTTTCTGATACTGCTGTAGTTTCAAATCTGCACCTCTTGTTGCACGGTCAAGTATTGACCAGATCTCTGGATTTACCTTTGTAACCACAACCTTCAAGATTTTAGGTCTGGCATACTTGTTCATTTTTTCTTTCATTTTTTCTTCTGAAATTTGACCTTTTGCCATGGTCTCATCAACCAGCTTCGCGATACCTTCCGGTATTTCTGGTGCAAGCTTTTCAGCATTGTCGAACTCTTGTTCTATTTCTGCCATTTCTGTGTCAGAATTACTAGTGCCACAAGTTTTGCCACAAGTTTCACCTTCGTTCACTCTGATCATCGATTCTATTTGATCATCATAATCTTCGAACGAATCAGATTCGTCTCCAGACTCTTGTGACTCTGCTTTTCGCTTTTGTCTTTGTGTCATCTTTGAATCATGATCATCAGGCGATTCGCCTTTGATCTGGCCTTGTCCCTGACCTAGCAGCGCTAGGATACGGTCGTTTTGTTTTTTCATGTAATTCCAATCGCTGATTGGAATGGTCACTGCCTCTAACCGAGGTTTTTTCTTATCTCTTTTCTTCCCTTCTTTTTTGTTTGACACATGTTTGTCCTTTTGACTTGAACAAGGCAAGTCTAACAATTGATCCACTTCATCCGCGTGGATTTGGACTTCAAGCACTGATTCAGTGCTGTCCATTGTTCGAACCAATTATAAGCATATGCGACAACAAATAAGGAAAATACACTTACCGAAGGTCAAACAAATGGTTAACCGAAGGAATAAATCAGTCAAGTTAGGAAAAAAGGACCCTAAAAGGAAGGATTAACCTGATAAAGTAAGACCGATTTTGGAGAAGCTGCTATGGCGGCCGGAAGTCGTACGGGAAATGGCGTGTTTCCGGCGGTGTGCGCATCTCACAAATCACGTAGTTTCGGTAAACTACGAGAAGTGGAAGTCATTGTTTGACACATTGTGTTTCTAAATTGTTCTTTCTTGTTTGACACATTTCTCTGTTCCTGCGAATTTGTTACAGATTGATCAAGAGATTTCAGTAGATATCTCGGACTATTTAACGTTCAAGAGCCAGAATACTGTTTATGTTCACAATGAATAGCTGTCCAAATTTATGGCCCAGAAAAGAGGGTCTTCGTGTGGGCCACCTTAACATTAACCATGCAATTAACAAAATGAATGACGTATCTAGTATGCTTTTAAATTCTGGTTCAAATTTTCACATTTTCGGATTCTCAGAGTCACGATTATCTCAGCAGATTTCGGATGCCGATGTAGCTATTCCTGGTTATAACATACTACGCAGAGACCCACAGCAAAGTAAAGAAACTGGCTTGCTTCTGTACATAAGTGAATCAGTTAGCTATACAAGATTAACACACCTTGAGCAGTTTGTGGAGTCGGTGTGGGTAGAAGTTAAAATGAAAGGAGCACCTCCACTCCTCATAGGTTTCTGTTATAGAAATCCTGTAGAGAGAGCAAATTGGTCGGATAATCTTACGCAGATGTTAGATGCAGTTTTACTCGAATCAAAGGAAATAATGTTATTGGGAGACTTTAATATTGATTTGCTTAAGCAGAACAAGCTATGGCTAGATATGCTTAACCTCTATAATCTCAAACAGATAGTAGACACCCCTACAAGAGTCACAGCATCTACAAGTACTTTGATAGATCATATTTATGTCACTGATCAACGTAACATTGTTGAATGTTGTGTTCCCGCCAGTGGTTGCAGCGATCATTTCCCTATCTGTCTGACGTGGTCGAGAAAGGGTGTAAAAATTCCAAAAGCCGGTCACAAGACAATAAAATACAGATCCTTTTCTAAATTCAACGAAGACACATTTCTTCACGACCTCTGTAACTCCTCCCTCTCTGATGTTTATAATTGTACGAATCCTGATGCTGCATTAACACACTGGCTCAATGCCTTCACTGACATATATGATAAACATGCTCCATGGAGAATTAAAAGAGTCAGACACATAGTGAAACCGAAATGGTTTGATGATGAATTACAAGATGCCATAGATAATCGCGACTTCTTAAGCAAGGAAGAGGAGTATAGAGAACAGAGAAATAAAGTAAATTCAATAAAACGATTAAAAAAGAGAAAATATTTTCAAGACCTTGCTTCTTCAAAACAAAATCCAAAGAACATTTGGAAAGCGATAAATTAACTCACAAAATAAAACTTCTGCATCTAAATCAAGTTTCGTTAGAGACATAACACCTGATGATCTAAATACTCATTTTTCCAAAATAGCTGAAAAAGTTATTTTAAATGATACAACTAACCTCAATAATTTGGAAGTTTTAGAAGACTTCTGTAAGTCAAAAGAAATTTCATATCAATTAAATATTCCTTTGCTTACAGTGCCTAAAGTCTTTCAAGCACTCACACATTTAAAGCAAACAGGTACCCGGGGGATAGACGGATTAGATGGAAGAAGTCTTAAGTTATCAGCCCCGGTAATTTCCGAAACTCTCACTTACATTTATAATCTCTGTTTAGACAAACAATATTTTCCAATAGCGCTCATGATCAAACAGGCAAAAATTATTCCTTTGTTTAAATCTGGTGAGAAGAAAGACCCCTCAAACTATAGACCGATTTCTATATTGTCTGTATTATCAAAGCCACTTGAAAAACATATAAACAAACACCTATTAGCGCACTTTGGTTTAAACAAAATTTTATTCAGAAAATTGTATTCAGAATTTCTTCGCATCATGAACAGTTCGAAACACACAGCTAGGACACGCACTCAAGCAAATGCTTATATCACGTGACCAGAACACCTATTAGCGCACTTTGATCACAATCAATTATTTCACCCGAACCAGTCTGGCTTTAGGCCTAATCACTCGTGTCACACTGCCTTAATATCTCTTGTTGATCATTGGTTGGACAAGATAAACGATAATGAATTGTGTGGTGCTGTTTTTGTAGACTTTGCTAAAGCTTTTGATGTAATTGATCACAAGTTGTTACTCAGAAAACTCAAATTATATGGCCTCGGGACTGACTCAGTTAACCTTATTTGTTCTTTTCTCAGCGACAGGCAACAAAGTGTGCATGCGAACGCCTCGGCATCAAGTATGCAGGCTGTACGGTATGGCGTACCTCAAGGGTCAGTTTTAGGCCCTCTACTTTTCTCCATATACATAAATGACCTGCCCCTTCATATTAAAAACTTGTGTGAACTTTTTGCAGATGACACTACCATACACTCCAATGACACCAATTTAAATCGTTTATCTGAATCACTGCAAGAAAGTTTAAACCAGCTGAGTGCATGGACTGAGCTAAATCATATGTCCCTGAACCCCCAAAAAACTAAATGCATGATAATAACAACTAGACAAAAACGACAGAACATAATCTCCACGTTTCCCGATTTAATTGTCAATGATGAAATTGTTTCAACAGTCAACCATCATAAAGTGTTGGGAGTGACCATCGATAACAACCTGTCATTGTCACACCACATCGAACAACTTTCTAAAGTCATGTCCAAGAAAGTATATCTCTCATCTAGAATCAAGCACTTCCTGAATTTGGAAGCCAGGAAGTTATTCTTTAATGCCCATATTCAATCTGTTATTGATTACGGATCAACCTTATGGGATTCGGCAAGTAATAATTCACTAAAACCTATAATTAGATTACACAAACGAGCGTTGAAAGTAGTCTTATGAAAGAAAACAACCCTGAATGAATTAAACTACATAAACTTAGGCATTCTCCCTCTGAAGGAAAGACTTGGCTATAATAAATGTACCCTTATGAGCAAAATTATTACTGGATGTGTACCTGAAA
>NC_090254.1:39726524-39729024 GCF_037325665.1 Littorina saxatilis | reverse complement strand
TGTGTGTTCGCGATGCACGGCCAAAGTTCTCGATGGATCTGCTTCAAATTTGGTGGGCATATTCAGGTAGAACCCGGACACAGTCTGGTCGATGAAAATGTTCAATACGTGCTCTCAGCGCGCAGCGCTGAACCGATTTTGGTTTTTCTGTACATCCATTCCCAATAACTCTTCCTTATCTTCTCCAGTGTTTTGCGTTTATCTCCCTTCCTTCGTGTGGCGTCAATCCATATTCCCGTTACTATTTTTAGAAGGTCACTGTCCACAACGCTCAATCCATATTCCCGTTACTATTTTTAGAAGGTCACTAACCACAACGCTCTTTATCTTCTCCAGTGTTTTGCGCGTTTATCTCCCTTCCTTCGATGGCGTCAATCGCGTACGGTGCGCCACTCACCCGGCAAAGCCGGCGTACGCCCGGCGAAGCCGGGTATTCGGCTCTACATCTTCCCAGCGAAGCCGGATACCCGGCGAAGCGGGTATTCATCTAGTACATATATATGTATATATCATTTTTGTGCAGCTTTTTTTTCAAAATGTGTACGAATTGTATGTTTGATGTATTTATGCTGGACATAAGCTTCATAATGTACAACACTTCTTTCAATTTTTGTTTTTACATTTAGTCAAGTTTTGACTAAATGTTTTAACGTAGAGGGGGGAATCGAGACGAGGGTCGTGGTGTGTGTGTGTGTGTGTGTGTGTGTGTGTGTGTGTGTGTGTGTGTGTGTGTGTGTGTGTGTGTGTGTGTGTGTGTGTGTAGAGCGATTCAGAGTAAACTACTGGACCGATCTTTATGAATATTTTCATGCGGGTTCCTGGGTATGATATCCCCAGACGTTGTTTTTATTTTTTGATAAATGTCTTTGATGATGTCATATCCGGCATTTTGTAAAAGTTGAGGCGGCACTTTCACACCCTCATTTTTCAATCAAATTGAATGAAATTTTGGCCAAGCAATCTTCGACGAAGGCCAGTCTTTGGTATTGCATTTCAGCTTGGAGGCTTAAAAATTAATTAATTACTTTGGTCATTACAAATCTGAAAATTGTAGTTAAAATTATTTTTTTTATCAGACGATCCAAAATTACGTTTATCGTATTCTTCATCATTTTCTGATTTCAAAAACATATAAATATGTTATATTCGGATTAAAAACAAGCTCTGAAAATTAAAAATATAAACATTATGATTAAAATTAAATTTCCGAAATCGATTTAAAAACAATTTCATCTTATTACTTGTCCGTTCCTGATTCCAAAAACATATAGATATGATATGTTTGGATTAAAAACACGGTCAGAGAGTTAAAAAGAATAGAGATGTGCTATCCTCCTCAGCGCAACCGCTACCGCGCTTTTCTGGATTGTTAATTTCCACTGCCTTTGCCACGAGCGGTGGACAGACGATGCTACGAGTGTACGGTCTTGCGGAAAAAATGCAATGCGTTCAGTTTCATTCTGTGAGTTCGACTGAGCTTGACTAAATGTTGTATTTTCGCCTTACGCGACTTGTTTTTTGGGTTTTTTTTTGTTAGCTCTATAGAACCCCACGCATGCTTCCTATAACGATCACAGGTCACAGCGAAAGTCTCAGGCCTTGGAAAACACGAATACACGCATGCAAGATAGAGCAACTACCAATAATATAAAGCCCCTGTGCTCCATCGGTCCATTTTCCATTGTCCTTATAAAAAGCCAGTTTTGTTTCCGTCTCACAAGCCCCTAATGGCTTTGCTGTGATGGTGTAACACTTAAACTGATTGGGGGAGCGTTGGCAGTCTCTTTGGGTTTTTTTTTGTGTTTGTTTTTTAAATCTTGTGTGTATATGTCTGTATTGTAATGTGTTTCAAACTGGTCGTTATAGACACGTTCGACTGTAGCTACCAACCAACCCCCTCTGGCCGTTACCTCTACGGCCTATAATGAAAGTACTAAAGCTCGTCGATAAGCTGGGTTTCCCTGTGCAAGATGGCTACATAGGAGAGGGGGTCGGAGTGTAATAGCAAAGTGATGTCGGAGGTACGCGCCACGATCAATCTCGCTTTTTCCTTTTTCTGTTTCTTCTCTCTGTAGCGACCGAGGATCGGCATCTGATGACTCCTTATTGCTTGGAGCTTGGGTGAAGGGGGGAGGGGCGAGGAGTGAGGAGTGGGGTAGGGAGGGGGGAGGTATATAAAAGAAGACGAAAATGACATGTCGTTAGACCAACATGGAGGAGGAGGAGTGTGTGTGTGTGTGTGTGTGTGTGTGTGTGTGTGTGTGAGTGTGTGTGTGTGTGTGTGTGTGAGTGTGTGTGTGTGTGTATGTGTGTGTGTGTGTGTGTGTGTGTGTGTGAATGTGTGTGTGTGAATGTGTGTGTGTGTGCGTGTGTGTGTGTGTGCGCGTGTGTATTTGTGTGTATGTGTGTGTGTGTGTATGTGTGTGTGTGTGTGCATGTGTGTGAGTGTGTGTGTGTGTGCGGGGGGGGTTTATATTGCTTGGAGCGAGGGTAAAAGGGG
>NC_090254.1:39712034-39722034 GCF_037325665.1 Littorina saxatilis | reverse complement strand
CGATTTGTCTTGGTGTTGTTGTTTGTGTACTTAAATTTTACGGGAAAATGTTGGCGTTTCGTTCAGAGCATGTTTATGTATAGTACATGTACGTGCTTTGCCAAAAGAAGAGTCGTAATGCCTATCGGAAATCATAAGCAAAGTATTCAAAGCAAAAATCACTCTCTCACCACTTTTTTCTGTGCTATCGTTTTTTGTTAGCAATCACTCTACTGATAGAGCGAACGTTTCATGTGCGTCTTAATGCAGCAAAAAAACGACAATTATATATATACACAGCAAACCCGACAATTAGACACCGCGAAACAGATAAACCTGTATCTGGATAGTTTAACATTTAGCTGCTGTGCGAATGGACATAGTTGATGGACTGACGTTTTCATACAAGAGTCTTGAAGTCTCAGACTCTTGTTTCGGTAAACAATTATTGTACTGAGATAGACAGGTTTTTTGCGCGTGTATGTACTGCAAAACAGGCAAATCAGTGTATCTGCGGTTCTACATTTTGTTACAGTAGTATCGGAATGTTTTCATACATAACTCTTGACGAATTTCGCTCTTGTTTCGCTAAATAATTATTCTTGATAATTGCCAGTAAAGAAGGCAAATCCAAAAACAAAGACTTCATACGTTCCAAAATTCTGAATACGTTGTTGACAAAACAATACGTTACAGGCACTTTTTCTGTTTTGTTTTTTTTTACAAATATTATTAACAGCTATTGTGTTTTAAGCGTAGCAATAGGGTCCGATATTTAGACGAGACAAGTATAATGCCGACGAGTCGAAGACGAGTCGCAGTATACTTGTTCGAGTCTAAGTATCGGACCCTATTGCTACGCTGAAAATACAATACCGATTATATAGCTGTTCTGACCTTTATTTGTTGTTCCAAACTTACAAAATGACAGTTTTTGCGTCGATGCGTTGATCTGAGGTTATGATAGCAGACGCCGTTTCTTATGCGCATTAGTTTTGCGTAGGCGCCACACTGACTTTGGAAAAAAACCTAGATTTGACAACACAGCTGTTAAACAGCTTTTTATTAGTTCATTCGTATACAACAAAAAGAAGTTTGAGTTTTTTTTAAATTTTGAACAAGACTACTTATGAAGAAGACCAAAACACAACATCAACGGAAAACTAGAAACAACTGAAGAACTAGGATGCAACAAGGGGAGGAAAAGAGAACAGCTAATCCGTACAAAGCGAGCAGACGGCAGCGACGTTTTCAGTTTGGGTGAATGGCATTTATACTTGTCTCGTCATGAAGCGAATTTGTCAACCTCAGTTATACACGACTACATGAATGTTAGTGCCATGGGTTGTACATCAATACTTCAGAGGGGAAGTGGGGTATTTAGTGTGGAGTTACGAGATAAGAAAAGCCGAATGCAAAAGTTTGTGTCAGTCGGCAACTGTGAACTAAGCTCACAGGCACACAAAAACGGCTGTTCCGTTTTACTCACCTGTTTGTACTACATCTTTCGACTTTGGGCATTTTGTGGTGTTTAGGGACAGAAAATAATAGGTTTAGTCCTGTTTCATCGGGAAGTTAGCAGAAAAGGGTATGCTATCGACATTTGTAAAGCTGAAAAACATTCCCGAGAAGAATTTCAAGTTGTCAGTGTATGCTGTTGTCGATCAGTGAAACATTGTGCTTTTGGATATTGGCAAAAATGGCCGACTTCCGTAGCATTATGCTTTGATGATCGGAAGAGACCATCCAATCACAGCCCCCGAATTCCCCCACGTGTCCATCAGAATAGCTATATAATAACGTGTTTTTTGTGGGTTTTGTTGTAAAAATATATTATGCGGGTTTGCTCATATGCATAGCCAATACGCTATAACTACCCTGAATCTATGGTGACTGTAACGTATTGTTTTGTCAATAACAAACGTTCCAACAACTTACCTTTCTTCTTTTTTGTTTTGTTCAGTAAAGGGGGATTATGAATGGAAATGAAACTGCAAATCAGACAAAGGGAAATTAAGTGATTACAAATCCAAGAAAACACAACTTCTGCTTAAAAGTGAGACGCTATTCTGCGAGGAAGATCTGTCTCTGCCGATTTCGTATTTTCTACTCCCATGCGTGAGCAAGCCTGTGTGCACGTGAGAGTAATTGTAAACCCTGTGCTTCTTTCCCTGATTTCCAGGGGTAAACCGGTTGCTTTTACTCTGTTATAAATCTCTTTTTTCACCAACACGGATTCTACTGCGCCGTCTCAAATAAGAAATGCGTGTACAGTTCAGTTTCAATTACCAGCAAACAATCCCAGCAACATTTGCATTGATCAGTATTGAAATCAAGTATAATGACCCGACTCTCTTCATCTATGTCTCCGTCTCTGTCTCTCTGTCTCTGTCTCTCTGTATTTATGTATCTGTCTCTGTCTTGCTCCCTCTCTTTCTCTCTCTCTCTCTCTCTCTCTCTCTCTCTCTCTCTCTCTCTGTCTCTGTCTTTCTGTCTCTGTCTCTCTCTCTCTGTCTCTGTCTATCTCTCTCTCTCTCTCTCTCTCTCTCTCTCTCTCTCTCTCTCTGTCTCTTTTTCTCTCTCTGTCTCTGTCTGTCTGTCTCTGTCTGTCTCTCTCTGTCTCTCTTTCTCTGTCTGTCTATCTGTCTCTCTCTGTCTCTCTCTCTGTCTTTCTCTCTCTCCGTCTCTCTCTCTCTCTCCTTGTCTCTCTCCTTCTCTCTCTCTCTATCTCTCTCTGTCTTTCTCTCTCTATCTCTTTCTGTCTCTCTCTCTCTCTCTCTCTCTCTCTCTCTCTCCGTCTCTCTCTCTGGTTCTGTGGTTGGCTTCCGCAACTCTCTCAACCTCTCATTCTGTCTCTGTCTGTCTGTTTCTTTCCGTCTGTCTCTTTATTCTATGGTTGTTTGTCCTTCCGTCCATCCGTCCTTCTATAAGTTGTTCTGTCTGTTTGTCTGTGTCTTTCTCTGTCTCTCCCCACCCCCCGCCCCCCCCCCCCCCTCCCCGATCTCTCTCACTTTCTCTCTGTCCCTCTCTCCTTCCTCCCTCCCCACTTTCTCTCTCTTTCTATTTAGTTCCATTTTCTCCGTTTTCTTTTTGTTTCAAAATCCATTTCCGAAGTCCTGATGAACTGAGAGATTTTTACCCAAGGCCAGAAAAATACCTCCCTCTGCGTCTTTTTTGATCTCAAGTCTGATCCTTGTCGCTCAATGTCGACCTTTTGCCCCTTTTTTGCATCCACGCTTCTGTGAACGGTCGCAAATGGAATGCAATTTACGCTATTCATTTGTTTACACGCTTCCATAGAAGACGACTTGCATTTGATTAAATACACTAGAAGCTGTCACGCTAATATTAATGTCTTCTTCTTCTGCTTCAATTACTTGTTCTTGTTCTTGTACGTCTTGTTTTTCTTGTTTTTGTTCTTCGTCTTCTTCTTCTTCTTGTTGTTCTTCTTCTTCTTCTTCTTCTTCTTCTTCTTGACGCCTTCTTGTTCTTCTTCTTCTTCTTGTTCTTGTTTTTCTTGTTCTTGTTCTTCATCTTCTTGTTCTTGTTTTTCTTGTTCTTGTTCTTCATCTTCTTCTTCTTCTTCTTCTTCTTCTTCTTCTTCTTCTTGACGTCTACTTGTTCTTGTTCTTCTTCTTGTTGTTGTTCTTCTTCTTCTTGTTGTTCTTGTTTTTGGCTCACGAAGTGTAGCCTATGCGATCGTAACTTTGTCTGTCTGTGCATGCGTGCGTGCGTGCGTATGTGCGTGCGTGTGTATGTCTGTGGTAGAAACTTTAACATTTCGTCATTTGAAGACGTCACATTATGGCGTAAGAGGGTTAGACGTCACGCGAAGGAATGTCTCGGTCATTGTTATTTTGAGCGGGCCGAGACTATTTGGCAGTCGTGTCTGTAAGTATACATGCAGATCTAGACAGACAGATCTAGATCTAGTGTCTCGCTTTCTTGCACAGTGTCACCTATGCTTACTGTGTGTGTGTGTGTATGTGTGACGGAGTGATTGAGTTTGTGTTACTGTTTGTCGATTTCTTACGTGAGCCTTGAAGGCTTCGCCTCTTGTTCTTGTTGTTTTTCTTCTTCTTCGTCTTCTTCTTTTTACATTTAGTCAAGTTTTGACTAAATGTTTTAACATAGAGGGGGGAATCGAGACGAGGGTCGTGGTGTATGTGTGTGTATGTGTGTGTGTGTGTGTGTGTGTGTGTGTGTGTGTGTGTGTGTGTGTGTGTGTGTGTATGTGTGTGTGTCTGTCTGTCTGTCTGTCTGTGCGTGTGTGTAGTGAGATTCAGACTAAACTACTGGACCGATATTTATGAAATTTGACATGAGAGTTCCTGGGAATGATATCCCCGGACGTTTATTTTTTATTTTTTCGATAAATGTCTTTGATGACGTCATATCCGGCATTTTGTAAAAGTTGAGGCGGCACTGTCACACCCTCATTTTTCAATCAAATTGATTGAAATTTTGGCAAAGCAATCTTCGACAAAGGCCGGACTTTGGTATTGCATTTCAGCTTGGAGGCTTAAAATTTAATTAATGACTTTGGTCATTAAAAATCTGAAAATTGTAATTAAAATTATTTTTTTATAAAACGATCCAAAAATACGTTTATCGTATTGTTCATCATTTTCTGATTCCAAAAACATATAATCATGTTATATTCGGATTAAAAACAAGCTCTGAAAATTAAAAATATAAAAATCATGATTAAAATTAAATTTCCGAAATCGATTTAAAAACAATTTCATCTTATTCCTTGTCCGTTCCTGATTCCAAAAACATATAGATATGATATGTTTGGATTAAAAACACGTTCAGAGAGTTAAAAAGAATAGAGATATAGAAAAGCGGGCTATCCTCCTCAGCGCAACCGCTACCGCGCTTTTCTGTATTGTTAATTTCACTGCCTTTGCCACGAGCGGTGGACAGACGATGCTACGAGTGTACGGTCTTGCGGAAAAAAATGCAATGCGTTCAGTTTCATTCTGTGAGTTCGACTGAGCTTGACTAAATGTTGTATTTTCGCCTTACGCGACTTGTTTACATTTAGTCAAGTTTTGACTAAATGTTTTAACGTAGAGGGGGGAATCGAGACGAGGGTGTGGTGTATGTGTGTGTGTGTGTGTGTGTGTGTCTGTCTGTCTGTGTGTGTGTGTAGAGCGATTCAGACTAAACTACTGGACCGATCTTTATGAAATTTGACATGAGAGTTCCTGGGAATGATATCCCCGGATGTTGTTTTCTTTTTTTCGATAAATGTCTTTGATGACGTCATATCCGGCTTTTCGTGAAAGTTGAGGCGGCACTGTCACACCCTCATTTTTCAATCAAATTAATTGAAATTTTGGCCAAGCAATCTTCGACGAAGGCCGGACTTCGGTATTGCATTTCAGCTTGGTGGCTTAAAAATTAATTAATGACTTTGGTCATTAAAAATCTGAAAATTTAAAAAAAAAAAAAAATTATAAAACGATCCAAATTTTTGTTCATCTTATTCTTTTTCATGTTCTGATTCCAAAAACATATAAATATGTTATTCGGATTAAAAACAAGCTCTGAAAATTACGCTAGTACAAGGGCTCAGCAGACTTTAATTGTGTGTCTGTCTGTGTGTCTGTCTTTCTCCACTTAACAGCTTATTGCTGGGAAACTACTGGGCGCAGTTCGTTCAAAAGTTGATACACTAACTTGATAATAGGTCCGATTGATCGTATTAAAACTTCATAATGTTACCTGGGACCTAAATACGAAATAAACCACAAAAACGACTTGGCCGTAGGAGGAGTTCACACCGGCGGGGCAACACGCAGCCATTGACCTGATAGAACAGCCGAACGCGTCACACAAAAATACGTCATGACAAAGTTACACGCAAAGCGAAAGAGACTTTGACGTCATTTACTTTTGTTCGGAATTTTTCGTCTGTTCCTAGCTTGTCAGTGAAGACCTGACGTGAGTAAGCTTACCCAAAACGTCTTTGTTCTCTATTCTCATTGCAGCTGTGAAATAATCAGTCTTGTGTCTCGGTCGTGTAGGTACAGAGTTTGCTTCTGCAATCATTGTGTTCGTGTTGATGACGGCTTCATAAGACAAAAGAATAAGCGAATCTATCGCGAGGAAGATGTTTATGTACAAATCACCGAACCCAACCCATTTTTTGTGTGCATTTTTCTGAAGAATAAACTGCATGTGGTTAATTTCATCCGTTTAATGCTTGTCGAAACATATCTGATCACAGATGAGGTCGCAGTTTGTAGGTTGAATCTATGAATCGGCCAGAGATAGATCTGCATTTCTGGTCAGAAACCAACATTCACACCACAGACATTCCAAACATTTATATTTATTGAGCGAGCCAGTCTGAAGAGTACTCGGGTCCAGCGCGAGCGTTTTTTATGTTATTCCTTGTCGGTTCCTGATTCCAAAAACATATAGATATGATCTGTTTGGATTAAAAACATGCTCAGAAAGTTAAAACGAAGAGAGGTACAGAAAAGCGTGCTATCCTTCTCAGCGCAACTACTACCCCGCTCTTCTTGTCAATTTCACTGCCTTTGCCACGAGCGGTGGAATGACGATGCTACGAGTATACGGTCTTGCTGAAAAATGGCATTGCGTTCAGTTTCATTCTGTGAGTTCGACAGCTACTTGACTAAATGTTGTATTTTCGCCTTACGCGACTTGTTTATAATTTTATTTGCCAGCTCCTTTATGGCAATGACAAGTTCATGTCTTTTTGATCTTTTGACAGACAGACAAAAGCCGCCAGACCCCATCACAAACAGAACTTTACAATCCACAGGTGTTGCCTCCACACACACACACACACACACACACACACACACACACACACACACACACACACACACACACACACACACACACACACACACACACTCACAGAAGCCGTATATATCTATCTATATATATAAATATATAGAGAGAGATGACAGTGGATTTTTCGATAAATAGATTCGACCTTTGCATTTTTACAGTGAGGACAACGTACGGGTACATGCAAGGAAAGCCCACAACTTCTAAGGCGAACAACTCTGCAGAGTCTGCTGTGAAGGGCGACGGTAGTCTCCCTGTCACACTCGACCCCCTTTGAATGAACTTTGTCCCCAAAGTTCGGAACCATGGACCCGCCAAGCTTAGGTCCCTCCCAGGTGGAATGGGAACAGCACGAAAATGATTCAGTGGCCTGAACATTTCATGTCGAGTCCCATCGCTGTCGACGACGCCAAATGTAACCGAGTGCCGAAACACCACAATTATAATAATAATAATAATAATATGGGAGATTTATAGAGCGCTTTACATTCTCAAAGCGCTTTACAATGACAAACATACATAATACATACAAAGCAAAGCAAAAGCATGTGCAGCAGCATTCAGCACACAAGTGAACAACGAAAACTCAAACACTACATCAATACAATCTGCAAGCATACTAACACAGGCAAAACATTCAAACATTCAAACACCTGATTCAAAAATGCACCATGTTGAAATAAAATTAATCAAAATACTGGGTGAAGAAGTGTGTTTTAAGGTTTGATTTGAAGGAACAGAATGTTTGGCAGTGTCGGATAGAGTAAGGGAGAGAGTTCCACGCAACGGCAGCAGAGTGGGAGAAGGCTCTCTGGCCGTGCTGTTTGCGACTAAAAGAAGATAGACGGAATATTCTAGTGTCTACAGAGGAGCGGAGGGATCGTGAGGGTGTATAGAGTGTGAACAGGTCAGACAGGTAGGATGGGGCTGAGCCAGATATTATTTTGTAGCAGATACAGCAGCACTTGGGATTCTCCGCTCTACAGGGAGCCAATGAAGTTTCTTTAGCAAGGGGGAACAGGACTGGGACCGAGGGGCTTTGCAGACAAGCCGGGCTGCAGAATTTTGAACGCGCTGCAAAGGATGGATGACAGACCGAGGACAGCCAATGAGAACAGAATTTCCGTAGTCTAATCGAGAAAGAATGTAGGAGGAAACAAGGGTCTTGGTGGCATCTTCGGTAAGGTATGGGCGGATAGAACCTATTCTCTTAAGCTCGATGTAAGCGGACTGACAGACTTTCATAACATGGTGTTTCATGGAGAGATCGCTATCAAGAAAGATGCCAAGATCACGGACGGAGTCTGAGAATTCAATAGTGCTGCTGCCCAAAGTGATAGAAGGAGGGAGAGAGAGAGAGGAGGAGAGGGAGGATTTGGTGAAACGAATGGCTTCTGTTTTGTCACAGTTAAGTTTGAGCTTGTTAGTGGACATCCAGAGTTCAACGTCAGCAATGCAAGACTGAAGGGAGGTGGTCATCTGGGCGTATTCTGAGGGAGTCGCTGAGTTCTGAAGCTGAGTGTCGTCAGCAAACATTTCGTGGGAAACGGAATGTCTGTCGATGAGGTCAGTCAGAGGGGAGGTGTACATGATGAACAGCACGGGCCCGAGCACAGAGCCCTGGGGAACGCCAAAAAGGAGGGAGGTTTCCTGGGATGGGACGTCGTTTACAGTTACAAAATTTGTTCTGTCTGAGAGATAGGATCTGAACCAATTTAGAACTGAATTTTGGATGCCGAAAGTGTGCTCAAGGCGGGACAGCAGGATTTCATGATCAATTGTATCGAAAGCGGCCGAAAGGTCTAACAGGAGGAGCAGGGAAATGTTGTTATCGTCTAAGGAAGTCAAAATGTTGTTGAGGATACTAAGGACTGCGGTCTCTGTGCTATGGTCCGTGCGGTAGGCTGACTGGTGCGGAGTGAGGAGGTTGTTGGCAGAGAGGTGGGAGGAGAGCTGGTCTAGGACTATCTTCTCTAGGATTTTAGAAAGAAAGGGAAGGTTTGAGATGGGCCTGTAGTTCTTAAGTACGTTGGGGTCGAGGGAGCTTTTCTTCAGAAGGGGTTTAATGACAGCTTTTTTGAAATCTGAGGGGACGGTGCCAGTGGAAAGGGACTCGTTCAGTATTCTAGTGATGGTGGGTAGAAGGACGTCTAAGTGATCACAGAGGAGGGGGGTGGGGAGGGGGTCAAGGTCGCAGGACGTTTTGGCAGACTTCACAATGAGTTTACGAACACAATCTTCAGAGACTGGGGTGAAAACAGAAAACGAATTTCCAACAAAAATGGGAGAGCGGTCTGAGCCGCTATGCTGGGCGAAGCTGTTGCGGATGGTCAAAATCTGTTCATGAAAATACTTAGAAAAAACATCTGGTAGTTTAGACATGTCATGTACAGTTGGAAGAATGACCTGTTTTGCTTTTCCAATCACCTTTGAAGGCGAAGTCCACTCAAACGGGATTGAGAATAACTGTTATGGCTTCTGGAAGGAAGGCCTGAACATACAGACACACCAAAGCCGCCAGACCACATCACAAACAGAACTCTACTATCCACAGGTGTTGCCCACACACACACACAAACACACACACACACACACACACACACACACACACACACACACACACACACACACACACACACACACACACACACAGAAGCCGTATATATATATATGTATATCTATATATATAAACATATAGAGATAGATGACAGTGTATTTTTCGCGAGGCTATAAATTGATTCGACCTTTTCACTTTTACAGTAAGGACAACTTACGGGTGCAATGAAAGCGTTCTGGACAGTGCAGTTAGTAACGGGAATATGGATTGACGCCACACGAAGGAAGGGAGATAAACGCTGAAAACACTGGAGAAGATAAGGAAGAGTTACTGGGAATGGATCCAGAGAAAAACCAAAATCGGTTCAGCGCTGCGCGCTGAGAGCACGTGTTGAAATATCGCATCGAGCAGGTTGTGTCCGGGGTCTACCTGAATAGGCCCACCAATTTGAAACAGATCCATCAAGAACCTTGGGCGTGCATCGCGGACACACACACACACACACACACACACACACACACACACACACACACACACACACACACACACACACACACACACACACACACACACACACACAAGTCGTATATATATATTTAGATAGATAGATTGTGTGAACAGTAGGGGAGG
>NC_090254.1:39692034-39707034 GCF_037325665.1 Littorina saxatilis | reverse complement strand
TCGGTCCAGTAGTTTAGTCTGAATCGCTCTACACACACACACACAGACACACACACACACACACACGCACATACACCACGACCCTCGTCTCGATTCCCCCCTCTACGTTAAAACATTTAGTCAAAACTTGACTAAATGTAATAAAAATGGACACAGTCTGAACCAGCATGGTCTTTTATTCTTGGTTTGACGGAATCATCCCCGAAACGCAATTGAGTTGAAGATGTTCGTTGAGTGTTCGATCTGGTGTTGAGTCAATTCATGTTGTGTTTTTTAACTGTCGCCTTATTTGTCTAATCGGTCTGCGTCAATACATCGATGGAAATGTAGAATTGATCCGTTGAACAATTTGTTTCAACCCACTAAGCAAAGAGTGTTCTGCTTTAATGTTCTTTCCCACTCTAGTCCATTCTCTGCGTATATATATTTGTCCAAATAAAGACGTGCCCCCCAAATGTACGTATTCTTATTTGCATCGATTCTCAAACATTGAACTTCCAAGGAGCAGCAGGAAGTACTGTCACCGTCTCCTTCGATTCCCGATTGTCGTCACCCAATCATGTCCCATCATGCCCGCGCACGCTTCCGGTCGATGGGCGATTTGCCAGCGAGTGGTCGTCGGACAAACGTCTTGTCGGAATCCAAACAATCCGCCAAGTGTCTGGTCTCCGCGGCAAACCTTGTGTGTGAGTTTGAAGAACAGCCTTACTTGTGCGACTTCTGATGCAAATCGTTTGTGCAAATAACAAAGGTCTGGGCTGTGCATATGTGTTGTGTTTGGTGGTCAGTCGCGAGACTTCGACTTCGCGCCTCCGTACTTGCTCGGGGGTGGGGCTCGGGAGGGGGGGGGGGTGATTAAGAATTCTGCCACTGTAGTTGCCCAGGTTGATTGGGTTTCCTTGGCTTTTAATCCGGTTTCAGTTTTATGCTGTGGGAAAAAGAGAAGAGGCAGGGGGTGGGGGGGGGGGGGGGGGGGGGGGGGTAGGGGGGTGCATGAACACTCCGCGCACTTTCCCAATTTTGAAGCTTCCGCGCATGTGAAACTCCCGCGCGTGGTGTATATGTAAGATGCGCGCGTGTTTTAGCAAAATGTGATGTGAAACTAGCGCGCGTGTCTTTGCTCGGTCAAATGTGAGACATTGAGACATTAACAACTGACACTTGTATATCCATGAAAACTGACACTTGTATATCTATGTATAAGAATATTTTGTTCACTTATTATATAACAGAAATTACAGAAATTTCGGGTGTCTGGTATCACAGTCACAGAGACTGCAGCAAAGGTACAAGAGGGGGGAAGTCACAGCATGGCCGGCAAATTTTTCCAGGCCATGGACTTGACGTATTCCTTCCTGTCGATTTCCCCCGTGTTGTATCGTTGCTGCAGTCTCCCCAGTTCCAGCAGTTTCTGCCTTCGTTGCGGCCGTAGGGACTGTGAGTACGCGCGCAAGTTGTATGAGCCGAACCAGTAATTCGTGCGCGGAAGTTACAACCCGATATTGCGCGGAGCATACATGTATTTTACAAGCGCGGAATTTACATATGCGCGGAAATTACCGGCTGCGGGGTAGGGGTTGTGGTTGGAGGGGGAGTGTCAAAACCTAGCAGCTACTGGCTTTTATTTCGTCTTTTGTTGTGTTTTCGTCGTTTTCTTCATTTTCAAAGCCGGCAGTCGATCGGGAGGTCGTGGGTTCGAACCCCGGCCGGGTCATACCTAAGACTTTAAAATTGGCAATCTAGTGGCTGCTCCGCCTGGCGTCTGGCATTATGGGGTTAGTGCTAGGACTGGTTGGTCCGGTGTCAGAATAATGTGACTGGGTGAGACATGAAGCATATGCTGCGACTTCTGTCTCGTGTGTGGCGCACGTTATATGTCAAAGCAGCACCGCCCTGATATGGCCTTTCGTGGTCGGCTGGGCGTTAAGCAAACAAACAAACAAACAAACTCAAGGATGGAGATTTTAGGCTCACGCCTAGGCTTACAATCTGTCCCTGCTAAACTAAGACATAAAAATAAAGACAATAAAAGGACAATTGTCAATCGCAATCATACAGTATTACTAATTACAACATTACCTATACGAATTAATGCATGATAGAACATTGAAATGTACATGTATGTCAATATAATACAAAGGAAAAGAAAAGTCGACTTGCACACACACGCGCGCCGCATGCCTGCAATCACGTTCGCACTCAATACAACACACACTCACACACACACACACACACACACACACACACACACACACACACATTCACACACACACACACACACACACACATACACATATGCGCACACTCACACACACACACACACACACACAGACATATACGCACGCACAGAGAGAGAGAGAGAGAGAGAGAGAGAGAGAGAGAGAGAGAGAGAGAGAGAGAGAGAGAGCACCTTACAGAACAACTGTACACCAAATGACATTAAATCACCATTCAGAAACACTTTAAGGGAGACTTTTACGGAAGCACATTATTTGAACCCAAACAGCACTGTGAATCTCAGGACCGCTGCAAGGGAAGTAACGGACGGTGCCCAAGATAACTCGCAGCAGACTTTTACAACTCTACACATTTGAACCCAGGCAGCAACATTAATTTGAAGACTCCAACAAGAGACACAAACGCGGTACGCAGGAGGAATTGAGGCAGACTCAAACAGCAGCTTATTGTTTGAACCCATGCAGCACCATTAATCTCAGGTCTCCATCAAGACCCACAAACACGCGGTACCAAGGAGGAGTTGAAGCAGACTCGAACAACAGCTTATTATTTGAACCCAAGCAGCACCATTAATCTCAGGTCTCCATCAAGACCCACAAACACGCGGTACCAAGGAGGAGTTGAACCAGACTCGAACAACAGCTTATTGTTTGAACCCAAGCAGCACCATTAATCTCAGGTCTCCATCAAGACCCACAAACACGCGGTACCAAGGAGGAGTTGAACCAGACTCGAACAACAGCTTATTATTTGAACCCAAGCAGCACCATTAAACACAGGACTCCATCAAGACACACAAACACGCGGTACCACGGGGGAACGGAAGCAGACAAGAAGATCCTCCCGCCCTGAAATTCAACCAGCCCGGGGGGATCTCCAGTTCCTGTCAGCTAATTAGCACAGCCACGACAGAGCATTTCAAGCGCTCACAATTAGAGGGCATTGTCCACGCGTTGACAGCGTGACAAACTCACTGGTTATCCTCTGTCCACTCCTGTGTCCATCTCCGTCCAGTTCTGCCTTCTGTTGCTTCGCTGGGCGCCGGATGGCTTTGCGGAGTAGTCTTTGATATGCAGCTGTGTGATTGGCTGTTGGTTGAGGTGTGTCTTTTGTGGTGTCCGCGTGTCCGCATAGAGAGCACGTTTTAGTTCGATTAATAGAGTTATCCCCGAGTACGCAGTACTAGGGTCCAGCAGACTTTAATTGTGTGTCTGTCTGTCTCGACTTAACAACTTATTGCTGGGAAACTACTGGGCGCAGTTCGTTCAAAAGTTGATACACTAACTTGATAATAGGTCCGATTGATCGTATTAAAACTTCATAATGTTACCTGGGACCTAAATGCCAAATAAATCACAAAATCCACTCTTAACGGCGGGCGCAATTCGCGGTGGGATAGAACAGCCGTTCGGCTAATCCGCCAGCCAGCCAGCGACAGCGACACCAGGCTTAGTGCGTGCGTGCGTGCTTTGCGTGCGTGTACCACTGTGCGCGAGGAGTATCTTAGGCATTTGAGTTCACTGGCGAATGATAGAATTGGTGGCTTGGTGGAAAGCGTTTACGACTATGGCTAAAGTGATCCGGGTTCGATTCCCGTCATGGGCTGTCTGGTGTTTTTTTTATATATACTCAACAGTAAAAGAAAGTACACATTTTTGAATTTTGTGTCGCAGTCGTAATATCAAACGCAATGAATTATTGCTTTGAATACTGTTCACGGAGGCAATGTTACAGTAGAATGTATGTAAGCGTGTTGGCATGGAGATCGCGCATTAGTTTGATTATGAGCGTTATATAATTATACTCAACGGCAAAATATAGTGCACACTTTTGAATTTGTTGTCTCTAGCGTAAAATTAAACATGGTGGATTTTTGCTTTGAGTAGAGTTCATTGAGGCAATTGTTACTGTGGTTGATTTTTAGTAATCTGCACACGGGAACGGCGTTCGGTTTGCACGTGCATGTTGATTTTTTTCTCCGTCGCACAGGTAGAAATACACAGATTTGCTTCTAATAATTTACGATGATGGGGATAACGAAAAAGGAAAAACAAAGTCTAATAATTCTTACGTGTGTGACGTTACACGTGGTCGAATTGGGCATTTTTAAGAGAAAAGTCACTCCAACTTTTGACAGTATAAATGTGATAGTAGTTTTCAATTGTGTGTGAGTACAGAGAATGGAGGTAGCTCTCTTAATCTCAGCAATTTAGTGTGATTATTATCAAGTTACGTGGGTGCAAAGAAGTGCAAAAGTGTTTGCTGTTTTGGGCAGATTATTCACCATACACACTACAAAATGGTGTGAAATTCGGTGTGCACATTCATAAGCATGCTTTGGGTACAAATATCAAGAGAATCTAACGGTTGTGTGTCAATTTAAAGCAAATATAATTGTGTCTACTCGTGACAGCAACATTTGTCAATGCTCAAAGAATCAACATGCATCACCCTCATGGGCTATCTAAAGTTTTCTATTTACATGTTCTTGAGGACAGTTTGTATTGTACCCAAAATTGAGTAAGCTTCCTTTGGAATATGCACAAGTGTTCTAACATAAACTTTAATATCAATTGCAACGCACCATAAAAGCGTAGTCACAAAACCCAAATTCTTTGTGTTTTTCTTTTTCTTTTTTTTCTGAAATTCGTTATTTCATTGCTTTTGTTGCTTTTGATCGAATAAAGTTTAAAAAACCCAAAGTTGTTCTATGTTTTATTATGAATTCAGAGATTGTAAAAGAGAGTAGAGATCGCTGTGGCAATTGTCTGACTTTTGATTTTGACCCCTACCTTGTTCTTATGTCTCCCAGATCAACAATATTAATTCTGAGTCATGTACACTTTGAAGGCAAAATGAAACATGTCTTCGGTGATTACCTTTGTTTTATGATGAATTAAAAAAAAAAGGTGTGCATCAAAACAAACACGCTGTGTATGATCTGCTGCTGCAGGGCGTATAAGCTTATAGTGGACGCACTGTGGAGAGTACGGATTAGTCCAGATCGATTGGCTTACGATAGATAGTTGCTGCGTTATAAAGAGCACGCATTAGTTTAGATTAGAAGCTCTGATTTTAGTACTTTATTAGTTTACAATAGAAGCTTAGTTCAAATTGTTCAAAATGGTGGTGACTATGCAGTCGTCGTTTATTCTTTCTGTCGTACTTAAAAAGCCGGGCCTTGATATTCGCGAAATAAGTGGATCTTTTTTGCACCTGCTCTCCACCACGCCAATCCGACCCCCCCCCCCCCCCCCACACACACCCGTGCAATAGTAGGGCTCTTCTGCTCAGAGGTGACAATGATTGCAATGGACTATTGGGTTTCTATTTTCGTGATTCGATGTGTGTATACAGTGGAACCCCCCTTTTAAGACTCCCTCCTTTTTAAGACCCTGTTTTCTGAGCCTTTCTATGCATTACCCTCTGTAAAATTACCCCCATTTTAAGACTCCCTCCTTTTTAAGACCTTGTTTTCTGAGCCTTTCTATTCATTACCCTCTGTAAAATTACCCCCATTTTAAGACTCTCTCCTTTTTAAGACCTTGTTTTCTGAGCCTTTCTATGCATTACCCTCTGTAAAATTACCCCCATTTTAAGACTCCCTCCTTTTTAAGACCTTGTTTTCTGAGCCTTTCTATTCATTACCCTCTGTAAAATTACCCCCATTTTAAGACTCCCTTCTTTTTAAGACCTTGTTTTCTGAGCCTTTCTATGCATTACCCTCTGTAAAATTACCCCCATTTTAAGACTCCCTCCTTTTTAAGACCTTGTTTTCTGAGCCTTTCTATTCATTACCCTCTGTAAAATTACCCCCATTTTAAGACTCCCTCCTTTTTGAGACCTTGTTTTCTGAGCCTTTCTATGCATTACCCTCTGTAAAATTACCCCCAATTTAAGACTCTCTCCTTTTTAAGACCTTGTTTTCTGAGCCTTTCTATGCATTACCCTCTGTAAAATTACCCCCATTTTAAGACTCCCTCCTTTTTAAGACCTTGTTTTCTGAGCCTTTCTATTCATTACCCTCTGTAAAATTACCCCCATTTTAAGACTCCCTCCTTTTTAAGACCTGATTTTCTCAGATAGTTAGAGGTCTTAAAATGTGGGTTCCACTGTATTCTTGCGAGCCTTCACTTATACACGGGAGAGAAATATGTATCCTACATACATGAAAGAGCTAGACAACCCATGACATAAACCATAAACCATACACCCACACGTCAAACAAGAGGCGAAGCCTTCAAGGCTCACGTAAGAAATCGACAAACAGTAACACAAACTCAATCACTCCGTCACACGTACATACACACACACACACACATACACACACACACACAGTAAGCATAGGTGACACTGTGCAAGAAAGCGAGACACTAGATCTAGATTTGTCTGTCTGCATGTAGCCTACTTACAGGGACACGACTGCCAACTAGTCTCGGCCCGCTCAAAATAACAATGACCGAGACTTTCAGTAATTCCTTCGCGTGACGTCTAACCCTCTTACGCCATAATGTGACGTCTTCAAATGTTAAAGTTTCTACCACAGACATACACACGCACACACGCACACACGCACAGACAGACAAAGTTACGATCGCATAGGCTACACTTACGTGAGCCAAAAATAGGTGTGGTTACGGTAACCCGACCTACCCTATTTTTAGGGGACGACCCTATAATTTTTTTATTACATTTGTCACAACAACAACAACAACAAAACAAACAAAAAACGAGTGCAGAAAACGCAATGAAAGCGACAGCGCTCGAGTCGCACACTTATGTCCCTGTCAAGTAGGTTTAATGTGTACACATTAGAAAAAAAAGTTTTAAAAAAACCAGTGATTGCCTACCTTCCTACCCTATTTTGGGGGGGCTATGTTACCTTAACCACACCTATTTTTTTTTTTTTTTTTGAGGGGGGGGGGGGGGGGCCTAACGTAAATGAGGTTGTGTCACACAAGTGAGGCAGGAAGCTCACTTTCAACTACTCATGATGACAGAGTCTTCGAGACAAACGTCATTCTAAGAACACTGTTTGCGCTGGCTGTTTCCCCTGGAACAATTTTGAGAACGTGCACGTCACTTTGTACTTTCTAGAGTGACGTCGTTTTGTTTTTACGTCAAGTACTCACGAGGCTTTGGAAGAGATCAAGGTTCCATAAGATTAAGCGTCTTCAATTTGGGCAAGTCGACTCCGGGATATGTTTGAAGCAGAAGGTACGCCAGTATAGTATGTATTATCAACATAATACCACATGGCTTGCTGTGTCATACCAGATTGACGGTCGTTGCTTTTTCAAATACTGAAAAGCTCACTTTTGGTAGCATTTCAATACTCAAAAGAGAAATGAGTGTGAATCTTGAACAACACAGCAAGTCATGTAGCATTATTTATGTCGTCACGCTGACTGGACCTCAAAATGTCGACTCTTCTGTCAACGTGTGACGTCACTCCCATGGGGTTATTTCCGGACAGAAATGCAAATACACTCAGCCAGAAACAGAGATGGAGAAGTATTACTTAGGACAAAAAGGAACTACGGGGACATAGGTGATCAGACCTTGTGACAACACCAATCCGACAGAATTCACCTCATCTTCAGCAGTACGTGCAGGCGTATGGATTTTGCTGTCAATAGGTCAATTCGAGTGTGTGTCATCTTTTGATCTTATCTTTGCCTCTCCAGTGCGTAGGATATAATGAAATGCAGTGTGTGTGCGTGGAAAATTAGGATTGTGACTGGAGAGTGTGGGTGTAGCTTAGCCGAGTGTGTGGAGTGGGGAGGGATGTGTGTGTGTGTGTGTGTGTGTGTGTGTTTTAGGGAGGCCCATTTGTCTCAAGGGTAAAAAGTGCATATCGAGGAATTTTTACAGTGCTGTAATTACCTTTAAAATTGGCTCCTGATTCTGGCTCCAAAACGTCATTCACACGGTTTTGATTTGAGCTGTCATTATGTTGACGTTCTCCGCTGTCTTCCCTCCTTGCAAATATATATATATATAGACTAGAATAAATACCCGCTTGGCCGGGGCCGGGAAGAAGTAGAGCCGAATGATACCCGGCTTCGCCGGGAAGAAGTAGAGCCGAACATACCCGGCTTCGCCGGGAAGTAGTAGAGGAATACCCGGCTTCGCCGGGATGAAAGCGTTGTGGACAGTGACCTTCTAAAAATAGTAACGGGAATATCCGGCTTCGCCGGGATGAAAGCGTTGTGGACAGTGACCTTCTAAAAATAGTAACGGGAATATGGATTGACGTCACACGAAGGAAGGGAGATAAACGCAAAACACTGGAGAAGATAAGGAAGAGTTACTGGGAATGGATCTGGGAAGATGAACAGAAAAACCAAAATCGGTTCAGCGCTGCGCGCTGAGAGCACGTGTTGAAAATTCTCATCGACCAGGTTGTGTCCGGGGTCTACCTGAATATGCCCACCAAATTTGAAGCAGATCCATCGAGAACTTTGGCCGTGCATCGCGAACACACACACACACACACACACACACACACACACACACACACACACACACACACTCACACAGACACAAGTCGTATATATATATCGATATATGTATCGATTGGAGATTGGATTTCCCTTCTTTGAGTCATGTGACGTCAGAGGCCGACAAAACTTTATAATTTGGTGTTTCAGGTTGACCGAAACTTTAAAGGAACTACAAAACACACGTACGTCATGTGTTTGATTCCATGTGTGTGTGCTGTTCAATGTCAAAACAACAACAAAGTCAGTACATGACGTGTGTTTTGTAGTTCCTTGGAAGTTTCGGTCAACCTGAAACACCCAAATATGAAGCAAATGTGTTTGATTGCATGTCAGTGTGTGTGTGCTCGTTCAATCGTCAAAACAACAACAAATTCATAGTACCTGAAAGGAATTCGATCGATACATAAATGTTATTTGCGTGTTTGACCAAAATATGACATTTTACACAGATCTCGACAGTCATTGTTCACCTCGACCGCTATCGCGGTCTCGGAGAACAATGACTGTCTCGATCTGTGTAAAATGTCATATTTTGGTCAAACACGCAAATAACGTATAATATCTACCGTTATACACTCACGTCAAACAAATGATTATGTACATTTGACTAGATAATTAATGTGAACCACACTTTTCCACTTTATATTTGTTGGTGTTAGTCGAGAATGACAGGGCGGAATAACCCGTTGATTCTAAAATTGAACATAACCAAACTCAAACATTGTTAGCATCTTTCTCCGCGAACCTTACGGAAAAAACTATTTCATTTTCTTCATCGTTTATGTAGCAAAAAGATTGCGGTGAACTAAACGATGGACTTAGTCGTGCTGAAACAGCCTTTTCTTGTGTAAATGACATTTTCTTTTAGCACTGCGAACACTCGCAGATTTACTTTTCTGTGCACTCCACTTCGCTCAACACTATTGTTTTTGTCGGCGGTTGCGATTTTTCTTTTGTTTTTGTTTTCCTTCAGATACTTTAATTTTCATAGAGGGAATAACCAGAAGTCACAAGGAGTAAACTCAGGTCCGAAGAATGTGTGAGGCAAAAATGGGATCATTTAGACTTTAAGGAATGGAGGCACGGCCCTTATTTCGTGGAGGCTGGCATTGTCATGGAGAAGATGGGAGGTCTGGGTTTCGCAGTTTAGTCGTTAACTGCTGAACTCGTGAGTTACTTTGGGTAATAAGGTCCTGTATAGTATGTGACAGTGACAGTTCTGTTAGCAAAAAATTATCGACAGCAACGGGACCTTTGTGGTCGCAAAATACAGCGAATAGCACTGTTTCTTCTTTGAAACCCTTGCTTACAAATGTAGTGCGTCTCGTAATTGTGGCCCAATTGTTTTGTGTTTTCTGGCAATAATATAGAAGGAAACCAAAGTCTCATTATCAGTGACTAGATTCATCACAAGTGTGGGTCTACTTGGTTCAAAACGGTTAAGCAGATCGCGTGCAAGAGGAACTTGTTGCTTCTTCCGTTTCCCTGTCAGCTAATGAGGCATTCATTTTGCGGCCAGCTTTTGAAGCTGAAGGTCATTGTGTAGAATTCTGTGAACGGTTCTATATGAAAGTTTAAGTCTTGCACTATATACTCGTATGTTCACTTTTCAATCTTAGTTCTTAAGTTTTGATACAGCAGCTACATTAATTTCGTTTGCAGAGCTGTTCGGACGTCTTGTTGGCTATTCCGAGTTGTTCCCTTTTTCCCCAGTTTTGATTTCCCTTTTCTTCTGTCAGATTGTAAATTATGTAGCAGCTTTGTTTCATGTTACTTTCTTCACCTTCCCAGCCAGCAAGACATTATCGGCCGAACACCCTTCAAAAAGTCGGGCCGGTGACGTCAAAACATACGACGCGGGTGTTGGCCCGACTAACTTTTGCAAAGAGGCAACGATGCGGCCGATAGGCGGCCGAACACCTGCACTATGGCGGCACGCATCCGGTCCGATGTTAATCGGCCCGATGACTTGTTTGACCTGCGGTCCGACACCTTATGCCGAGATCGGGAAGATATCGATTTCAGCGGGAAGACATCGGGACGATGTCGGCATAAGGTGTCGGGCCGCAGGTCCAACAAGCCATCGGTCTGATTAACATCGGACCGGATGCGTGCCGCCATAGTACAGGTGTTCGGCCGCCTGTCGGCCGCCTCGTTGCCTCTTTGCAAAAGTTAGTCGGGCCAACACCCGCGTCGTATCTTTTGACGTCACCTGCCCGACTTTTTGAAGGGTGTTCGGCCGACTATCGGCCGCTAATGTCTTGCTGGCTGGGTGTAGCTACAGATACAGCAGTATGTACCACCACCACCCCCCCCCCCCCCCCCAAGTGTAACAGTGCAAAATTCACTTACAGCTACAGCTACAGCAGTATAACCCCCCCTCCCCCCAGTGTTACAGTGGAAAACAAACCTACAGATACAGCAGTGTGTACAACCCCCCCCCCCCTCCAGTGTAACAGTGCAAAACAAATCACCAGCTAGAGATACAGCAGTATGGGGAACCCCCCGCCCCTACCGCCCTCACTGTAACAGTACAAAACACACCTACAGCTACAGATACAGCCGTATACACCCCCCCCCCCCTCAGTATTACAGTATAAAACACACCTACAGCAACAGATTCAGCAGTATATACAACCCCCCAAGTGTAACAGTGCAAAAATTACTTACAGCTACAGCTACAGCAGTATGTACACCTCCCCTCCCCCTTAGTAACAGTGCAAAACACACCTACAGCTACAGCAGTATGTACAACCCCCAACCCCCCCCCCCCACCACTGTAACAGTACAAAACTCATTTACAGCTACAGATTCAGAATTATGTACATCCCCCTCCCCCCGCTGCCACCACTGTAACAGTACCAAACATACCTACAGCTTCAGATACAGCAGTATGTACAACACTCAACCGCCTTCCCCCGTGTAGAGTGCAAAACACACCTAGACCTACAGATACAGCAGTATGTACAACCCCACCCCCTGTGTGCAAAACACACCTACAGTTACATATACAGCAGTATGTTCAACCCCCCCCCCCCCCCTCCCCGCCTACTGTAACAGTTCATAACACACCTACAGCTACATCAGTATGTACAAACCGCCCCCCCCCCCCCCCCCAAGTGTAACAGTACAAAACACGCCTACAGCTACAGATACATCAGTATGTACACCCCACCCCCCAAGTGTAACAGTGCAAACCACACTTACAGCTACAGATTCAGCAGTATGTACTCCACCCCCACCCCCCCCCCCCCCCCCCCCCCGTGTAACAGTGCAAAAATCACTAACAGCTATACAGCAGTATACCCCCCCTCCCCGTACAGCTACAGCAGTATAAACAAGAAGGGCAAAGCCCATACGACTCACATGCTTGACCTTGACCTTTACATGACCTTGGCCTTCAGGGTCAAGGTCAAATAACTAAACCTAGCAATGACATCATACACTAAGAACTGCTTTACACATTTTTCCTACCAAAATACATGTGACCTTGACCCAAGGTCAAGGTCATCCAAGGTCATGCAACACAAAGCTGTTAATTCAAGACATAGGAAGTACAATGGTGCTTATTAGCGAGCTTTAGATTGACCAACGAAACTTAGTTCGTAGCGATCCCTTTCGTTTCCGGTTATGCAATCGGGAAATCCCTGCGAACTTTTCTTCGCGCCTGCGGTTCTGAGGCGGTAGCACCTTTAGAAGCAGACGAAATGTTTGTCGTGCTCATCCAAACCAATGGCTAAAACATTGGATAGTGTTCGTGTGTTGCACCACACTTTGAATTGTTGGGTGTGACGAAAACTCGTGGTGACGATTTTAAACCATGTTGGGTCACGCATGGTCCAATCTTACATGGTCCAATCTTACATGGTCCAACCTTACATGGTCCAACCTTACATGGTCCAATCTTACATGGTCCAATATTACATGGTCCAATAATATATATATGGACCATGTAAGATTGGACCATGTAAGGTTGGACCATGTAAGGTTGGACCATGTAAGATTGGACCATGTAATATTGGACCATGTAAGATTGGACCATGTAAGGTTGGACCATGCAAGATTGGACCATGTAAGATTGGACCATGTATGGTTGGACCATGTAAGGTTGGACCATGTAAGATTGGACCAATCTTACATGGTCCAATATTACATGGTCCAACCTTACATGGTCCAATCTTACATGGTCCAATATTACATGGTCCAACCTTACATGGTCCAATCTTACATGGTCCAATATTACATGGTCCAATATTACATGGTCCAATAATATATATATGGACCATGTAAGATTGGACCATGTAAGATTGGACCATGTAAGATTGGACCATGTAATATTGGACCATGTAAGATTGGCCCATGTAAGGTTGGACCATGTAATATTGGACCATGTAAGATTGGACCATGTAAGATTGGACCATGCAAGGTTGGACCATGTAAGATTGGACCATGTAAGATTGGACCATGTAAGGTTGGACCATGTATGGTTGGACCATGTAAGGTTGGACCATGTAAGGTTGGACCATGTAAGGTTGGACCATGCAAGATTGGACCATGCAAGATTGGACCATGTAAGATTGGACCATGTAAGGTTGGACCATGTAAGGTTGGACCATGTAAGGTTGGACCATGTAAGGTTGGACCATGTAAGATTGGACCATGCAAGATTGGACCATGTAAGGTTGGACCATGTAAGATTGGACCATGTAAGATTGGACCATGTAGGTTTGGACCATGTAAGGTTGGACCATGTAAGATTGGACCATGTAAGATTGGTGTGCATCAGTGCAAAACACACCACCAGCTACAGATAGATCAGTATGTACCCCCCCCCCCCCCCCAAGTGTTACAATGCAATACACACACCTACAGCTACAGATACATCAGTATACATACACCCCACCCCACAAGTGTAACAGTGCAAACCACACTTAAAGCTACAGATTCAGCAGTATCATGAGTATGTACTCCACCCCCCCCCCCCCCCCCCCCACTGTACAGGACAAAACACCTACATCTACATCTACAGATACAGCAGTATGTACCCCCCCCCCCCCCCCCCCCCCCCCCCCACTGTATAACAGCAAAACTAACATTAAAGCCAAAAAAACCAAAATCACTTACTCGCTGGATCCGTCGGTTGTCCTCGAGTTGACGTTAACAGCTTGAACACACCTGTAGGTTTCCATCCGTCCTTGGCTACACAATTTTAACTTGTCAACTATCACCGCCACCACGTGGCACTGGGACCAGCACTCAGATTGAGATCCCGAGGCGACATTCGTCTCGGATAACATATCATCAATGTGCTGTCCAACATTCGCAAGAATGTCTCTTCTTTCGATATTAACTTGAACTAAGAAAACAAATAAACTTCGCTCACGCGGGAAAGTAGCAGCTAGCCGGCCATGTTCACACTCAATCTTGTTTGTACCGTAAGGAAAGCTATTAGAGTATTTCAAGTATATATGATGGCGTATTTTTAAAATGTAAAACTCATGGTTTGAGCTCATGCTGTATTTGATTGCAAATATACAAACAAAACTTACAATTAATTATCCTACTCCTATGTGAAAAAGTCAACAAATATGAATAATTTAGTTTCGCATTTGCAGAGTCATGTCACGCCGTTCCCGACGCTTGAACAGGGGACGTAACAAATGCTAAAATAATGATAATAAATTCAAGTTGTTATCTCCCGTAACTCTGCATATTTTTATCGACAGCAACATTGCGTCGGGCCGATGTCGGGGTTTATTACGTACATTTGCCGAGTTTTACACACAGTCAAAACGATATCGGCGCGACAACGGACGTCGACACACGACATTTGACGACGTCACCCGACTGAAATCGTCAGTCGGCCGACGAAAGCTTGCTAGCTGGGTTTGTAGAAATGTCCTTTGTGTCATTACCTAGCTACACTCTTTTACAGAATAGGAGTTGCTCATGGTTCTTGACAAAAGACCCCGTTTTGAAGCATAACCCAAAAGTGACGTATTTTGATGCCTCGTCATTTAAGACGTAGCAACCTAATGGCGTCATCTCTGAGAGGTAAACCAGTTAAATGTTTGGCCTTTCAAATGATATATTATTTTTTAATGATCAGTTACCTGAAACATTTCTAATAGCGTTTTGTTTGGATCATAACTCGTACAAATCTCTGGGTTTAACTGCACTAAATGTTAAAAATAACGGACAAATGATCTCGTGTTTGTGCTCAGCTTTTTTCAGTTACAACAATGTTAACCTTAGT
>NC_090254.1:39674534-39684534 GCF_037325665.1 Littorina saxatilis | reverse complement strand
TGCAAAGACCAGAACTGGACGCGCGCAATGGCCCTGTGGATAAAACGTCGGAAGATTGAGTGTTCGAAACCCGGCCGAGCTTGGTAGGTTAAAACGCTTATTTTCCGATCTCAAAGACGCAGACCTGCTAGTGCCTTATGTTCCTTCGTGTGCGCACACAAGCACAGGATTAAAATGCGTGCGGGAAAGATCATGCAATCCATTTCAGAGTTCGGTCTGTTATAGAAACACAAAAGCATTCATCCTCCGAAATCGGCTTATGTCTGCCTACATGGTGGGGTAAAAAACGGTCACACACGTTAAAAACCCATTCGTGTCAAACAAATCAAAACACGAGAGTATGTGGGGGCTTTCATCCCATGAAAAGCTGTCGCAGCAGCAGAAGAAGACAAGAAGTGAATAGGAGTTACTTGTTTGTTTGTTTGCTTAACGCCCAGCCGACCACGAAGGGTGATATCAGGGCGGTGCTGCTTTGACATATAACGTGCGCCACACACAAGACAGAAGTCGCAGCACAGGCTTCATGTCTCACCCAGTCACATTATTCTGACACCGGACCAACCAGTCCCAGCACTAACCCCATAATGCCAGACGCCAGGCGGAGCAGCCACTAGATGGCCAATTTTAAAGTCTTAGGCAGGACCCGGCCGGGGTTCGAACCCACGACCTTCCGATCAGGAGTTACTTGGTCCCATGAACACAAAGAGAGAGAAACACTGGGAGAACTAATTATAATTATTTGTTTTGTTGTTTGTATTGTTGTTTGTTTGTTGTTGTTGCCACTGCAAACCTAGCTCTTTGGCAGTCGACTGGGGCTGGAGAAAACGACGACCTTCATCTCCCGAGCCGGACTGAGTGTGCAGCGCCAGCCAACGCCAAGAAGAAGAGTTGTTGTTGTTGTTGGTGGTGGTGGTGGTGTTGTTGTTGGTGTTGTTGTTTTTGTTGTGGTGGTGGTGGTTGTTGTTGTGTGTGTGTGTTTTGTTGTTGTTGTTTTGTGTGTGTGTGTGTGTGGGGGGGGGGGGGGGGGGCGGGCGGGCGTTGTGAAAGAGTTTGTTTTTGTTTTTAAACATCGAAGCAAAGTGCACGAGACATTGTAGGCCAATCACTAGTGAGGGATGTGTCTCCACACGCGAACGAGGAGCACGATAAAATCGTGCTATTGATGCATTTGTGAAAATACTGACAACCGTCATAAATCGTCTGATCATGGAAGATTATAGGGCATGCTGCCCGATGTGTTATCTCGCCAAAAACACAAAGCTTAGACTTTATTCTGTCAGAAAAGACATCAAGGGTTGCAAATCGTTAAATCCGTCAGGCTTATAAAGACTTTAATCTGTTGTCATCACCTTCGGATTCAGAAGGTAGTTTTTTTTATCCGGGGGGGGGGGGGGGGGGGGGGGAGAGGGGGGAGGGGGCTTAATATTAGAGACAGTTATGCATTTCTTTGTAGAGGCTAAAAGCTTTCATTCATATGTGTGGGGGGGGGGGAGGGAGGGATGGGGCCGAATATTAGAGACAGTTATGCATTTCTGGAGTATTGTGGAGGCTAAAAGCTTTCATTTTCTATCGTTGTTTGTTGAAAATGAACTAAATATTCTTATTCTTTATCCTAAAAAATGTTAAGTCCTTTGTACTGGAAACTTGCATTCTCCCAGTAAGGTCATATATTGTACTACGTTCCAAGCCCCTGGAGCAAACTTTTGATTAGTGCTTTTGTGAACAAGAAACAATTGACCAGTGGCTCTATCCCATCTCCCCCCTTCCCCCGTCGCGATATAACCTTGAATGGTTGAAAACGACGTTAAACACCAAATAAAGAAAGAAAGAAAGAAAGAAAGTATCCTAAAAAAATCCTAATGTTAATGTTTGATCTGAGAGATACCGATGATAGGGACTAAGTAACGGGGTGTCAACATTTATCCAGCACATTTATCATCCGTTTTTCAGGTTGTTGTGTTAAAAATAATTTCAAAAGATACGAGGTATGATCCAAACAAAATGATCCAACTGCGATTATACAAGTCTCAGGCCACTGATCATAAAAAGTATATATCATTTGTGGCCATTTCTGCGAAAAGGGACCTTGTTGACAAATTTATCGATTTTGAGTTTTGGATTTTATTTGACAGACTGTTATATTTAGAACGTGATGTGAGAATTTCAGACCTTCAAATTTATTTTTCACGGAGTTATGACCCTTTTTTGGAGATACCCTCAAAATGACTTAAAATGGCCAAACTTTTAAAAACAAACTTTTGCCGGGAAATAGTAAGTTCAAGCATCTGCCGTTATTACTTGTATGGTTTTAGGTCAAAATAATGTTTCATTCCAGAGTTATTGCCCTTTTTGTAACGTTACCCTAATTTTTACTTTTTCGTGTTTTTCTATCATTCTCTCCTCCCATGCAGAAGAAACAAGTCGCGTAAGGCGAAATTACTACATTTAGTCAAGCTGTGGAACTCACAGAATGAAACTGAACGCACTGCATTTTTTTCACAATCACCGTAGTCCGCCGCTAGTGCAAAAGGCAGTGAAAGTGACGAGCCTGTTCAGCGCGGTAGCGGTTGCGCTGTGCTGCATAGCACACTTTACTGTACCTCTCTTCGTTTTAACTTTCTGAGCGTGTTTTTAATCCAAACATATCATATCTATATGTTTTTGGAATCAGGAACCGACAAGGAATAAGATGAAATTGTTTTTAAAACGATTTCGTAAATTTAATTTTAATCATAATTTTTATATTTTTAATTTTCAGAGCTTGATTTTAATCCGAATATAACATATTTATATGTTTTTGGAATCAGAACATAATGAATAATAAAATAAAAGTAATTTTGAATCGTTTTATAAAAAAATATTTTTAATTACAATTTTCAGATTTTTAATGACCAAAGTCATAAATTAATTTTTAAGCCTCCATGCTGAAATGCAATACTGAAGTCCGGCCTTCGTCGAAGATTGCTTGGCCAAAATTTCAATCAATTTGATTGAAAAATGAAGGTGTGACAGTGCCGCCTCAACTTTTACAAAAAGCCGGATATGACGTCATAAAAGACATTTATCGAAATAAAAAATCAAAAATCTGGGGATTTTATACCCAGGAACTCTCATGTAAAATTTCATAAAGATCGGTCCAGTAGTTTAGTCTGAATCGCTCTACACACACACACGCACAGACACACACACACACATACACCACGACCCTCGTCTCGATTCCCCCTCTATGTTAAAACATTTAATCAAAACTTGACTAAATGTAAAAACAATCAGCCATATGATTTTTTTCTCGAATATTTCTTCTTCTTTCATACTACCTCTCCCCCCTCCATGTTCTATTCTTTCTTCACCGACACACATACAAACACAAACTATTTGAGGCTGTCTGCTGAAAACAATACACACACAAGTTGTGGTACTTCTAAATTTCATAACAAGGATTAATTGTTCAGTTTCCTTGGTAAATACAGCTTCCAGTTGTAGAAAGTAACACATGGTGCTGTGTGTCCTTGCACACGTGGGTCTGTCAGTCTGTCCATCACTTCACTGAATTGAAAATGTCATCCGTGCACTCTGCTATCGAACGTCTCCCTTTACTTTCAACAAACTGAAATGCCAATCAGGGTCGAACTTGATGTGGCCGACGATCAAGACATTTTCAAAATGGATTTGTGCTGTTCATTCACACACAAAACTGCATGCCTAAGTATTGATGCACCATGCCGAAGACTGAAGTTGCTACCCTCCTCTGTACCCCTGCCTCATTCGCAAGGTAGACGATTTGCTTCTCTGAAACAAAGGCAACCACAGAGTTGATCAACATATTATTTACTAACCACTATTTGCACAGCTCAAGTCTGGTTTTGGGTACCTGTCCACTTGCCATTTCTAAGCTGGTATGGTATGGTGACATTATCGAAAATGTAGTGTGTGTGTGTGTGTGTGTGTGTGTGTGTGTGTGTGTGTGTGTGTGTGTGTGTGTGTGTGTGTCTGTGTCTGTGTCTGTGCGTGTGTGTGTCTGTGTGTGTGCTTCTTTGTTGGAGAAAACAACACATAAACACAAATATAACTGTATTGCTCCCCCCTTTTTTTTAAAAGTACTGACAAATTGTAAAGTATTAATATGTCTTTACCTACTGAGCAAAGTCCCAAGGGTAAACCATGCTGATTTCCTTGGAACTGGAACCGGCTGGACATTGCTGTTGCCCCATTCTGTCGAACACCTGCTTTGTGGCCAGGCACTTCTGTCTTTTGTTGTTGCACTGTCCGGTGAATTGCTGGACTTGTTTGCTGTTCCACGCCTGCAAACTGAGAGAAAGAGAGTAACATTGGTTGAATAAAAAAAAGAGGAATTTAAAAACATACTACACGTACACACATACCACCACCACCACCATCATCATCATCATCATCATCATCATCATCATCATCAAAATCATCATTGTCATTATCATCTCTCTTCCTCTATCTACCCCCCTCTCTCTCTCTCTCTCTCTCTCTCTCTCTCTCTCTCTCTCTCTCTCTCTCTCTCTCTCTTTCTCTCTCTCACACACACACGCACACACACACACACACACACACACACACATACAAAAACCCTCACACAACACACACACACACAAGCTGCGCGCGCGCACACACACACAAAACACACACTGCAGTCTATATGGTAACTTACCTGAAATTGTAGCCTGTCATAGATCTAAGTGGAGACAGCAAACGGTAAGAGCAACAGGTTCTCATTTACGATGTCCGGGCATTCAAACGATCAGGAAGAGGAAGACCTTGCTTCGCAATAGGCCTATGCTCTTGGAGAACTCTTTAACCGATTAGTAGTGTGCGTTGTCATCATGAACGTTTACAACACCATCGTGATCAAAGTAGATCTGCTTCGACTTCGGAGTCACAAAATAATGTCCGGGCGAAGTGCAACAAAATAATTCTGAATTAACAGCATTGACCTCGTCAACAAAATCGTTGTCTTATCCCAAAGCGACTTCTGTCAGCAGAACATTCCGTGTTCAACTGAGAAGACTGACTTGCCCTTCCACTATCAGAATTCACAGCTGCAAAGAACAGAATGCCCCAGTCAGTAACCACTGATCTAAATATCAGTAACTTTAGCAAGGGAAGCAACTAAAGATGTAAACGGGGAGTAACTGTTCTTCATCGGGCAACTGCGTTTGTCGTCTGCTTTTTCGTACAGTGCTACGGTCGCGTGAAAGTCAGATCTACCTGAACTATGCGTATAGATCCGTCTAGTGAAATGTAGCTGTGTGATGATTTGGCTACATCACTTTGCTGAATGTGCTTCCAGATGAAAGTTTATATTAAGCTTACTGTCAAACATTAAAAAAAAAAGTAGGTAAGTTGTTTTAACTTGACCAAAACTAGCGACGAAAAAATGTTTTTCGAAGCACAACAAAACACTCTGTCGCCATTTTCGGCATCATCGCAGTCAACTTGTCATCGGTTCGATGTGTTTTTCCTGAGGAGGAATGAACATAAACATTTTTAGAAGTTTGTAATGTTGATCCCAAGACTATTTTCCATTACTTTAAATTGCTGTTCATTGTACTATCGCTGATAATTCATTGAACATTTTAGAAATTCAACTTGAAGTGGACATCAGTCAGCACAGCAAAGTTTGTTTACATTTTGCTCTAACTTTGACCCCGCGTTTCTCCAATCAGAGGCTTAGATCAACAGGGTCCCTTTTCGCAGAAATGGCCACATTTGAAAGGCCAAGCATTTAACTGGTATACCTCCAAAAGATAACGTCATTTGGTTACTACGTCATAAATGACGAGATTTTAAAATACGTCACTTTTAGGTTGTGCTTCAAAACGGGGTCTTTTGTCAAGCACCATGAAAATCTTCACTTCTTTGAAGAGTGTAGCTGGGCAATGGTACAACGAAAATGTCTACAACGCTGAAGAATGTTACATGAATAAAAGCTGTTCCATATTCGACAATCTGACAAAAGAAAAGGGAAATTGAAACTTGGGAAAAGGGGAATAACTCTGACAAGCCAAAAAGACTTCCGAAGAGCGCTTTAAACGAGAATAATGTAGCTGCTCTGACAAAATTTAAGAACTAAGATTAAAAAGTGTACATGTGGGTATAAAGAGCAAAACTTCAACTTCCATATGGAAAAATCCAGAGAGTTCTACTCAATGATCTTCCGCTTCAAAGGCTGGCCGCAAAATGGGTGCCTCATTAGCTGACAGGGGAACGGAAGGAGCATCAGGGTCCTCTCGCACGCGATCTGCTCAACCGTTGTGAATCCAGTAGACCCAAATTTGTTATTACTGTAATCACTGATTATGAGACTTTGGTTTCCTTCTACTTTAGTGCCAGAAAACACAGAGACAAAGCGTGTCGAGACCAAAATGACGAGATGCATCACATTTGTAAGCGAGGTTTTCAAAGCAGGAACAGGGCTATTCGCTGTATTTTTCGACCACGAAGGTCCCGTTGCTGTCGATATTCTGTCTACTGACAGCACTGTCATTGTCACATACTATTCAGAAACCGTTTAATCCAAACTTATTCACGAGTTTGGCAGTGAGCGACCAAACTGCGAAACCCAGACTGCCCTTCTCCCTCATGCAAATGTCAGTCTCCACAAAAGAAGGGCCGTAACTCCATTCCTAACAGTCCAAATGATTCAATTTTTGCCTCACACATTCTTCAGACCTGATTACACCCCTTGAGATTGCTGAATATACCCTCTTTGAACATCAGACCAGGGCGGGGATGTAGCTCAGTCGGTAGCGTGCTGGATTTGTATCCAGTTGGCCGCTGTCAGCGTGAGTTCGTCCCCACGTTCGGCGAGAGATTTATTTCTCAGAGTCAACTTTGTGTGCAGACTCTCCTCGGTGTCCGAACACCCCCGTGTGTACACGCAAGCATAAGACCAAGTGTGCACGAAAAAGATCCTGTAATCCATGTCAGAGTTCGGTGGGTTATTGAAACACGAAATTACCCAGCATGCTTCCTCCGAAAACGGCGTTTGGCTGCCTAAATGGCGGGGTAAAAAACGGTCATACACGTAAAATTCCACTCGTGCAAAAAACACGAGTGTACGTGGGAGTTTCAGCCCACGAACGCAGAAGAAGAAGAAGAAAGAACATCAGACCTTTTGCCAACAAGTTTCACTGCACCCAAGACCTACAAAACTGCCGTCAAATCAGAGCTGAAAAGCAACCCCAAATAAGGCCACCTTAAGGCCTCTTCTGATTGGCTTGGACACTTGTGACTCTGCATTGATGTCGGAGGAGAGTAGTTCTATAGACTGCTGTAATTTGGGCCAGATACGCCAAACGGTCTCTGCGAAAATCACATTTGATCATTTTGTTTGGATCATACCTCGTAGTGTTGCAAATAGTGATTTTGTTAGAATTTTTTCGAGAACTGCTTTATCAGTAAGTATAAACAAGTCGCGTGAGGCGAAAATACAACATTTAGTCAAGCTCAGTCGAACTCGCAGAATGAAACTGAACGCATTGCATTTTTTCCGCAAGACCGTACACTCGTAGCATCGTCTGTCCACCGCTCGTGGCAAAGGCAGTGAAATTAACAATCCAGAAAAGCGCGGTAGCGGCTGCGCTGAGGAGGATAGCACGCTTTTCTATATCTCTATTCATCATATCTATATGTTTTTGGAATCAGGAACGGACAAGGAATAGGATGCAATTGTTTTTAAATCGATTTCGGAAATATAATTTTAATCATAATTTTTATATTTTAAATTTTCAGAGCTTGTTTTTAATCCGAATATAACATATTTATATGTTTTTTGAATCAGAAAATGATGAAAAATAAGATAAACGTAATTTTGGATCGTTTTATTCAAAAAAAAATTAATTACAATTTTCAGATTTTTAATGACCAAAGTCATTAATTTATTTTTAAGCCTCCAAGCTGAAATGCAATACCAAAGTCCGGCCTTCGTCGAAGATTGCTTTGCCAAAATTTCAATCAATTTTATTGAAAAATGAGGGTGTGACAGTGCCGCCTCAACTTTTACAAAATGCCGGATATGACGTCATCAAAGACATTTATCGAAAAAATGAAAAACACCTCTGGGGATACCATACCCAGGAACTCTCATGAAAAAGTTCATAAAGATCGGTCCAGTAGTTTACTCTGAATCGCTCTACACACACACGCACACACACACACCACGACCCTCGTCTCGATTCCCCCTCTATGTTAAAACATTTAGTCAAAACTTGACTAAATGTAAAAAGAATCATCTTTGAATTAAATTTGTTTACAAATCTTGAAGGCACTACATTGATGAAACGGAAATATGTGCGGTAATAACGCATCAAAAAGACTCTGTCGATCTCTTGAGTGACGCATTCACAAGTTATATCGTGTGTTTTTGTATGATGCTTGCAAGTTTTCGAATGTTTGACAAGTCTGATCGCTTTATCATGACCGTTGGCATCAATAACACGCTAAATTGGCATTGAGAACAGTATTTACACAATGACGAGATAAAGATAGTCTTAAAATGTTATACGCGATACGTCACATGTTGTCGTTTATCTCTTAAGATTGAGATTAGTGTGTTTTTTTCTCAAATAAATGCGATTATTGCTAGAGATGTGAAGTTTATGAAGGGCTTTGTTTTATTCTTGGTTTTATTCTTTCAAGTAGTTATATTGTAATACTAGCAGTTAAGCCCGGCTTCGCCCGGGAGTAAGCAGAGCCCTGTAGCAATTTAAGACGCTCGCTATCCCATTATCATTAGCTTTACCTCCTTTGTTTGGATACAAAAAAAGAGTTATCTCCCTTACCTTCTAGAAATTTCCGGAACTGTCCAGTTAATTTTTCATTCTTCATTTCTTCCCCTCATAGGAGCAATAGCAAGTCTCTAATATCACTGGCATGATGTGCTTGCTACAGGTGAACAGTAGGCACTGAACTGGTCTTGCACCATATAGGCTGTATTCAATAAATGGGAGGTCCATAATCTGAGAAAGGAAACAATGAATCAAGAAACTAAAACCCAGGTGCACATCTGCGGCACCTAGGGAGTGTACGTGCACACTATCTTGTTCCTGCCTCTTGCCATCTCAGAGGTATGGCGACCACAGACAGACAGACACACACACACACACACACACAGACAGACAGACACTCTCTTTTATTTAGAAGTATAGATAGATAGATTTAAAAATAACTTTAAAGAAATGTTGTACATTAGAAATGTTATGTCCATCACAGCTAGGTCAAACATAAAATTTGTAAAAATGTTGGGGTTTTTTGTTTTTTAAATCTCATCGGAAAATGACGTTACGTGCAATGAAACTTTTCCGGATTAAATATTAGTTCTTGGAAAAAAGAAAAACAGATCGAAGTAGTTATATTTTCTCTTACAAGGGATTAGTGGTCGAAGTAAACTAAGACTTTGGAGATCCGCGTCAAATGTCATATTTCAGTGAAAAAATACAAATGACATTTAAGCCTAAGTATCGATGTATTTTCGTTAAAATTCCTTTTAGTTTGTCACGAATGAACGCACACATACTTGCATTGGTTTGCCTTCACGGCAAGCCGCTTAAATATGAGATTTAGTCGGCCGCTGACGTCACATTGCTTGAATAAATGACATCAAATGTTCAATCGATACATAGGTTTTGAAATCTGAACACACGCACACATGCACCTTGTTGAACAGTTCCTTCCCACCCTCTTCTCCTATCATTGATGTTCGGGGAAAACTCCGTCGGGTTTGGGAGGGGTGTGAAAGAGTGAATATCCTTGCTTTTTCTCCGACGACTACTAAAATCACACGCGCTTCTGTCCACGTGTTTCGGACACACCCCTTGCTGGTGATTGGCCCCTCCAATGTGTGTCCGAATAAAGCAAGGGAAATCACTCTTTCACAACCCATACAAACCCGACAGAGTTATTTTTGGAATTCGTCTATTCATAGACCAAATTGCCTGGACCGCCAACTCGTCACGTGACCCTTCGAGGTTAC
>NC_090254.1:39662034-39669534 GCF_037325665.1 Littorina saxatilis | reverse complement strand
AATATCATTCAGAATATCGATCTGCATAAACTCATTTCCGGACACAAAGCAAAACAAATGTAAAAACAAAAATACAAAGTTTTGTTTGTAATGTTTTGAATAAAGAAGCGAAAGCCGGTTCTTAAGTGTACTAAGGTCACTTTAAATGTCAGAAAGAAACATAACTATAGAGGCAATTAGCTAATGACAAAAGTCAAAAAGTATGATTTTTTGTAAAATTTACTTCTTGCTAGCATATTTTGAATCGAGACGCAAACCCATTTATGAAAATGTGCACAGTTCACAGGCCGAAATGTCAAAAAAAAAGTAGCACATGCACATTAAGTAACTTTGCCTACAGCAACCGTCGGCAAAGAATAATTGTATACATCAACTTGTGTCTGGCACGACTTTGGAACATAGACGAACAATGACAGACAGACCATTCAGTCCACATGAATATATCTAAGAATAAAATGTGTTTCTCTGATATTAAATAGACTCTTGTCTATCCATGATTTATGTATAGCAGCGGACAATTATTCATTAGTCTGGGTTTTTGAGTTGGCCGATATTTTATGCAGAGTTTGCAACTGACTGAGTTCAACGCAAAAACCGAAACCCACACATTAGCAATGCGAATCTCATCGTGTATGTAAACTTTCGGCCCAATAAAATGGAGGGCTTTACATTAAAGATATGGGTTATTCTCCAGAACTGTGTACCAGGGGAAACCATGCAACGAAAGTGACATTTCTTTATTACACCCCCGGTATAGGGGTGTGTATAGGATTCGGTCGATGTGTTTGTTTGTTTGTTTGTTTGTGTGTGTGTTTGTGTTCGCATATAGATCTCAAGAATGAACGGACCGATCGTCACCAAACTTGGTGAACAGGTTCTATACATTCCTGAGACGGTCCTTACAAAAATTGGGACCAGTCAAACACACGGTTAGGGAGTTATTGGTGGATTAAGATTCTACAAGGACTTATAGAGGGACATATTAATGGTCAAAGGGAAATAACCTTCTCAGTTGGTGGCAGTGAGAATGGTAAGGACGGGTGTGTTTTTCCTACCTCGGAGGAATTTCTTGTTTAATTTGGGCATTTTAACAGTACAAATTGATATAATTGATAAATGTTGGTTCCATAGATATCCTCTCTCTCTCTCTCTCTCTCTCTCTCTCTCTCTCTCTCTCTCTCTCTCTCTCTCTCTCTCTCTCTCTCTCTCTCTCTCTCTCTCTCTCTCTCTCTCTCTCTCTCTCTCTCTCTCTCTCTCTCTCTCTCTCTCTCTCTCTCTCTCTCTCTCTTCCCCTCTCTCTTGCTCACCACTCGCCCTCCCGCTCCGAACAACTGTATAATACAAGTTCATATCTCGCGACACTTACCCGTCCGCAGATGTCATTCCCAATGTAAAATTACTTTGTTTTTCTGCCAACTGTATAGCGAATCAATACGACGTTCGTGACACTTGCATGCAAATGTCGACAATACTCTGGTGAAAGCTTCCAAGTACTTGTTGAAACACAGTCTCACATTTGTATGAGTCCCACTGGAACCCTGCTGCTTTGTGCAAGAACTTCTGCGAAATCCGTATCGTATTTGTTGTTTGCAGAGTTGCTCCTTTTTACATTTAGTCACGTTTTGACTAAATGTTTTAACATAGATGAGGAATGGAGACGAGGGTGTGGTGTATACATGTGTGTGTGTGTGTGTGTGTGTGTGTGTGTGTGTGTGTGTGTGTGTGTGTGTGTGTGTGTGTGTAGAGCGATTCAGAGAAAACTATTGGACCGATCTTCATGAAACGTCACATTAAAGTTCCTGGGTATGATATCCCCACATTTGTTTTTAATGTTTTCGATAAATGTCTTTGATGACGTCATATCCGGCTTTTTGTGAAAGTTGAGGCGACACTGTCACGCTCATTTTCTAACCAATTTTGTTGAAATTTTGGTCAAGTAATCTTCGACGAAGCCCGGACTTTGGTATTGCATTTCAGCTTGGAGGCTTAAAAGTTAATTAATGAGTTTGCTCATTAAAGTTGTCATTAAAATCGAATTTTCGCAAACAGATTTACAATTGATTGCATCGTGTTCTTCATCAAATTCTGAATCTAAAAATATATACATATGTCATGTTTACTCTTAAAATGTGATCACAATTAACGAAAATAGATTAATTAGTTCTACGATTAAAATTTAAGAAATCGATCAAAAAATGATTTCATCTTATTCTTTATCATTTCCTGATTCCAAAAACATATAGATATGAAATGTTTTATTCAAAACAAGCTCAGAACGTTAACAAGAATACAGAAAAGCGCGCTTTCCTGCTTAGCGCAATACTCTACCGTGCTATTCTGGCTCGTCAATTTCACTGCGTTTTGCACGTGTAAAGTGAGCGATTTCCTTCTCGCGGGGAGTGACGAAGCTGTATTGTCTTGGTGAAAAAAATGCAGTGCGTTCAGTTTTATTCCGTGAGTTCGACAGCTCGACTAAATGTGGTAATTTCGCCTTATAGTTATACGACTTGTTATTGACTACAATAATTATGTATTAATATGTGTTGATACTTTGTTCTTTGTTTTATGTGTATGTTTTTCTCACATCAGTGGGTTGAATATGTTTTGCTTGGCTTGTTAGTCGACTGGCTGCTTTTATGTTGTTGACTTTCTTCTCTTTTTACATTTAGTCAAGTTCTCTCTCTCTCCATTCCGCTAAATCCTCCCAGATTTTGAAGACCATGCTCACACGGGTTTGTGCCTTGAATCGAAACACTTCAGAATGCTCGCAAAATCTAGATTTGTGGCACTCATTCTCTGCGGCATTTTTTTTCCATAACTGGATGGGGATGGTTCCTATCTAGCTAGCGTATGATTTGCGTCTAGCAAGCTTCGAGGCAGATATCTGAAAATGTCTGCCACATGGTAGGCCATTATTTCTTCCCGAATGTCCCATTGCCGTCAAGTTTCTCGCAAGATGGAAGCTATTTGTGTCTCGTCTGAAACATGATTGTCGGCCGTTCCATCGCCATCTTAGTGGCAGACTGGACAAATCGTATAGCCCGTTAAAGAAATACTGAAACTGTGTCTACTCTCTAGCAGAAAATGGTGTCTTGCGTTCTTGTGTTTCCGGCGTGTTGCTAACTGACATTAATATGAAACTTATTTCCAACAAACTTATTTTGTTTCGCTCGATCGGTGCTACCATTTGAGATACACCTTAGTATATAGTTTGCCGGCCACTATTCGATTATGGTACGGATTCCATGCACAAATCACTTGTCCAAACTTCCTAACTGTGAGGTTTTTATTGGCATTGTGGAGGACACATTTCCCTGCCTCCTTCCTAGCTCCACCCACCCAACCCACATTCCACCCTTTTTTACATTTAGTCAAGTTTTTTATATTTAGTAAAGTTTTGACTAAATATTTTAACGTAGAGGGGGGAATCGAGACGAGGGTCGTGGTGTATGTGTGTGTGTGTGTGTGTCTGTGTCTGTGTGTCTGTGTCTGTGTGTCTGTCTGTCTGTGTGTGTGTGTAGAGCGATTCAGACTAAACTACTGGACCGATCTTTATGAAATTTGACATGAGAGTTCCTGGGTATGAAATCCCCATACGTTTTTTTCATTTTTTCAATAAATGTCTTTGATGACGTCATATCCGGCTTTTCGTGAAAGTTGAGGCGGCACTGTCACGCTCTCATTTTTCAACCAAATTGGTTGAAATTTTGGTCAAATAATCTTCGACGAAGCCCGGACTTCGGTATTGCATTTCAGCTTGGTGGCTTAAAAATTAATTAATGACTTTGGTCATTAAAAATCTGAAAATTGTAAAAAAAAATAAAAATTTATAAAACGATCCAAATTTACGTTCATCTTATTTTCCATCATTTTCTGATTCCAAAAACATATAAATATGTTATATTTGGATTAAAAACAAGCTCTGAAAATTAAATATATAAAAATTATGATCAAAATTAAATTGTCGAAATCAATTTAAAAACACTTTCATCTTATTCCTTGTCGGTTCCTGATTCCAAAAACATATAGATATGATATGTTTGGATTAAAAACACGCTCAGAAAGTTAAAACAAAGAGAGGTACAGAAAAGCGTGCTATCCTTCTTAGCGCAACTACTACCCCGCTCTTCTTGTCAATTTCACTGCCTTTGCCATGAGCGGTGGACTGACGATGCTACGAGTATACGGTCTTGCTGAAAAATGGCATTGCGTTCAGTTTCATTCTGTGAGTTCGACAGCTACTTGACTAAATGTTGTATTTTCGCCTTACGCGACTTGTTTCCAATTCCTTCAGCCTTGCAAACAGGACTCGAACATTGCATACTGATTACCGATGATCAAATTGCTACGCGGGCATGCATTACTTAACATCTGGTTTTGTTTTAACGTTAACACGGCAAAGTTTCAGATACAGGGTTCGAGGTATTATTTCTTAATCTTCAAAGTTCAGTATTGTCGAGTCGGCGAAATTGTGCTTTAAATAATTGTTCTGAGTCTACAAAGTTAAGTAATCCCGAGTCGGCGAAATGATTTTATTTAATTAATTTTCAGTACAAGGTGTGGAATTACAGAACATGAGACTGATCGATTTAATTTTGTCTACCTCACCCTACACACAAACTCTCTTTTTTAAAATTATATTTGTTATTAAGCTGGCACGAGTAATCTTCTAAAACCCCTCTATTCTTATGTATTGAAGATCAGTCAATCAGTCAGTCAGTCAGTCAGTCAGTCAGTCTCTCTCTCTCTCTCTCTCTCTCTCTCTCTCTCTCTCTCTCTCTCTCTCTCTCTCTCTCTCTCTCTCTTACTCTCTCTATCCCTCTGTCTGTCTGTCTGTCTGTCTCTCTCTCTCTCTCTCTCTCTCTCTCTCTCTCTCTCTCTCTCTCTCTCTCTCTCTCTCTCTCTCTCTCTCTCTCGCACCTGTCATTTTCGTAATTATTTTCTTTCACAGATACGTATTTAGGTGTCTTAATTACTTATCTCTGAAAACTACAAATGTTGGCTCTTCAGTTACCATCAACATCAGCCCGTCTGTCTATCTGTCTGTCTGCCTGCCTGTCTGCCTGTCTGTCTGTCTGTCTGCCTGTCTGTCTGTCTGTCTGTCTGTTTATCTGCCTGCCTGTCTGTCCTGTCTGCCTCTGTCTGCCTGTCTGTCATAATCAAACGGGCGAAAATAATAGATCACGTGTGAAAACTTGTCTGACAGGCAGGCTTTCAAAAACGGATGGTTATAATATCAATCTAAAAAAACTGTCTTGCAATTCTGCCTGTAAGATCCGAAAGATTGTCTCCCTTCACATTTTCCCCATGGCTTCATCACTGGGATGATAATTATCGACATGTTAAATAGCGCCTATCACTGTGTATCAAGATAATCATCCCTCAGATGTCATATTGAGAAAGGTTATTATCACAAAAATGCTTTCCCCGGCACAAACTAGCTGTTTTGGACGGAAGTTCGATCTCACCGGTCCAAACAAAATGGCGCACATAATTGCCGCGCGAGTTTTCTTCGCGACTTTCCTAATCTTTTATGTGCGTGCGTTGGGTAGTTTAAGATGAGAGAGGTTTTGTAGTTACTGATAACAGGCTGACAAACAAAATCACAAGTCTTGTTATAAAAGGTTGTTCTTTTGTCAGAGAATGTCGTTTTTGTGCTTTTCTTTTTTTGCTGACAAAGCTATAACTAAACCTCTTCGTGTTGCTGTGAGCTTCGAAGTTGTTGACCATCGAAAAAGAAATGTTGACAAAGACAGAAGGTTACAAAAAGACAGAACAGAAACAGATTCACGCAGACAGACAGACAGACAGACAGACAGATCGACAGACAGACAGACAGACAGACTGACTGACTGACTGACTGACTGACTGACTGACTGACTGACTGACTGACCGACCGACCGACCGACAATCTAAGTTTAGACATATCGAGCAGAGAGAGAGAGAGAGAGAGAGAGAGAGAGAGAGAGAGAGAGAGAGAGAGAGAGAGAGAGAGAGAGAGAGAGAGAGAGAGAGAGAGAGAGAGAGAGAGAGAGAGGGGGGAGAGAGGGAGATAGAGGGAAAGAGGGATAGAGAGAGTATGAGAGAGAGAAGGAGAGAGGGAGAGAGAGAAAGAGAGCGAAAGAGAGAGAGAGATAGAGAGAGAAAGAGAGAGATAGAGAGACAGAGAGAGAGAGAGAGAGAGAGAGAGAGAGGTAAAGAACAAACGAAAAGACAAATTATCTGTATTACTCTACTAGAATGAATACCCGCTTCGCCGGGTACCCGGCTTCGCCGAATGATACCCGGCTTCGCCGGGAAGAAGTAGAGCCGAATACCCGGCTTCGACGGGAAGAAGTAGAGGAATACCCGGCTTCGCCGGGATGAAAGCGTTGTGGACAGTGAACTTCTAAAAATAGTAACGGGAATATCCGGCTTCGCCGGGATGAAAGCGTTGTGGACAGTGACGTTCTAAAAATAGTAACGGGAATATGGATTGACGCCACACGAAGGAAGGGAGATAAACGCAAAACACTGGAGAAAATAAGGAAGAGTTACTGGGAATGGATCTGGGAAGATGAACAGAAAAACCAAAATCGGTTCAGCGCTGCGCGCTGAGAGCACGTGTTGAAAATTCTCATCGACCAGGTTGTGTCCGGGGTCTACCTGAATATGCCCACCAAATTTGAAGCAGATCCATCGATAACTTTGGCCGTGCATCGCGAACACACACACACACACAGACACAAGCCGTATCTATCTATCTATATATATATATACGACTTGTGTCTGTGTGTGTGTGTGTGTGTCTGTGTGTCTGTGTATCTGTGTATTTGTGTATTTGTGTATTCGCCATGCACGGCCAAAGTTCTCGATGGATCTGCTTCAAATTTGGTGGGCATATTCAGGTTGACCCGGTACAGGACACAACCTGGTCGATATTTCAACACGTGCTCTCAGCGCGCAGCGCTGAACCGATTTTGGTTCCACCTCAGCTACCCGGGCCCCCATACCGACACACCATAGCCGCTACACCACATCACAACGCCAAAGTTCTCGGTGGATCTTTTTCAAATTTGGACACCGTATTCAGCTACACCCCGGACACAATATCATCGATGAGATATTTCAACACGTGCTCTCAGCGCGCAGCGCTGAACTGATTTTGGTTTTTGTGTTCATTTCACCATTATAAGTAACTTTTCCTTATCTTCTCATCTTCTCCAGGTTTTCAGCATTTACCTCCCTTCCTTCGTATGGTGCACTATAGTTTGAGGGAGGCATCTTCGGATATTCCCGTTCTGTTACTATTTTTAGAAGGTCACCGCAGTGTCCAGAACGTAAATTGGACCCGTAAATTATCCTCACTGTAAAAGTGCAAAGGTCGAATCAATTTATAGCCACGCGAAAAATACACTGTCATCTATCTCTCTATAGATATGGCTTCTCTGTGTTTGTGTGTGTGTGTGTGTGTGTGTGTGTGTGTGTGTTTTTATGTGAGCAACACCTGTGCATTGTTCA
>NC_090254.1:39632034-39657034 GCF_037325665.1 Littorina saxatilis | reverse complement strand
AATACCTTTGATGACGTCATATCCGGCTTTTTGTAAAAGTTGAGGCGGTACTGTCACACCCTCATTTTTCAATCAAATTGATTGAATTTTTTTTAAAGCACTCTTCGACGAAGGCCGGACTTCGGTATTGCATTTCAGTTTGGTGGCTTAAAATTTAATCAATGACTTTGGTCATTAAAAATCTGAAAATTGTAATATGTTTTTTTTTTAATTTATAAAACGATTCAAATTTACGTTCATCTTATTCTACATCATTTCCTGATTCCAAAAACATATAAATATGTTATATTTGGATTAAAAACAAGCTCTGAAAATTAAAAATATAAAAATTATGATCAAAATTTAATTTCCGAAATCGATTTAAAAACAATTTCATCTTATTCCTTGTCGGTTCCTGATTCCAAAAACATATAGATATGATATGTTTGGATTAAAAACACACTCAGAAAGTTAAAACGAAGAGAGGTACAGAAAAGCGTGCTATGCAGCACAGCGAAACCACTACCGCGCTGAACAGGCTCGTCAGTTTCACTCCGTTTTGCACAAGCGGCGGACTACGGTCATTGTGAAAAAAATGCAGTGCGTTCAGTTTCATTCTGTGAGTTCCACAGCTTGACTAAATGTAGTAATTTCGCCTTACGCGACTTGTTTTTCTTTCTTGGCCTTGGCCCTATTCCCACCCCGACCCCGTTACCCCCACCCCACTTTCTCCTTTTTGTTTACCTAGCCCTCCCCCACTCTCCTTGCTCCCCACCCCCCGCCGCTTCTCTCTTATTCATCCCCCCTCCCCCCTCCCCCCCCCCCCCCCCCCGGCTTACTTCACCTTCTTATTTCTAAAGTCTCCTCTACAAATTGCTTGCACGGAACTGTTGATTTGATAGGGAAACCCCACAAGTTTTTGCGAAAATCGTCTTATTTCTAAAGTCATCTATACATTGCTTGCACTGAATTGTTGATTTGATAGGGAAACCCCACAAGCTTTTGCGAAAAACATCTTATTTCTAAAGTCTCCTCTACTAATTGCTTGCACTGAATTGTTGATTTGGTAGGGAAACCCCACAAGCTTTTGCGAAAAACATCTTATTTCTAAAGTCTCCTCTACAAATTGCTTGCACTGAACTGTTGATTTGATAGGGAAACCTTACAAGCTTTTGCAAAAAAAACATCTTATTTCTAAAGTCTCTTCTACAAATTGCTTGAATTGAACTGTTGATTTGGTATGGAAACCCCACAAGTTTTTTGCGATAAACAGTTCAGACAGAGAGAAAACGGGGATGACAAATCCTATCATCGCTGTATTCCTTCCTGCCAGCTCGGTCGGTCGCCTTATAGTTATGTGTCTGATCATACTCTCACTAGTCGTAATTTCTTTGCCTTGCCTTAGGAGAAAAGGGAACTAAGAACCATGGCTGTAGTTCACAGTAGTATCTTCTTCACGCGCGTGTGTGTGTGTGTCTTTTTGTTGTATTTGTCAATAATGGTTGTTTTTTTGTTTTTTGTTTTGTTTTGGGTTTTTTCCTTTTTTTTCTCGGGGTGTTGTAGTGTGAGAGAAGGTGGAAAGGATGTATTACGGTAGTTTATGGCCCCAGCAAAGCATACATGTACAACTCAAAACCGTAGTTGAATACAAGTGAGTAAATGTGTCCTTTTCTAATAAATTAAACCTTCTAATAACAGACCTTTATTCGTGTTTGATCCAAGTGCTACGTTTGCGCATCGCCCTAAAAGGCCTTCCAATGTGAAAGGGTTGGGTTAAATAAGGAGTTATATTGCCAAAACACTTAACTCATGTTGATAATGCACTATACGTGTACAAAATCAAAGCCGTTAATAAATACAATTTTATCAAACCCAAAGCCTTGGTTAAAAAGTAGCTAAGTCTTTTAAAAGTTCATTTAGTTGGATACAACAAAAGCCTTTCTTCAAGTTATTCTGCTATGTCAAAGCTGTCTTTTAATTTATAATCATTCTAGCTTTCTCTCCTATTTTCCTGCCTTTACTATTCCATGACGGGCGCAATGGATTGGTGGTAATACGCCGGCCTCCAAAGCGGAAGGTCGTGAGTTCGAATCCCGGCCGCGCCTGGTGGGTTAAGGTTGAGATTTGTCCGATCTCCCAGGTCAACTTATGTGCAGACCTGCTAGTGGCTTATCCCCCTTCGTGCGTGCACGCAAGCACAAGACAAAGTGCGCACGGAAAAAGATCCTGTCATCCATGTCAGAGTTCGGTGGGTTATAGAAAACACGAAAATACCCAGCATGCTTCCTCCAAAAGCGGCGTTTGGCTGCCTAAATGGCGGGGTCATACACGTAAACATCCACTCGTGCAAAAACACGAGTGTACGTGGGAGTTTCAGCCCACGAAAGCAGAAGAAAAAAAAGAAAACTTCGTCTGCAATAATCATTCTATTGAACATGTATATATACTTGGCGACCTTTGCAGCGGATGTTTCAAAACACAGTCGACGAATCCATGTATAACATGAACATTTTACGATTTATTTCTCTAGAAATCCAAAACCGGATAAACTACTAACGTTTCAAAATTTAGAACAAAAGAAAGAATGGTGGGTTATTATTTAGAACGTTGAATTTATGACAAAACAAAAGCTTGCAATTTACTGCACTTCGACCCAGTGGTCTATGATCACTGTCAAGCATTGCCTCGCCAGCGTCTTGGCAGTGAGTTTCTTCGCACATTTTTGAATAAGTTCAATAAGTTCATTATCTGTAGTTAAGTGTTTGTCTATCAACTATAAAGACCACTGGAAGAATTACAGTAAAGGTAATGGGTTTTTTTGGTCATAAATCAAACGTTCCAATCGACCACCTTCATGGTTTTTGTAATGTTTTTTTATTCTGTATTTCTCTAGGTTGAATTGCAAAGTGTACGCCTTCCGATATGTCACACTTGGTACCATCCTGCACGTTGGGCAGAGCCAGCTGCCTTCACAATGCCCATTCCCACACCCCACACCCACAAACGACCCCCTCCCACCTCTTTCTCGTTTTCTCTGTTCGTCTTCAGAAATGAAGAAATCTTATCTCGTCTTTGTATCCTCAAGTCATTTTTGGAAACTCTCAGCAATTCTAAACGGACGTCATTTGTCCTCGATTCACAGTTCAAGTACTTTTGGGACAGCCAGCTGCGCTAAGTATTCAATCCCTGCCCCCACCCCCGCCCCCGCCTCTCTCTCTCTCTCTCTCTCTCTCTCTCTCTCTCTCTCTCTCTCTCTCTCTCTCTCTCTCTCTCTCTCTCTCTCTCAGTCTCTCAGTCTCTCTCCCTCTCAGTCTCTCAGTCTCTCTCCCCCTCTCTGGCTCTCTCTCTCTCTCTCGCTCTCACGCTCTCACGCTCTCTCGCGCTCTCTTTCCCTCTCTCTCTCTCTTTCCCTCTCTCTCTCTCCCTCTCTCCCTCTCTCGTTATCTCTCTCTCTCTCTCTCTCTCTCTCTCTCTCTCGCTCGCTCGCTCTTTCTCTCTCGCTCTTTCTCTCTCTCATCTATCTCTCTCATCTATCTCTCTCTCTCTCTCTCTCGCTCTCTCTCTCTCTCTCTCTCTCTCTCTCTCTCTCTCTCTCTCTTTCTCTGCCTGTCTCACCTACTGAAATATCGAATACATTTCAACTAGCTGTCCCAGTGTATGTCTGCCTGTCTCTCTGTCTGTCTGTCTCTCTCTTTGTCTCTGTCTCTCTCTCTCTCTCTCTCTCTCTCTCTCTCTCTCTCTCTCTCTCTCTCTCTCTCTCTCTCTCTTTCTCTCTCTCTCTCTCTCAATCTCTCTCTCTCTCTCTCTCTCTCTCTCTCTCTCTCTCTCTCTCTTTCTCTCTTCTCCCCCAATCTCTCTTTCTCTCTCTCTTTCTGTATATCTGTCTCTGTTTCACCTACTATCAAATCGAATACATGTCAACTAGCTCTCTCCTCTCTCTCTCTCCACCCCCACTCCCCCCCCCCCTTCTCTCACTTCAACTCAGTTCGTTGGCATCTCTTCAAAGTCATCAACGTTTTTTTGTTCTATTCTAGGAAAGGGCGTTAAGTTTGTAGAGGGGGTGCTATCTGAAATGAAGTGATCGTGTCCTTTAGACGTCTTGACCCAATTAGCAAGTCGGGAGCGATTTGAGAGCTGGTTCGCACGTGCAAATTGACACATAGCCCACTGTCACAAGGCAGTGTCAAAGAGGAGGAAATGAGAGAACGCCGAACACCATCTTTTTGTGTGTGTGTGAGGAGAGAGAGAGGAGAGAGGGAGCGAGAGAGTTTGGGGGCCGGCTTGATAACGTGAGAATATAAAGGCAGCTAGATGATATGTATTGAATCTGTAAGTAGCTGAGACACAGAGAGAGAGAGAGAGAAGTCAGAAGTCAGAAGTCAGAATGTTTATTCACACAAACACAAAGTTTATAGTGAAAGGGGTGTTGGGGAGGTTCGGATACAACTTTGTAATGATCGCGACAGGTTACATGTCAAGTTTTCATTTCGCGATTTGGGTACCAGATCGCGTCTGATTCGAAAAATATGCAAAAAACGAAAAGTCAAATTCTGTCAGATATGTTGTTGGAACATCGATCACGGGTGTAGCAAGTGGCACTTATTTGAGCGAATAGTCATTGTTCCGTTTTCGACAGGGTTGCGGACAGGAGAAGCTGAAGGTCAGTCGGACTGGCAAATAGTGGTGTGGGCGTGAGGGATATTTTCAGGCGGATTTTGAGGGAGCTTTTCCGTTTTCCTCAGACGTTTGTATCTTTGCTTAAGCTTTAAGAATCTGTTTTGTGTTACCATTTTTTGTTTCCTCTCCTTTATTGTGGTCTGTTTATCTCTTATGGGGAGGGGAGTCTCCTACCTTTCTCTGAGATCTGTGTGAGCTCTCGAAACGTTTCTCGATGCGAAACAGGACAATTGAACGTATCATATGGAGCCGTTCTGTGGTCCCCTACTGTTTTTGTCGCCCTGAAGTCTTCTCTGAATTTGAACTCATGAAACTTGTTATGACTTAATGTACTATAGTATTTCCCTGCGTAATGCAGAAATGAGCCAGCCTCGTTGATCCACTAAATGTGTGTTACATATCCCGCCAAAAAAAAAGACAACACCCCCCCCCTCCCCAACACAGCCCCACCACCACTCTCTGCCCCAACCCCCCCTCTCTCTCTCTCTCTCTCTCTCTCTCTCTCTCTCTCTCTCTCTCTCTCTCTCTCTCTCTCTCTCTCTCTCTCTCTCTCTCTCTCTCTCTCTCCTTATGTAATTCCTTAAATGCACATTGTGTTGCATTCCGGCATACAATGTATTTCTGTATTTTATATGATTGAATTTATATTTGTTATGTGCGTCTGTCTTTATGTGTTGTATAAAGGACAGGTTGGAAGAATAGGCTTTGCCTAAAACCTTTATCCTTTTGTAATAAAGTTCTGAGTCTGAGTCTGAGTCTGAGTCTGAGTCTGAGTCTCTCTCATTCTTCACCTACTCGCGCAGTCGCACATTCTCTTTCCGGTGATAGCGGAAGCGGAGGTCCATTCTGTCTGCCCAGTTAGGTCCATGTTTTACAGATGGCAAGAACCTGGGTCCCCCACACGGGGGTAATGGATCGCCTCTCGCATTGAAAGTTAATCCGCCGTGCGAACCTCTTCTGCTTACTCGACCCGAAAAGCAGAAGTGGCAGAGGGTAAAAAAAAAACTATCGTGACACGAAACAAAACTAATTGACCTTCGACGGGCGCAATGGCCTAGTGAATAAGACGCTGGCCTACCAAGCGGGAGGTCGTGGGTTCGAATCTCGACCGCTCCTGGTGGGTCATGGGTGGACGTTTTTCCTAGCTCCCAGGTACGTCAACGTATGTGCAGACCTGCGAGTGCCTTATCCCCTTCATAAGCACAAGACCATGTGCGCACAGAAAGGATCCTGTAATCCATGTCCGAGTTCGGTGGGTTATATTATACAAACACCAAAATATCAAGAATGCATCCCTCAAAAGCGGAGTATGGCTGCCTAAATGACGGGGTAAAAACGGTCATACACGTAAAAAAAAAACGTGGGAGTTTCAGCCCATGGTAGAAGTTTTATCAGAACGATCGTTACGAGCGACTCAGTTCGTCCAATTTTGTGTCTGCCCAGCCGTCACCCCCGCAGAGCAGTGAGGATAGAAATCTTCTTCTTCTTCTTCTTCTTCTTCTTCTTCAGCATTCCAGAATTTTCTGGTTACGTGTGAGCTCGTTTGCCCACTTGGGTTCCCCACACTATACCTTGAGAGCATAGTTAGCCTCACTCCGCTTTCGTTGAGTAGACATGCTGGGTATGTTCGTGCTTCCATAACCCACCGTCATGATTACAGGATCTTTTCCGTGCGCACTTGGTCTTGTGCTTGCGTATACACACGAAGGGGGTTAAGCCACTAGCAAGGTCTGCACGTAAGTTGACCTGGGAGGTCGGAAAAATCTCCACTTTTAACCCACCACACCAGGCTGCAGCGACCGGGATTCGAACTCACGACCTCCCGATTAGGAGGCCGACGTCTTACCACCACGCCACTGCGCCCGTCCGTATAGAATCAATTGCAAAGGTAATTGACCGCGGATAAACTTACTCATCTGTGTACCTTGACGTGCCGCCACCTCAGAGCAGCAAATGGTTGTGATATGACCGGAAATTGCTCACACAGTAAGGGAAGTAAACATTGCCAGAATAATTGCCTATAGGTCTACTTCGTTCGGCTTGTCGAGTTTTATAACTGATCTATACTTCACAGCAGCGAATGATTGTGTTATATGATTCTGGGAGGAGCAGCGCAATAGGGGACGAAAACCATTAATTGCAACAAAATAATGTACAGTGAGTACACTGAGTGTGGCATGTCGAATTGTACACTCTAACCGACCTTCATACCCCCATTCCACACAACCGTTTTAGGTCCCGTTCCCGTACCGACCAAGGACGGCTGCCACAACAATGGAACGCTGGGCAAACAGTCGTTTTTGGCACCTTTGGCAGCGTCTGACCATAGTGGCAGCCGTCCTGGGGACGGCTGGGAACGGAAGCTAGAACAGATGTGTGGAATGTGGGTATGACAACTCGGTGTGTGAGAGCGCTAGCGTTGCGTTACTGTTGTTTTAAGTTCCTTTAACGATCCAAGCGTTCCGTTACCGATGGGTTAAGGTTCCATTACCGTTCATTCTGATCGGGAGGGGAACGGCTAACATGTTGAACATGCAGCCCAAACTCAACCGTCCCTACCGACCCTACCGTTCAAAGCAGTTCCGTTTACGATCATTTACGTTCCATTGCGCTTCCCTCCCGATCCCTCCCGTGCCCGCACCGTTCCTTGGTCGGTATGGGAACGGGACCTAGAACGGTTGTGTGGAATGGGGGTATTAGAGCAAGGATTGATCTTATTATGATCCTGAAATCACTGATGCAGTAGAGGAAGAGAACATTACGAGAATAATTGACTATGGGGACTATGGGTACTCCAAGTTCGGCTTGTGACCTCTACCTCAGAGGAGCGAATAATTGTGTTAAGATTCTATGAGGAGTAGTGGCGCCTTGAGTCGCCTTGTGGTGAAATAATTATGTGCGCGTTATAACTTCTCGTGTTATTATCATGATTATTATTGGGGGAGAAAACATTTAATAACAACAATACATTAGCAGTGGGTACACGTTAGTCCGGCCTGTCGAGGGTATACCGTAACCGACCTCCACCTCACAGCAATGAATAATGGCGTTATGATCAGCAGTGCAATAGACGTAGAAACAATTGCAAAACTAATTTACCGTGGGAACACTTTAGTCCGGCCTGTCACACTAACCGACCTCCACCTCAGAGCAATGAATGATGGCGTTATGATCAGTAGTGCGATAGGCGTAGAAACAATTGCAATAATAATTGACCGTAGGTACTCTTTAGCTCGACCTGTCAAGTTGTATACCCCAGCTGATCTGAACCTCAAAGCATTGAATGATGGCAAATCCAAAAACAAAGAGACTGCCAGCGTTCCAAAATTCAAAATCAAAAACAAAGAAAGGTAGGTTGTTGGAACGTTTGTTCAACAAACAAACAACAACAACCTACCCTTCTTGTTTTTTGATATTGAATGATGGCGTTATGATTCTGAGAGGAGCGGTGCAGTACGTAGGGAAAAAACACATTTCATTGCAAACATAATTGACCGTGAATGCACTGAGTCCGGCTTATCCTGTTTTATACCTTAACCGGCCTCTACCTTACAGCTGCGACTGACTGTACGTTCCTAAAATCAGAAGGAAACAAAATATTGCGAGAATAGTGTATCTTTTAGGTTCAGTCCAACTCGTCTAGTTCACTCAGTCTGTCTGTCTCTCTGTCTGTCTGTCTGTCTGTCTGTCTGTCTCTGTCTCTCTGTCTGTCTCTCTGTCTGTCTGTCTCGTACCCACTACACAGCTGTCACCTCGATCATTGCAGCGAATGATGTTGTTTAAGATCTAAAATCACGAGTGCCATAGGGGAAGATATAAAACAAATTGCGAGAATGATTGACCTTTTTAGGTTCAGTTAAACAAGTCAAGTTTACCCTCTACCCACCCGTCACATCATTGTAGCTGTGCATTGTGTTGCGATCCACTGAAATGTTTCCATGTGAGATAATACATTGATTTGATTTGATTTGATCCTGTAATGAACATTGCAATAGAAGAAAAAACTAGAGAAAAATTGCTAAAATAATGTATCTTTTCGTTTCAGTCCACCTCATCCAGTTTACCCTTTGCACAGTCTTGTCCTTTTTGCAGCGAATGTTGTGTAACGATCCTGAAATCAAAAATGCAATAGGGAAAGGGGAAAAACGCGAGAATAATGGACCTTTTAGGTTCAGTGCAACTCATCGAGTTTACCGAATGATTGTATTTTGATCTTGATATCATAGGGGAAGAAAACATTCGCAAAAATAATTCATGTTTTAGGTTCAGTTCACCTCGTCCAGTTTACTCGAGTCTTTACCAGCCGTGACCTTATTGCCGCAAATGTTGTGTTACGATCTTGAAATCAACAGTGCGGTAAAGAAAGGAACAAAACGTGTGTTTACCGAATGATTGCATTACGATCCTGAAATCAACAGTGCCGTATAGAAAGGAACAAAACGTGTGTTTACCGAATGATTGCATTACGATCCTGAAATCAACAGTGCCGTATAGAAAGGAACAAAACGTGTGTTTACCGAATGATTGCATTACGATCTTGAAATCAACAGTGCGGTAAAGAAAGGAACAAAACGTGTGTTTACCGAATGATTGCATTACGATCTTGAAATCAACAGTGCAAAAGTGGAAGAGCTAGAGACAAATTGCTCATCCAGTTTACCCTCTACCCAGCCGTCACCTCCTTGCAGCGAATGTTGTGTAACGATCCTGAAATCAACAATGCAATAGGGAAAGGGAAAAAACCGCGAGAATAATGGACCTTTTAGGTTCAGTCGAAGTGGTCGAGTTTACCGAATGATTATATTGCGTTCTTGAAATCAACAGTGCAATAGGTAGAGAAAACAATCGCTATGACAATTCATGTTTTAGGTTCAGTTCACCTCATCGAGTTAACCCTCTACCAGTCGTGACCTTCTTGCCGCGAATGTTGTGCAACGATCCTGAAATCAAAAGCGCAGTAGGGAAAGGACAAAAAACGCGAGAATAATGGGCCTTTTAGGTTCTGTCCAACTCGTCGATTTTACCGAATGATTGTATTACGATCTTGAAATCAACAGTTCAAAAGGGAGAGAAAACAATCGCTATAATAATTGATGTTTTAGGTTCAATCCACCTCGTCCAGCTTACCCTCTACCCAGCCGTCAACCTCCTGCACCTAATGTTGTGTAACGATCCTGAAATCAAAAGCGCAGTAGGGAAAGGGGAAAAAACGCGAGAATAATTGACCTTTTAGGTTCAGTACTACTCGTCGAGTTGACCGAATGATTACATTACGATCTTGACATGAACAGTGCAATAGGGGAAGAAAAACATCGCTATAACAATTGATGGTTTAGGTTCAATCCACCTCGTCCAGTTTACCCTCTACTCAGCAATCACCTCATAACAGCGAATGATTGTGTTACGATCCTGAAATCAACAGTGCAATCAGGGAATAATAAAATAAATTCGCTAGAATAATTGACCTTTTCGTCTCAGTCCACCACATCGCGTTTACTCTTTTTTTCCCAGACGTCTATTCAGTGCAGTGCATGGTTGTGCTTCGAACATTTGCAGATAAAGTCAGGTCAACCATACAGCTTGACCTTTCAGAGTGAAAATGATGGAGAGAGGAAAAACCCACTGGCATAAAAATGGTACACGGAGCACAAAAAGAAAAGGATCTTTTGCAGTTATACAGCCCAGATGTTGAACAGAAGTGTTTCTCATAGATTCAAACAAAATTAGTATGCCCTCTTAAGTAAGACTAAAAAAAGAAAACACCCAATGATATAAACAAAATATCTGAAATATCGTTCAGTTAAAATAACGGTTTTGACGGCTCAAAGGAAATCATGCCCTTAAAAAACCGTCATTTTTGATGGCAAGTGAGGTCAATGACCCGTGACGTCGAACCCAAATATTGCTTAAATCCAATAAGTCCATTTATTTGCAGAAGAGAGAAACAGATCTTCAAATACTCATACGTGACGTAAATATTGCTGTTTAACACCTAGGCTATACCACTGAACAAGTACATTTAACTTTTTGTGTCGAGTGTACCTGCTCGCTTTACTGGTAACTGACCTGTTATCAACTAGTTCGATTTCTGCTGCTTCCTGTGAGCCATTCTGTGCCATGGAGTGGAAAGCATTGCTACTGCGCTGTCAATATTTCTGACATCGGTGATGGATGAGAGAGTCTCGCGATTTCACGCAAGCAAACATGGCTGACGGAGCGAGTCTTGTCAGCTGTCAATGGGGAAAGTTGCTTTGCGTACAAAGTCATGCGTTACGTGACAGAGGAATGGAGAACTTTAGATTCCACGTGACGTATCCTGGGTCCCACCTATCCCTATCGTTATACGTCACCCAGCAGAATGTGTGCTACTTCGCGATTATTGTACAGCGTACATTTTTACCCAATAAAACAGTGCGTGTCTGGACGAGTGAATAGTTATTTGATTCATTTGCGACTGTGCGATTAATGTACAACTTCAAATTGATTGTTTTTGGCGTCCGAAGTCATGCGTAACGTGACAGAGGAATAGTTATTTAGTTTGTGTGCTACTTCGCGATTATTGTACATGCCCCCTTACGCTCCTTAAGACTATGACATAGTGACAGCAAGAGAGAAAAGCCAATTAGGTTATCAAAAATATACTCTATCTCCTCGGTGTCCGAACACCGCCGTGTGCACGCATGCGCACGATAAAGATCCCAGGGTCACAGCGAAAGCCTCAGGCCTTGGAAACACGAATACATGCATGCATATGAAGCCCGGATGTCCGTTCGGCCAACAGCCAATACAGTAACCATTTCAGCACTGACCCAAGACGAGCCAATCCGGTCCCTAGCCCATTTCAGGTCTCCTCTAGCAGCCGGCAGCCAGCTGTCTACATCCCCCCCCCCTCCCCTGCATTTTTATTTTTTTATTTTCATACAAAGCCGGGTTTTCCCGTGTAACATGCCCCAAATGGCTTTGCCGTGAGGGCGTAAAACTTACATTTTCTCTCTCTTCTCAAAAATACCTCACAGTCACCTGTGAAATCAACCCCCCCCCCCCCCCCAACAAAACAGATATCCACAGAATTAGAAAGAGGCAAGGCAGACTCTTGGTATACCTTCAAATATAAGAAAGAAGTCAATTTTTCAGTGTTGATATTGTCAATCACCATTTGCACGCGACAGCTAAATTGCGAAGGTACTTTGGCGTCAACCTAAGCTTCCAAGGCGGGAGGGTTAGTAAGAAGTCTGAACATGAGCGTCGGCTTTTTCACGCGCTAAATCGTTCTCCCGAAGCAACAACTAGGCCACTAGGCCATTTGTTGGTGAAAGGCCTCAGTAAAGTATAGTAGCCACATCGTAATCGGTATATTTTGTGTCTCCATTGCCGCGTGCGATTCCATGATAATCGTCGAGGTTGCGGACGAGAATAAATCTTTGCGAAATTACTGTGCTGTTCCGTGTCGGCGGTTTAGGCCAATGGGCTCTATTTTTTTTCGTCTGCTTTCAGATTTGTCCGACTGACCAAGCAGGTGCTCTTGTCAGCCTTCTCTCTGTTCCTCTCTACGCATCCTCTCCTACTCCCCCCCCCCCCCCAATCCCCCATCCCCAAAACATTCCCACCTAATGCTGCACAAAAAGAACTTGAAAAACCCAAGTCTCCCCCCCCCCCCAACAACAACCCCCCAAAATACCACAAACAAAAAACCCAATGAGCAGACAATATAAAGTAGAGTAAAAAAAGATAATTAAAAAGAAAGAAACAAACACCCACAGCAATATCAAGAAAAAAGAAACCGGAGGGGGGGGGGGAGAGAAACCGGTGGAGGGGCAGGAATTTTAACCCTCAACTCTCGTTAAGATCGAAATTGCTACTCCAATTCCTGAAGGCTCGTTGCCTCGCACGATGTGTCCCGATGTGTCTCGATCAGGATAGCGATGAGGCTTTTCAAAAGGAAATCTTACAACGCCAGACTCGACGGCAATTTCCTTCTCCTCCTCAAACCTCGCTTACCCAACCTCGATGTCACAGATTTTCTGGCTTGGCGACACCCCGTCTACGTTACATGGCTGGTAGGGGGGGGGGGGAGTGGTTGGAGATGGGGGGTAGGGAGAGGTTGACGGGGGTCATGAGGTGAGAAGGGAGGATCTGGTTGGTTATGGTGTGGAGGTAGTAGCTATAAAAACAAAAGAAAAAAGGATTAAGATGGAGAAGATGGCGGGGTGGGGGTGGGGGTCGTGATTGAGTCAATAGAGACTGCCCGACTGAGTGACAGATGATGGAAATGTTTTTGATTGATTGATTGATTGATTGATTGATTGATTGATTGATTGATTGATTGATCGATTGATTGATTGATTGATGGATTGATTGGTTGATTGATTTAAGGACTAACAGACAGGCGGATCGATGGGTGGGTGTGTCGTAAGATGGTATGGATGGATTGGTGGATGTAAGGGTGGATGGAAGGGTGGGTTGGTAATACCCCAGTCACACAGAGACGCCGCTTCTACTCCGTTGTAAAATTGTCGGAGAGCGTGGCCAATCGTGGGCCAAACGTGGGAGGATCTCCATGAGCGGGACACACGCACCCACACGCACATCAGTGTACTGTAGCCAGGGTAGTCCGGGAGCTGCATTCTGTTCCCTTTTCTTCCAAAAGCCAATTAATTACTTTTATCGACATGCTTCAGCTTTAAGGCTTGCTCCAAGGGTGTCCTCATTTCAAAGGTAGAACTGGATGAATTTGCGAAGGGATACGAGGACACATGCAATATTGTATCACGTGACGCTTGTTCAGATGATGTCCTCTCGTCAATGGTACTTGTTTGGCACGGTTGGCCTAGTGGTAAGGCGTCCGCCCCGTGATCGGAAGGTCGTGGGTTCGAAACCCGGCCGGGTCACACCTATGACTTTATAATTGGCAATCTAGTGGCTGCTCCGCCTGGCGTCTGGCATGATGGGGTTAGTGCTAGGACTGGTTGGTCCTGTCAGAATAATGTGACTGGGTGAGACATGAAGCCTGTGCTGCGACTTCTGTCTTGTGTGTGGCGCACGTTATATGTCAAAGCAGCCCCGCCCTGAAATGGCCCTTCGCGGTCGGCTGGGCGTTAAGCAAACAAACAAACTTGTTTGGTACTAGTTGAAAATGTGATAGAACAAGATATACATGCAATACATATACAAAAGCGTACTCGAAGGGTGTACGTTCTTAACAGGTATATCTGTACTAGTGGCTGAATATGTAATAGAACGGGAGACACAATGTAATATGTATCGACACTTAAAGCTTGCTCGAAGGGTGTACGTTCTGAACAGGTACCTCCTTACTACTGGCTGAATGTGTGGGGGAACGGGAGACACATGCGATATAGATTGGTTTAAGCGTGTTTTACTTTTATTCAATTTCTCATACAAACGTTTCAAACAATAACAACATTAAGAACGTTAACAAGCAGATTGCTTATGGACACGTTCTTGAAATGATAATCAATACACATTCCGATAGCAAAACATGGCGAACAAGTGATAGCTTCAACACTTATCTTGATAATCTTTCATTATATTTTATACAAAAAGGATGAAGAGAGAGACCGAGAGAGAGATAGAGGGAAAGAGAGAATGCCTGGCACATTAATTGCACAGTTAATATGATATCAGCCGAACTGCGATTAGTTAACATAACATAGTCTTGTACAACAGAGAATATTTTCGTGTTCAAAGATATGCGATATATATTAACACTTAAAGCCAGCTCGAAGGGTGTACGTTATTAACAGGTACCTCTCTACTACTGGCTGAATATGTCTGGAACGGGAGACACATGCGATAGATATTAACACTTACAGCTAGCTCGAAGGGTGTACGTTATTAACAGGTACCTCTGCACTACTGACTGAATATGTCTGGAACGGGAGACACATGCGATAGATATTAACACTTACAGCTTGCTCGAAGGGTGTACGTTCTTAACAGGTACCTCTGTACTACTGGCTGAACATGTGATGAAACGGAGATACATGCAATAGATTGTGACACTTAAAGCCTGCTCGAAGAGTGTACGTTTTTGTCAGGTACTTTAGTACTACCGGCTGAAAATGTGATGGAACGGGGGACACATGCAGTATCCTCACACTTCGGGCGTGATTTAATAATGTCGATCATCGCGTCAAAAGTACAAGGCACTGACGGTAATACTTGCTGAATATTGAAGACGACAAGAGGAATTGCTGGAGGGAAAGTAAAGAGTGTAGACTTTTGGGATGAGGCCATGCAGGAATAGGAAGAGATGAGTTTTAAAGTGGGGGCATCGGTGGACGAGATGGAGCAAGAGAGGGAGAGAGAGAGAGAGAGAGAGAGAGAGAGAGAGAGGCTGTCTCTTTCTCTCTCTTTGTCTGTCTGTCTGTCTGTCTGTCTCTCTCTCTGTCTCTCTCTGTCTCTCTCTCTCTCTCTCTCTCTCTCTCTCTCTCTCTCTCTCTCTCTCTCTCTCTCTCTCTCTCTCTCTCTCTCTCTCTCTCTCTCTCTCTCTCTCTCTCTCTCTCTCTCGCTGCACGCTTCAGTACCCACTTTTTTGTGTCCATGCCTTAATAACACAAAGCAAAGCAGATCACTTCACAATCAATATCCCCCCCACCCCCACCCCCACACACACACTCACCCACCCCTCAATTTCCTCTTACACTACGGAAACAACAAAACAGCACCGGAACCTACAATAAGAAACCCGGCTCAGACCTACCCCAATCACGCTCTCGACTGTCTATTTGCCTTCAAGCTATGGAAGAAATCGAGGCGGCGAAGTGGCGACCACGCAATTAGTCTGCGGAGGTCAAAATCTGCCCAGCGGAGGGGTCAGCCGTTGTCTCCTAAGAAGTTATCGATACGTTTTGTGGGGGGTTGGGATGATTAAATCGCGAGGCGGTATCAAGGGCTATCTTCAGACCACTTGGTCCCCCCCATCAGCAGAAATCGAAGCGCTTCAGCGGAAAAGAGAATGAGACAGAGTCACCGAGTAAGCGTGAGCGATTAGTGGGGTAATGATTTTTGAAGAAGCTATTATTCTTTGTCCGTCTGTGTCTGTGTCAGGGTCTGCGAATGTCTGTGTCTGCCTCCCCCCGCCCCCCCCCCCCCCCGTCCCACCCCCTAGCCCTCCGTCTTCCCAAAGCCAAATTGCCCCCCATACCTCAGACGCACTGTGCATGCCGTTTGTGTTTTTTATGTCTGTGTTTTATTGCGTCCCTCCCCCCTCCCCCATTATCTTTTTCTCCAGTTCCCTTCGCACTCCTTCCATCGTCACCTTCAACCGTCCACTGTTGACATACCGTTCGTCTTTGTTTTTCTGATTCTTGTTTTTGTCTGTGACCCCCATTCCCCAACATAACCCCTCCCCCTCCACCCCCCACGCCCCCCCCCCCCATCTCAATCGTCCACAATCAACACTCCAACTCTATGTCTCCTTTTGTCAATTCCGCCTACCCCCCTCCCCTTCCCCCCCAACCTACCCCATCCCCCCACCACTGTACCACCCCCACCACTGGCTTGTGTCCGTCTGTATTGCTTTTTCCCTATACCAATCTCTGGCCAGGCTGCTCTGTTTGTCTCTTCTTCGTCTCTGCGTGAACGGGTAATGGACTTCATAAGTATTATATGCATTTGATTTTGTAAATGACTACTCGCATATGCTCTTCGTGCATCATCATCATCATCATCATCATCATCATCATCATCATCATCATCATCATCATCATCATCATCATCATGTTATATGTTATATGAAGTCTTATATCGCGCGCGTATCTCCAGACTCGGACTCAAGGCGCAGGGATCTATCTATGCCGTGTGAGATGGAATTTTTTACACAATACATCACGCATTCACATCGACCAGCAGATCGCAGCCATTTCGGCTCATCATCATCATCATCATCATCATCATCATCATCATCATCATCATCAACATCATCATTATCATTATCATTATCATTATCATCATCATCATCATCATCATCATCATCATCATCATCATCATCATCATCATCACACACACACACACACACACACACACACACACACACACACACACACACACACACACACACCCGTCCTCCCCGCTTTTGATGGTGTTCGTGCGACTCAAGGAAATATTGTAAGAAAAGGCCTAGACTTAAATCTAAATATTTGTCAAATAAAATTCACTTCAGTTCATTGCACACTCGAGCCTCATGTCTCATTTAGCCCCTCCACCCCCCCACCCCCCCTTTTTTTCAATCTCTGCTCATGCGCCAAAATGCCATTGTCGTGTCCTGCAGATTTTTGGAACAGTAGTTAATGAAGACATCACAATACAACACAAATACAATTTAACTCATTGTCTCCCAGGTACGGATATATCCGTACCCACTCATATGGCTCTATCTGACCAGGTACGGATATATCCGCTCAGCTTCAGTCGCTTCCTGTAACGTCCATCTAACGCCTGCATTCCAGCGTGTTGATACACAGTTCTACACAGTTCTACACAGTTACTACTATTCTGAGTGACCTGCTGCAGCACAGCTGGTCTCGGCTAAAAAAAAACTTGGTCAACATAGGTGGGGTAGAAAGTTTTATGAGCAGATGAACCACACTTTTCCATCCATTGTTCAAATGTCTGGCCAATCAATTACCTTACACCTTATGTCTTACGTCTTATATCTTATGTCTTATGTGCGCAAGGTGATGGATATGTTGACCTTACATAAAAGTCATAAACAATCGATGGTAATTTCCTAAACGGGGTACACGCGAAAAGAAGTTACCTTTTAGCCAACCAGGCAACCGTAAACGTCTTTCATAAGAAATCAAAGCCGAAGAAAAATTAGGTGCTACACTCAGTCAACGAACAGTGAAGAACATGGGCAAAACTAAGTCGAGAGTGAGGAATAGACGGTCATCAGTCAACGCTTTTGTCGTCAAGAATTCTTCAAATATTGATTTTTCTCTGTAAAGAGAACGGTGGGAGAAAAAGAAGCAGCGAAGATGAACAAACAAGGAGACAGGCTTGGAGAAGAATGAGGGAATTGGAGCGCCCTGTCTCATCAACAGGCGTAATGTAACGAAAGATATTTGATGTCAGATTTCGTGCAAGACCGCCTTTTTAAGTTCCTGTTGACTGGAAAGCAGAAAGAAGAATTTCAAAGTGTGTTAAGAAGTGAAATGTTCGGGCTTTTTTTGTGGACCGGTTGTAGAGAAGAGAACCGACAAAGTGCGTAATTGGATGTCGTCCTTGAGGAAACATTTCAGCGGATGTACAAAGCCCTGGTAGTATTAGATAAAGCGATTATTTTGCACAAAAATGTAACACGTGTCAGAAAATTGCAAATTAATGTTCTTTGATACCAGAACAACGCATGTTTGGAAAAAGAACTGCTGAGCAAAGCATACCACTTATTTTCTTAGCGGGAGATTATTTATGAAAAAGAACTGTTAGATTTTTTTCTCTGGCATAGCTGTCACCGTTCCGCTATTTGTAGTGACCCCGATGGAGAAAATAGCTTGACGCATGCGCAGAAAGGTTTTGGAACAATTTCAAACAATCGATATTGTTTTTCTTCCTCAACGACGCAAACTCTTTGTCTTTTTTTTCGTGTTAACGGTTTATTATTTGTTTCTATTTTTTTCATTTGTAATATTTATTTTTTATTTTATTTATTTATTTAAGTCTTGCAGGGCTATTCCTGAAACGAAAACAACCCAGACTTAAAAGACAAGGACATGATCGTACGATGCTTTAGAATGGGATTACTCTTTCGCTAAATCTAGGATCGACACAGTTCCCGACGGTCTACAAGCACCTTTTTGTTAATCCCTTTACCACCAACAAAAAATAGGGATTTCAGTGACTTAAAAAAAAGAAAAGAAATGTACGTGAAACAATAGGGCATTGCACTTGTAGAACAATACAAAAAACATTATAATGACAGACGCAACTTTTTTTGGATTCAGTTCCTTTTTATGTTGCATCCGTTTCATGTGTTTAGTCCAAGCTCGGGATTTAAAGTGTGATAGGGTACTGGAGTGTCACAATGTTTAACAGGAAATCATGGTATTTCGACTCCATCCACCCACCCTCCCAGAGAGAGAGAAAGAGATAGGGAGGGACAGAGACAGAGAGACAGACAGAGAGAGAGACAAAGAGACAGACAGAGAGAGGAGAGACAGACAGACAGATATGCTGACAGACACAGACGACTGATACAGAAACACAGATACAGAAAGATATAAACAGAGACAGACTGACAGTGTGACACAGACAGAAACAGAGACACAGCCAGAGAAACCAGTACATATAACAAGAGAATTGTGTAGCTGAAGACATATCGTTTGGATTGCTGACAGACAGACAGAGGGAGAGATGAACGTCTGAAGGAGCCTTTATATAGTAAAAGAGGTAAAAAAAGCTGTTTCACTGCTGATCGTGGGAAATAAGCAGATACTTCAACATGGCGAGATAACCTTATTTCGAAGGGGTTTTTTCAGCGAGTTTCTATTTCAACTTTTTAACGGACACAAATGCATTATTGTATGAAAATTATGTCATGGGATAGATGTGGCAAAGCCGGGAGGGGGCGATAAATGTTGTAACTAGCAAATTGAGAGAGATATAGGCACTTTACATGCGAGCGATTGACAGAGATAATTGAATTGAAGTGAACTTAATTTTTCGAGGGTGGCAGAATATGCAATGCAAAAATGCTCTCTTTTTTTCTCCGGCCCTTGCCCATGAAGGGGTAACTCAATAGCAAGAAGAACAAGAAATTCCTCCGAGGTAGGAAAAACACCCCCGTCAAAGGGAAATAACCTTCTCAGTTGGTGGCAGTGACTGAGTGAGAATGGTTATTTCCCTTTGACCATTAATATGTCCCTCTATAAGTCCTTGTAGAATCTTAATCCACCAATAACTCCCTAACCGTGTGTTTGACTGGTCCCAATTTTTGTAAGGACCGTCTCAGGAATGTATAGAACCTGTTCACCAAGTTTGGTGACGATCGGTCCGTTCATTCTTGAGATCTATATGCGAACACAAACACACACACAAACAAACAAACAAACAAACACATGGACCGAATCCTATACACACCCCTATACCGGGGGTGTAAATAGAAGTTAAGTTAACTACTGTACGAATGACCTAATCAACATGTCCAGCAATCAATAAGACATGTCAAGATGCATTATGATGCACTAACAATGATGCAAGAGTATAACAAATATGTTTTGTTTGTATACAATGTTTCTAAGTGCATAATGAAGAGTCGTGTGGTCCAATACAATCAGAGAGTACTGATATTTCATCAGCTGCACAATAGTAGTGCTTACAAGTTTTGCACGAGAAACAGCGCGAAATGTTCCTTGAATGATGTTTTAGTGGTTTGTAATTTTATTCCATCAGTAATGGAGTTCCAAATGAGGCCGCCCGAATATGAGAGACTGGACTTGTAGATATAGAGATATATGGATAGAGAGAGAGATATAGATATATATAGATATAGATAGAGAGAGATAGAGAGAGATACAGACAGACAGACAGACAGACAGACAGACAGCGGCATGGTACTTCGTTGAAGACTAGTCTTTTTCTGTCTTTTTCAGTTTTCTTCTTTTGTTCATCTAAAAGCAAGAAAACCCAATTAGTGTCGATTTGATAACATTTCATCAACTAATGTATATTACCAACACTGACTATTGCTAATATCTCCCTCATTCCGTTCCAGTGAGTCCATATTACGCTTTTTTCGATACCCCGTAGCACAGACCCCCCTTAACACCCCACCCCCCTAGTTCTGCTCCCATCTCTTTCTACGCCTACTCCGACTTATCCTAAATAATAAATATCAGAGGTACCCAATTCAAAATTGCTCTCAGAGAGAGGATGCATATGTCTCGCTTAAGCGGATGGAATGTGACGTGATCCATCTTTCATCCTTTTGAGTTGCATTTTAATAACGCTTCTTGACGTCGGTATTGTTTTTGAACGTTTTTGTCTGTGTGGCGTTCTATCCAACTAAGCGTTTTTGTCGTGCAACGTGTGTGGGCGGTTGGGCTGGAGCGGTGATTCAAAGTTCAGGGACAGAAGGGATTGTGTTTTAAAGCTTCTTGCTTTTTGGAGGAAGTGAACATTTTTGAATTTTGATGTTTTCTTTCCTTCCAGTTCAGCTTTAATTTTTTCTTTCTTTTTTCGTTGTTGATCTTTTTCCCCACTTCCTGTTGTGGTTTTATTTTTCGGGTGCATGTGGGCGCAGTATGGCAGAGAGCAGAGTTTGTAGAGTTTCCAAGAGAGGAGTGTCAAAAAATAGTGTTAGTTAATTCTTTTTGATTAAACTATATTACGTTTTGAAATGGATGCTTAATTGTCTGTGCATCAAAGTGTTTTCTGACTTGAAGAATATCGAGTCGTACTAGCGCGCGCGCATTCAGGCCCTCTGGTACTAACACACACAAACACAAACACGGACGCGCTCAGACGCAGACAGACAGACAGGCAGACACACACACACACACACACACACACACACACACACACACCCTCACACACACACAGACACACATACACACATACGCACACATACACACACACACGCACTCACACACATACACACACACACACACACACACACACACACACACACTACTCTGATGCTCTGCTTGTCCTTTTATTGTCCTCATTTGTTTGAGGGTGTGTTCGTGTTGTGTGTATTCGTTTGTGCGTGCGTACGTGAGAATGTATGTCGCGTGTGTCTGTGTATTCATTTTTCTTCTCAAGTTGTCCTACTTTGGCCTGATTCAAACGCAATGCGTCGTCATAAAAGATCATCTTTGTGCATGCACAGGATCCGTTGGGGGCTGGGTGTATTTATCAACAACAATTCTAAGGCGATAGATACAGCCAGTCTCTTGAATGCCTTAGATTAACGTATGTGTCCAATTTAGGCCAAACATTGAATTTTTTAACATATTCCAAACAAAACCAAAGCCCAAAACAAGTCGCGTGAAGCAAGATCAACACCACAAACCAGTCATCGCCGAGACTATAGTCAGATAGTCTTGGCTAACCATACCGAAGACCGAGACGGGCCACGCTCGCCGCCGCGAAGCACGCGTCCGTAGTACTTAATGAACCTATTTGCTTTCATTCTGAGCACATTTTTAGAGTAAACATGACATATCTATATATTTTTGAATTCAGGAGAAGATGAGGAATACAATGCAATCAATATGTTTGCGAAAATTCGATTTTAATGACAACTTTAATGAGCAAACTAATTAACTCATTGTTGAGCCTCCAAGCTGAAATGCAATACCAAAGTCCGGGCTTCGTCGAAGAATACTTGACCAAAATTTCAACCAATTTGGTTGAGAAACGAGAGCGTGACAGTGCTGCCTCAACTTTCACAAAAGCCGGATATGACGTCATCAAAGACATTTCTCCAAAAAAAGAAAACAACGACTGGAGATAATATACCCAGTGACTCTCATGTGAAATGTTATGAAGATCGGTCCAGTAGTTTTGTCTGAATCGCTTTATACACACGCACACACACACACGCACACACATACACCACAACCCTCGTCTCGATTCCCAGTCTATGCTAAAACATTTAGTCACATGTAACAACAAAGACAAGTGTTTTTCCAAAACGCTGTGTTCGGTCTTATTGATTCGACGTCTTTAACACGGTTTGTCAAGTCATCCGCATGTCAGATTGAACCCAACGCACATGTCTTTACCTCCATCCTTTACTTGTTCTAAGATGTAAAATAATAACATCAATCTGCGGAAAATCGATTTTAATGACAACTTTAATGAGCAAACTAATTAACTAAATGTTAAGCCTCCAAGCCGATATGCAATACCAAAGTCCGGGCTTCGTCGAAGATTACTTGACCAAAATTCAACCAATTTGGTTGAAAAACGAGAGCGTTACAGTGCTGCCTCAACTTTCACAAAAAGCCGGATATGTCTCAGAACGGACTTGCAGTTGTTGTGTTTCGTATTTTGTTAGTGATTTTTTTGGCTTTTTTTAAGACATCATCACATAGCCATTTCTAGAAAACAGACACACCCCGATACCGCGTAGTCGTCTTTCCGGCAGATCACTGGATCACTAGCTGAACTTGATATTCGCGGTTCACAGGTTCGAATCTGGGCCGGGACGAACACGGGTCAACAGTATACAATTATTATGAAGACTCAGAGACGGCATCCATTTCCCGTGCGGAGTTATAATGTTTGAGTGAATTATTCACTGGGGGCTTCTAACAAGAAATTCATTAATAACATCCCAAACTGCAAAAATAGCACGCAGCTTGTTGATTTTCTTTTTTTTTTTTTTTTTTTTTTTTTTTTTAAGTACCTACGTATGTATGTATGCATTTCTGATTGTTTGTTTGTTTGTTTGTTTGTTTGTGTCCAAATGTAGGGATGGTCTCATGTCGACATAACTGTCAGGGTATATCCAAGGTAGTGAGCAAAACTCCTTCCAGAGGTAGAACTGCGCCTTCAAAGAAATACCAGCTGGGACTGAAATGACTCGTGCGATCATTGTCTGAGCTTGAATCAACCCTCATACTTCTTCCATCGGTCACTATCGCCTTCAACATCAGTGCCTTTCTCCTGGCAACCTACTTCTGCTCTCTGCAATAAAGACGCGGCGACTGTCCCGAATGTAGCCTGGAATGGCGTTTGACATAACCACTATATTTAGTCTGGAGCAATAATGAAGGTGATTCAGCGAACGTGGCCAGGACAGGAACAGTCCGAAAATGACCAGTGTCTGGTGGTCTGAAAAAGAAGCGCCCTGGTCTTTTGTCCCAGGAACGGGTTCTGGGTTCTGTCGAAAGTTGAGGAGAATAATAGCCTGAATATAAATGCGGGGACTTTGGCGTGAGGACGGGGAATGGGTGGGGCAAGGATTGGAGAGACTAAGTCGTTGTGATTGTATGTGTCTGGGGGTCTGTGTGTCTTGGTTATATCTTCTTGGTGAATGATGTCTGATTGAGGTTTTGTTTCCTTTTCTGTGTCTAATTTTCGTTTGTGGTGAAATGAGAGAAGGTCTCTCTTTCTGTGTATCTGTCTTACTCCGTCTCTCTGTTTTTCTCTCTGTCTCTGTCTCTCTCTCTGTCTCTCTCTGTCTCTCTCTGTCTGTCTCTCTCTCTCTCTCTCTCTCTCTCTCTCTCTCTCTCTCTCTCTCTCTCTCTCTCTCTTCACCCCCACCCCCAGCCCGTTCTCGTCAGTTCATCATCTTCTATCCATCTCTCTTTGTCCTCTGCTGCCTTAGTAAGAGGGTACTGAGTGCAAAGATGAACGTCTATTTTGATTGATGCAAAACTGTCATTGCCGTAAGCGTTCACCCCCCCCCCCCCCATTAGAGGCTGTACGTCTATCATGTTGTAAGCGTCCTTTTTGTCCAAGCCAGTGGGTGCACAATGCTAAATGCATGGCCTTGGCATTGATCACAAATAATTTTTGGACCGAGCTGCTGTTCAAAACGGGGATTTGTTTCTTTGTCGGTATGCGTGGTGAGCAATGCCTACGCACACTTGTGGAAACAAGAGGGTTTTAACGTGCATCACCACCCTAACCCCCCCCCCCCCCCCAACCCCCCCACGTCAATAAGGCAGTAATATTCCGTGGTAAAGGGAAGCAAATGTACACTAGAAAGATGTAACCGAGTGCCGTAACACTTCGATTACCTCGGGAGGCGAAGCGCACTCAAACAGGATTGAAAATGTTAGGGCTAATTTCTTAGCCCTATAAAAACTGTTATGCAAACCCGAAGGTTTCCATGAACATACAGACAATCGGAAACCACCAGACCCCATCACAAACAGAATTCCACAATCTGAGTCGAAGTACAGTAAATCTAACGTGCTGTTCATAAATAAAACTCTTCAGTGTCCTACCATTCTTGTGGGTTTTGTTTTTTTAAATTTTGGAACGTTATACGCCTATTAGGATTTCCTTAGAAGGAGTTGAGAAATTGCACTAAATTCAGAGGTTATGAACAGCCAATCTGTAACGCCAAGACCTTAAAATGGGAAGCATTATATGCGGTAAGGGGGGGGGAGGGGCACTGTCATCTTTTGTCTTTTTCCTGCTTCATTTTCAGCGGTCGCTGACTGTCACCTGTGAAATTTGGAGAGTTATTTATGGCCAGGTGTAGGATCCTGCAATATCTCATTATGGTAACAGCATGCAAAATCTTGGTCTTTGTGTGAAAGCGTATGAGATTTGTTTTCTTTGTGGAAGAAAGCATCTGTAATATACGTATGCTTATCTTGTGTTTTTCTTTGTCTGTTCTAGGTTCCTTGCGGTTCCCAAC
>NC_090254.1:39624534-39627034 GCF_037325665.1 Littorina saxatilis | reverse complement strand
ACCAGCGTGTGGCAAGCTTTTAGTGCTAAAACGTGTCTCATTCGCACGCAAGCCCAGGCACACGCACACACACACGTGCCCGAATGAACGTATTCATTTACAATTTGCCATGCTTCGCAGAGAGAGAGATATACATCCCCATTTACGGGGGGGGGGGGGGGGGGGGGGGGGGGGGGGGGGGGACACCCAGCGTTTTGAGCAGTAAACTGTTATGGCGCGTTCATGTTTAGGCCTATGTTCCCTTATCCGCTTATGACCTGCTAATTTTAAACTCAGACAATGTGTGAACACCCTTCTTGTAAAGCGACGTACCGCACAAATCTAGGTCAATCAGTCAGCCTGAGATATTAGAACAGGAAAGAAGCGGGGCTTTTAAGCGCAGACGTTGTCTTAAACTAAATATGGCGTCCCCTCCCTCCTTCATATCCCGTAATTCCCTCGTCGTCCGCTTCCTGTCCTGTTGTAATGGCGTCGCTGACTGTTTAAGAGCGGCGGATGATACGTTAAGACAGGCGATACCGTGAAGATGTAGTAAACTACGCTCTTTTTCCCTGAGGTCCTGTCTCGTTTACTTTTCTGCCTGCTTCGTAAAAGTCGTGAAATGTATCGTGGGGCTAAAAGCCGTTTTAGATCTGGCTGGCTTAGTGTCTGTCTGTATGTCACTCTTTTTCGCTCATCTTCAATCAATCAATCAATCAATCAATAGGAAGCTTATATAGCGCGTATTCCGTGGGTACAGTTCTAAGCGCTCGTCGTCGCCGCATTAAAGCTTGACAGTCGTAAAGGGCAGAATATACCTGCGCAGTTTCAGCAGCACAGACGACGCACTGCCTATTATTTATGCCGCGATAGGGATTATGACGAGTACTTGGTCTGTTTTCCTTTCATGCAACGTGTAGGGGGTTGGGATAATCTGCAGTGCGTCGTCGGTCCTGCTGAAGTTACATAATTTTGTGAGCAGAGCCCCTAAGATCTGTCAGCGGCGCGTGCGATAACTGTCTGACTGTCTATAAGTCTCTGTCTGTCTCTATCTTTCTCTCTTTGTCTCTGTCTGTCTGTCTGTCTGTCTGTCTGTCTGTCTGTCTGTCTGTCTGTCTATCTCTCTTTCTCTTTCTCTCTCTCTCTCTCTCTCTCTCTCTCTCTCTCTCTCCCCCCCCCCCCCCACCACTGTTTCCCTCTCTCTCTCTCTCTCTCTCTCTCTCTCTCTCTCTCTCTCTCTCTCTCTCTCTCTCTCCCCCCCCCCACACTGTTTCCCTCTCTCTCTCTCTCTCTCTCTCTCTCTCGCTCTCTCTCTCTCCCCCCCCCACTGTTTCCCTCTCTCGCTCTCTCTTTCTCCAGCACCTCAAGACAAACTACACACACACGCGGCAAACACTAATGATATATACTGTGAACTATTCTTCTTGATAAGTGACATATTTTACTCCTGAGCTTTTCATTCTTTTGTTTCTCTTACAGTTCATCTTTAATCGGCGAGCCATGATGGCCTAGCGACGCAAGAATGTCGCATACACTGAGATGCACATTCTGTAGTGTAAACTATTTTTGTTCTATGATTCTTTGCTCTTCTTGTCGTTCACTGTTAAATCGTCAGTCCGGACTGCAGGGCGAAACGTGCTGTCCTCTCCAAGTCCTCTCTGGGGCCGTATAGCTTCTTTTGTAGCGCTGTCTCCTCTGGCCAGATGGTGTCCCTCAGAGCACTGTGGTATGGACAAGCCTGCAGGATGTGCTCTGCTGTCTGATTCTTGCCACACGGACATAAGGGGGAGGGAACCAGCTTGTTTTATGATTGAAATCCTCTGAAAAGGTAGTTTTGAAGCAGCTGTTGTCATATTTGAACACCCATGATTTGATCTCGCACTCTCAGTCTGCTTATCGCCCTTCTCACTGTACTGAAACAGCCCTACTTAAAGTAATCAGTGACATTCTGTCTGCTCTGGATGGTGGTGATGTGTCAGTGCTTACCCTACTTGACCTTTCTGCAGCGTTCGACACGATTGACCATGTCGACGCTTCTTCATAGACTTCAGACTCTGTACGGCATATCCGGTCCACCGCTAGCATGGCTTGAGTCCTATCTCATTGCCGGCAGGACTCAGGCTGTGCTTGTCGATGGCCAGATGTCTGCTCCAGCCCCACTTTCTTTCGGCGTTCCTCAAGGTTCAGTACTCGGTCCCATCCTTTTCATCATGTACACTAATAAAGCCCCTCTCCACACTGATTCAAAACCATTCTGTTTTAAATCAGTCTTTTGCTGATGACATACAGCTGTATAAACCCAGTCCCCCTGCAGAGACACATTCCGCCATCCAGACCATTCAGACATGCATCACTGATGTTAAATATTGGATGGTCGATAACAAACTTAAGCTGAATGATGATAAGACTAAAGTCTTACTGTGCAAAAGGAAGAACACTACATTTCCCTCTCCCCAACCTGTTTCTGTTCAAATAGGCAACACCGACATTCTTTTCTCACCATTAGCTAGAAACCTTGGAT
>NC_090254.1:39492034-39619534 GCF_037325665.1 Littorina saxatilis | reverse complement strand
CGCCTGGTTCATGGCGCATGACCTTATTCCTATGCAGGTCAGTGTATGAGATGAGTAGAAAAGTGTTCCATGTTCAGTGCCCCCGCCTGGTTCATGGCGCATGACCTTATTCCTATGCAGGTCAGTCAGTGTATGAGATGAGTAGAAAAGTGTTCCATGTTCAGTGTCCCCGTCTGGTTCATGGCGCATGACCTCATTCCTATGCAGGTTAGTGTATGAGATGAGTAGAAAAGTGTTCCATGTTCAGTGCCCCCGCCTGGTTCATGGGGCATGACCTTATTCCTATGCAGGGCAGTGTATGAGATGAGTAGAAAAGTGTTCCATGTTCAGTGCCCCTGCCTGGTTCATGGCGCATGACCTTATTCCTATGCAGGTCAGTGTATGAGATGAGTAGAAAAGTGTTCCATGTTCAGTGCCCCCGCCTGGTTCATGGGGCATGACCTTATTCCTATGCAGGTCAGAGTATGAGATGAATAGAAAAGTGTTCCATGTTCAATGTCCCCACCTGGTTCATGGCGCATGACCTTATTCCTATGCAGGTCAGTGTATGAGATGAGTAGAAAAGTGTTCCATGTTCAGTGCCCCCGCCTGGTTCATGGCGCATGACCTTATTCCTATGCAGGGCAGTGTATGAGATGAGTAGAAAAGTGTTCCATGTTCAGTGCCCCCGCCTGGTTCATGGGGCATGACCTTATTCCTATGCAGGTCAGAGTATGAGATGAATAGAAAAGTGTTCCATATTCAGTGCCCCCGCCTGGTTCATGGCGCATGACCTTATTCCTATGCAGGTCAGTGTATGAGATGAGTAGAAAAGTGTTCCATGTTCAGTGGCGCATGACCTCATTCCTATGCAGGTCAGTGTATGAGATGAGTAGAAAAGTGTTCCATGTTCAGTGGCGCATGACCTCATTCCTATGCAGGTCAGTGTATGAGATGAGTAGAAAAGTGTTCCATGTTCAGTGCCCCCGCCTGGTTCATGGCGCATGACCTCATTCCTATGCAGGTCAGTGTATGAGATGAGTAGAAAAGTGTTCCATGTTCAGTGCCCCCGCCTGGTTCATGGGGCATGACCTCATTCCTATGCAGGTCAGTGTATGAGATGAGTAGAAAAGTGTTCCATGTTCAGTGCCCCCGTCTGGTTCATGGCGCATGACCTTATTCCTATGCAGGTCAGTGTATGAGATGAGTAGAAAAGTGTTCCATGTTCAGTGCCCCTGCCTGGTTCATGGCGCATGACCTTATTCCTATGCAGGTCAGTGTATGAGATGAATGTGTGAATGGTGCTATACTGAATGAAAGAGTGTGACATGAAGTTCTTGTACATCATTGTAAAGAGTGTGAATGACGTTTTAGTTTAGATGTCAAGCGCTTAGAGCAAGCCTTTTTAACGAAAGTTTTTGATTTAGCGCTATATAAATGTTCTTATTATTATTATGAGTAGAAAAGTGTTGCATGTTCAGTGCCCCGCCTGGTTCATGGCGCATAACCTTATTCCTATGCAGGTCAGAGTATGAGATGAGTAGAAAAGTGTTCCATGTTCAGTGCCCCCGCCTGGTTCATGGCGCATGACCTTATTCCTATGCAGGTCAGTGTATGAGATGAGTAGAAAAGTGTTCCATGTTCAGTGCCCCCGCCTGGTTCATGGCGCATGACCTTATTCCTATGCAGGTCAGTGTATGAGATGAGTAGAAAAGTGTTCCATGTTCAATGCCCCGCCTGGTTCATGGCGCATGACCTTATTCCTATGCAGGTCAGTGTATGAGATGAGTAGAAAAGTGTTCCATGTTCAGTGCCCCGCCTGGTTCATGGCGCATGACCTTATTCCTATGCAGGTCAGTGTATGAGATGAGTAGAAAAGTGTTCCATGTTCAGTGCCCCCGCCTGGTTCATGGCGCATGACCTTATTCCTATGCAGGGCAGTGTATGAGATGAGTAGAAACGTGTTCCATGTTCAGTGCCCTCGCCTGGTTCATGGCGCATGACCTTATTCCTATGCAGGTCAGTGTATGAGATGAGTAGAAACGTGTTCCATGTTCAGTGCCCCCGCCTGGTTCATGGCGCATGACCTTATTCCTATGCAGGGCAGTGTATGAGATGAGTAGAAACGTGTTCCATGTTCAGTGCCCTCGCCTGGTTCATGGCGCATGACCTTATTCCTATGCAGGTCAGTGTATGAGATGAGTAGAAAAGTGTTCCATGTTCAGTGCCCCCGCCTGGTTCATGGCGCACGACCTCATTCCTATGCAGGTCAGTGTATGAGATGAGTAGAAAAGTGTTCCATGTTCAGTGTCCCCGTCTGGTTCATGGCGCATGACCTCATTCCTATGCAGGTTAGTGTATGAGATGAGTAGAAAAGTGTTCCATGTTCAGTGCCCCCGCCTGGTTCATGGCGCATGACCTTATTCCTATGCAGGTCAGAGTATGAGATGAGTAGCAAAATGTTCCATGTTCAGGGCCTCAGGTATTAGAAGGCGTCCATGTTCCACCAAAAAGACGAAGAACTATAGAGATGAGACGAAAATCCGAGGTCCCTTCGTGTACACTACATTGGGGTGTGCACGTTAAAGATCCCACGATTGGCAAAAGGGTCTTTCCTGGCAAAATTGTATAGGCATAGATAAAAAAAAATGTCCACCAAAATACCCGTGTGACTTGGAATAATAGGCCGTGAAAAGTAGGATATGCGCTGAAATGGCTGCGATCTGCTGGTCGATGTGAATGCGTGATGTATTGTGTAAAAAAAATTCCATCTCACACGGCATGAATAGATCCCTGCGCCTTGAGTCCGAGTCTGGAGATACGCGCGCGATATAAGACTTCATATAATAAAGAGACAGGCTTGAAAGTAGGCAATGGAAATTACGAACACACCATCCTTTCAAATACACTTCGTTTATTACGGATTGATGCAAGAGTTTACTTATCTTAAAACAGATAACAATCAGCTCACTGCATTAAACTGTCAACTGTCGGGCAAAAATAGCTCTCAGAATGTGCTCCCTGTATGTGACCCTCCACCACGGAATGAGTCGCATGTCACCTTTGCATGATTTTCATATTTTTACATTTTCCTAAAGAGTGTTTTATGCTCTATCCAGTGGTGAAAACCGTTTTAGAAAAGAGCAAAAACTGTTTGAGTTATAAGCCTGTGACTAAGGTGACCCTCACATTGTTACAAGACACTCCCCAGACTTATATTAAGCCTATCGCAGAACCGCGCGAGGTGACATGCGACTCATTTCGTGGTGGAGGGTCACATATAACCTACTCCATCATACTGGTCAAGCTTATGTTCGAATCAATAGAGAAGCTGAGTCTACATCCCACGCGTCCTCGTGTCAGAGATGTATATTAAGTGTTCTTATTGAATGATGTCCTGGCTATTTCCCAACCGAACTTCCATGAGCGAAAGCTTGGAAGATGAGCCGAGTCCTAAATGTAATGTGCACATTGAGCGTTAGCGATGGAATGTCTTTTGCGTGAAGTTGACTTAGCTAAAATAATCGCACTTTGAATGAAAAGGGAGCGACTATGCCTGCGCAGTATTACATTCAAGAAATGGACCCAAGATAGCTAAATGAATGTTGGTAATATTTCTAACTGGTCTACATTACGAGTTTTATTTTACTTTGAACGTTTACGCCAAACATGGAAATTAACGAACGCACGCACGCACGCACCCAAGCCCGCAAGCACGCACGCACACCCACACACGTACACACACACACACACACACACATACACACACACACATACACACACACCCACACACACACACACACACACACACACACACACACACACAGAAAATTAAACCTCACATTGTCATATTCTTTGAAAGATAAACACGATACATGTACATTGTTTACTCTTCTCTGCTCATGTGATGCATTTTCTTTTGTTTCAGCTGAACGTCTTCTATCTGTACTTTGTCTACAATGTGGCCAATCCCTTCATCTACGCGTTCATGAACCAGACATTCAGAGAAGACCTTAAGAAGCTCCTGAAAAGATCATGAGATCTCCTTGAGCTTCACGTTGCTTCCTCTTACTTATGTGAACTCAGTGCTGCTGTAGACAGAGCGAGAATATTTCAGGATAAATGTGTCGTTGACCTAGTTTTTGATAAAAGACTTTTAGAAACTTCTTGGCAGATTGTTAAGTCATCCTGGTGAACTTCAAACCTCTTTCTTTATCGTTGCTGGTGTCGACGAGTGTGGGCACAAAATCCATATGGAAAGAGGGGGATTAGATGCTGACACTGCTGGTGTGGACACACATACATGGGTACACGTTTAAGATGGACAAAGAGGAAGAACTGGATGTTTTCATTGCTAGTGTTAAAACATGTGGGCACACATTTGAGATGGAGAGAGAGGAACGTGATGTTTACATTGCTAGTGTCGAAACATTATGAGCACACATTTCAGATGGAGAAAGAAGAGCTGAATGTTTACATTGTAACCCTTGACATAATGCAGATGAAAAGAACAGAATTGCATTCATAGTGTCGACATCAATAATCAAGAACTCCAGACAGAGAGAGAGAGTTCGACCCTATGTTTAGTATCGAAGCCAATGGGCACACTATTCAGTGGCACTGGATGCCGCTTGTGGGCACACAATCCAGATGGACAGAGAGGGGTACTGACTCTTTACTCTGCTGGTGTCGACACATATGGGCACACATTTGAGATGGGGAGAGAGTGACTTGGTGCTGACATTGCTAGTGTCGACACACATAGCGAACACATTTCAAATGGAGACTGAGATGGACGAAATGCAAACACTGCTAGTGTTCACACATAGTGGCACTCATTACCGATGAAGATTGTGAGATTAGATGCTAACATTGCTAATGTCGAGACATATTGGCGCACATTTCAGTTGGAGTGTTTTCTTGAATACGTCTGGGCACAAAGTTAAAATGGACAGACTAACAATGCTTCCTTGGACACGCCCACGCTATGGATTGATTGACTGCTTATGGGCAGATTATACCTGCGCAGTTTCAGCAGCACAGACGACGCACGGCCTATTATATATGTCGCGATAGGGATTATGACGAGTACTTGGCCTGTTTTCCTGTCATGCAACCTTAAGCGGGCTGGGATAATCTGTAGTGCGTCGTCGGTCCTGCTGAAGTTACATAGGTGAGCGGAGCCCCTTACATTGCAACTCTACCGTCGACGCCTATTGGCAGAACATTCGCATCGGCACGAAGTTCCGACAGATATATTGAGACGGCTTAAAATGCTTTCGTGGACATTTGTAAGCACAAGTTAATGCGTACATTTCGACTTTCCGTACTTATGAGCACAAACTTGAACGTTTGCGGGCTTCAGGTTTAGAAACAGAGACTATTTACTTATAGTGTTGCTTTATGTGTTTGTGTACAGAACATTTTGATGGGTATAGTAGGACTACATCCAAAGTTGTGAGATGGAGACGGCATCATCGACGTTTTTGGCTACACACTTCACAAAAGTTGGAGTGGGACTCCACGATCGAAGCTTGTGTGCATACACTTTAGACGATGGGAATGGGACTGGAGGCTTGTATTTCTACGTGTTATGATTGGTACGACTGTTGACCCTGTTCGACTGTTCGCTCATTGCGGGTACAAAATGTGCACAGAGGGAGTAAGAGCAATCCGTCGCGATATAACCTTGAATGGTTGAAAACGACGTTAAACACCAAATAAAGAAAGAAAGAAAGAAAGAAAGTAATAGCAATTAGTGCTCATGGTCAGTTTGTGTCTTTTGTCATCTTGTCGAAGACAACAAATAACTCTATAGTAAAACTGAAGAATCGCTGGCTAGACTTGGGCACCTCTAAAAATTGAATTGAATTGAATTGAATTGAATTGAATTGAATTGAATTGAATTGAATTGAATTGAATTGAACAGAACTGAACTGAACTTTATGATGGATGATTGGATGAAGAGTACCAAAAAGTAAATCCTCAAACTGATCTCACCATATCAGCCAAAGATGAAGCCAAATAGCAGATAGGACTAAAGACGTTAGTCCTGAAAACACTCGACTCATGCATACAGGCCCAGCTAGGACACCAAATAACAGTGAATATCATCCGGTGGAACCCATCTTGTTCCAACATACTAACTGACAAGTATTATTAGATGGGACAAGGGAATGACATCCCCAAAGGCAAGTAAATTCCTAGAATGGTCAAATCCATGGAATACTTACCGTCTACTTCACTGCAAAAGACGAAAGAAATAAGTCTGCTTGTTTCCTCTGGATAGTCTTCTGAGTACTGTGAAACATACGCACTTTATTACCTTGAAGCGAGCTAGCTGAATTAACACAGGCTTCAAATGTCAACAAGATAATTATGGAAACATGTCGACAGAACTGCAACGTATAACATGTTGTTGGTATTTGTCTTTAAATGTCAGTGCAATATTTCCATTGCTGGCAGAGAAACTTACATTGATGGTCTAGCTAGTACATTTGTTCAGATGAAATGTCAGTTATAAATGTTGTAAGCTGTAAAATCGCAGCGTTTGCAGAGGTTTTGTAAGTGTGTTATATAGTACTATACATGTATTGGTTATATTGAACACACGGAAATCAAACTGTGTGTGGACGTATCAGACAACTTTTCAAACCACATGCTCGTGATGTCAATCATGAGCGCCGTGTTCGAAAAAGGTATTGTATGTGATCACTGACTGTCAGTGACATCAAAAGATGTACCTTAAAGATATCTTATTTGTCGAGTAATGAACCAAATAAACAATCATTAAGATTTCTTTTATCTCGCGGAAACAATCAATTAAAAAATCACAGATCTGCCCATGCGTTTTATCTGGGAGAAGAATATTCTTCCGCTTCGAAGCGTACCAAACATTTTCAACCTGGCTGCTTTTTTTGTACAGAATAGCCTATTTTTGCTGGAGCAACTTGCAACTTTGACAATGGTGTCGGTTACGATATTCATCAATAACAAAGGGCCACTGTGCAAAAAAACAATGGCCGATACAAAATGAACTATTCGGGAAGGAAAGTACAGCCGAACCTGCCTTAGCGACCATCTCTCGATAACGACCACCTCTCGATAACGACCACTTGCCCATTAAGACCAATTCAAAACTCCCTGACGTGTTTTTCTTCTCATACAATTCACGTTCCCATGAACGCCTGTCAATAACACCCACTTTCGTTCGGTCTCTTGATCGGTCGTTATAGACAGGTTCGACTGTACCGGTAACGTTTTGATGGTTGTCCTGAAGAAGAAGACAAAACGCTTTATAAAATTCAGAACACTTTGTGTGTTGATTGCTGTTGTTATAACAACACCAGGGAATCTTGGCTGGTGGCTCCTTTAAGCTTACTGTTGAAGTGGCGTGGTGGTAAGACGTCGGCCTCCTAATCGGGAGGTCGTGAGTTCGAGTTGGGCAAGCCTGTATGTCGATCGTCTTCAAAGAAGAAAATTGCATTCCAAAGAGAAACAGCCCTTAGAATGTTTAGTCACATTTTGCCAGTTATCCCGCCTCAGTTTCCGTGTTCTGGAGTGCACATAATTATGAACAACCATTACTACAACTTGCATGTACTTTGAGAGTGTTTGAATTGTCATCAATAACAATATAGTATCTGGGTGTTTGTTATTTTTCTCGTGTGATTTCTGGGAAAATGTTTGTTTCGACTTTGCAACAGGTTTTCTGGGTTTTTTTTATATTTTTTTTTTATCTTGGTTGGTTTTGGTTTTTTTTTGGTTGGTGGTGCTGGGTTGGGGGGGGGGGGATGTTCCTTCCTTTTGGTTGGAGGGACGGGGTGTGGGGAACCAGGAGGGAGTAGATTTGACTCACTTGATCGTGACATTTCAGCCGAGGATTTTATTTTAATTCAAGACTATCAAACTTTGGATGCGATCCTTTCAAGTGATGAGAATTTAAATCTGGCGCGTGTTACGCTGGGGATAACTTTTTTGATGAATTCGTGAGCTTATTAGGCCTTGCGTTGGTCAATAAAATGTATGGTTGATAATGCTTGAACCTGGTATCTTTCCGACTATCCTCAAACTGCTTCTTAATTTGAAGTTGTGTAAAGTGCGCAATCCAGCCTGGTTTATGTGTGTGTTTTTTAGTCAAAGTCTACAGTTTGTAAGGCGTGTGTTGATGATGATGATGATGAGGAGGAGGAGGATAACAGTGATGATGATTATGATGATGAAGAGGAGGAGGAGGAGGAGGAAGGTGGTGATGTTAACAGCGATGATCTTCTTGAATTTTGTTTGTCTCTGCTGCTGCTATACCACCACGATATATGTTGTAATGGCAGATGGTTATGTTGCTATATATCTTGAATTTGTCTATGCTACTTGTCGTGTTAATGATTGTTTCTGTTGTTATAGTTTACTTGTAAACACACTGCCAGCCCGAAATTCAGCTGCGTTTTGTACAGATGACCACAAGACGCTGTTTGACGCTGCTTGGCCCCTTCTCGGCTCACCTTCTTAGATCTTGCCAGACCTTTACATGGTATAGCATTGTCTCGGACAGAGTTGCGCCCCTGGAACGGCAGGTAGTTCCGGTTTGTGTTTGCAAAATGGAACCGTAGGACAATCCGCCCTTCAACTTCTTTACCCGAGTAGTTTGAACAGCAGACACAGTAACGTTTCCCTCCACCACCAATATTCTTCTCTCGTTCAGCCATTTTGGACGTAAACAAAACAACCGGAACTACCCGCCGACAGCGCCGCGGGCTATTGGCAGGGACGGACAACTCTTATCACTTTCGTTTTGAGACAATGCTATAAGACGCTGCTAGACTCCTCATGGAAACAGTTCAGCTCGCCTTCTTGCCAGACCATCACATGGTATAAGGCCATTCCTCCACGTAGACCCATACCAACAGTCAACACCATGACTGGTTGCTTTGGGGCGTCTATGAATACAGTGGAACCTGCCCTTGAGACCACCTGTCCATCAAGACCACCTGTCCATCAAGACCACCTGTCCATCAAGACCACCTGTCCATCAAGACCACCTGCCCATTACTGAAGACCACCCCAAAGGATCCCCGACGGTCTTTACGACTATATAAATCACCTGTTTAAAGAGACCACCTGTCTCAAGAGACCACTTTTGCTCAGTTCCTTGTGTGGTCTCTTTAGACAGGTTCGACTGTATATTTTTCTGTTAAAAAAACAAACTTTGTTGCATTTACGCATCAATTCATCGCACAGATGCCCATGGTACTCATGGAACACACAGGCTGTTTGAATGTTGGTATGTGATCAAGTGTAGGATTAGTCTTACCTCATATACAAGCCTAACTTACTGGATATCACACGGCGACCCGACGGAATTGTTTACACGGGAAGATAAGCTGAGTGTTTGTTATGCGTGAGTGCACGCCCGCGTGTGTGTGTGTGTGTGTGTGTGTGTGTGTGTGTGTGTGTGTGTGTCGCGTGTCAGTGCGTGTATGAGTATGTGTGTGTGAGTGTGAGTGTATGAGTGTGTGTATGTGTGTGTATGTGTGTGTATGTGTGTGTGTGCGTTAGACAGTATGCGAGTGACTTTATTTATGTTTTCTTGTATGTTTACAGCCGAGTTTATGTTTTGATCTTCGTTATGTTGAGTTTTGTTCAACAACTTAACCATCGCTGAACATTGGAAATGACCATCTTGTTTGTTTGTGTGTTTGTATTACTATGGTTACTCCTAAGGCCAAAATAATAGGTGTGGTTACGGTAACATAGCCAAAAAAAATAGGGTAGGAAGGTAGGCAATCACTTTTTCTTTTTTTTTTACTTTTTTTTCTAATGTGTACAAATTAAACCTACTTGACAGGGAAATAAGTGTGCGACTCGGGCGCTTTCGCTTTCATTGCGTTTTCTGCACTCGTTTACTTGTTGTTTTGGGTATTTTTTTGACAAATGTAATAAAAAGTTATAGGGTCGGCCCCAAAAAATAGGGTAGGTCGGGTTACCGTAACCACACCTATTTTTTTTTTAGGCCTAATAAAAGTGTGTAACCATTTCCCGCTTTTCTTTGTAAACTCTATAATTATATGAAAGTTCAAAATAAAAAAATCAGAGTTGCTTAGTTCATGTACACTAAGGTAGTATTTCTTAGTGTGTTCGTAAAAATAAGTGGAAATTGAATTAACTTCAAATATCTTATAACATCAGCATACGATAAATAAACTTTGTGTGTTTGTATTGTCAACATAATATAAATAAACATGTGCTTGTATCGTCGAACTTGTGTGTTTGTTTTGTCGGCGAATACACATGTGTATAAAGTACTCGGTTTCTTTAATGTAAGGATGTGCGTTAGTGTACGTGCGCGTATGTGTGTGTGTGTGTATGCGTTTCCAACTTATTGCGTGACTCGAGTGTGTGTGGGTGAGGGAGGGGCCGGGTTTATTGTGTACATGTGTGTGTGTGTGTGTAGGTGTTCGCGCGTGCGAGCGTTTTTGTGTGCATTCGCGCGTGCGTGTGTGTGGGTTTTTTCTTTCATTTTTGTTTAAATTCATTAACCGTTATAAAACTAGTAATGCGTGCATTGGCAGAAGCGAGATGAGAGATTCAGACATAGGCGATTAAAGGGGAGTAATAAGTGAGTTGTGACCAATATTGTGACGTGAGTGTTTTGCCTCCCTTGAATAGCACCGCTTCAGTACCAACGTCTCTCTCTCTCTCTCTCTCTCTCTCTCTCTCTCTCTCTCTCTCTTTCTCTGTCTCTCTTTCTCACTCTTTCTCGCTCCCTCTCTCTCTCTCTCTTACACACACACACATCAACACACATACACACAAACACACACACACACACACATACACACACAAACACACACACACACACACACACACACACACACACACACACACACACTATGAAAAAAGTGGACTACAATAACGACTTCTGTCACAATGATCTGGTTTCAAGGCACAGTGGGATTTACTGTGACTTCAACTTAATGGAAACCGCTATACAATTAGAGTTGAACACACTGACACAATGGTCTTGCTTCAAAACAATACGATTCACTGTGACTCTAACTTAATGGAAACCGCTATACAATTAGAGTTGAACACACTGACACAATGGTCTTACTTCAACACACAATACGATTCACTGTGACTTTAACTTAATGGAAACCGCTATACAATTAGAGTTGAACACACTGACACAATGGTCTTACTTCAACACACAATACGATTCACTGTGACTTTAACTTAATGGAAACCGATATACCGTAAAGTACCTTGTGAGCGCCCACCCCCCCCCCCCCCCCCCCCCCCCTGTGCACCAATTCCGACCCAAAGTAGGGGGTGGGCGCTTACTAGGTACTACACCCTATGCACGAGCAGTTTTCAGTAAGAAATGTGATCTTTGATCTCTTCGTAATCATATCTTCTTTCTTTTTTCATCTTCCATTGTTTTTCTTGTTCGTATTGTCATTAGAAGAGTTTAGGGAGACAAATGTCGTCGCATCCTTTTCTTGTCTATTTTACTTGGCCAAAGACTGTTTTCGGCAGAAAGAGAGAGAGAGAGAGAGACAGAGAGAGACAGAGAGAGACAGAGAGAGAGAGAGAGAGAGAGAGAGAGAGGAGAGAGAGAGAGAGACAGAGAGAGACAGAGAGAGAGAGAGAGAAATCAGAGAGAGAGATCACAGAGAGAGATCACAGAGAGAGAGAGAGAGAGAGAGAGAGAGAGATCACAGAGAGAGAGAGAAATCAGAGAGAGAGAGAGATCAGAGAGAGAGAGAGAGAGATCAGAGAGAGAGAGAGAGCTTCTTCTTTTCCTTTCCGGCCTGGTGACGTAACAGGGTATCGCGATTCTCTCGCCATTCTCGTATCCTTTTTACATTTAGTCAAGTTTTGACTAAATGTTTTAACGTAGAGGGGGAATCGAGACGAGGGTCGTGGTGTATGTGCGTGCGTGCGTGTGTGTGTGTGTGTGTGTGTCTGTCTGTGTGTGTGTGTGTAGAGCGATTCAGACTAAACTACTGGACCGATCTTTATGAAATTTGACATGAGAGTTCCTGGGTATGAAATCCCCAGATGTTTTTTTCATTTTTTTGATAAATGTCTTTTATGACGTCATATCCGGCTTTTCGTGAAAGTTGAGGCGGCACTGTCACGCTCTCATTTTTCAACCAAATTGGTTGAAATTTTGGTCAAGTAATCTTCGACAAAGCCCGGACTTCGGTATTGCATTTCAGCTTGGTGGCTTAAAAATTAATTGATGACTTTGGTCATTAAAAATCTGAAAATTGTAAAAAAAAATAAAAATTTATAAAACGATCCAAATTTACGTTTATCTTATTCTCCATCATTTTCTGATTCCAAAAACATATAAATATGTTATATTTGGATTAAAAACAAGCTCTGAAAATTAAATATATAAAAATTATTATCAAAATTAAATTGTCGAAATCAATTTAAAAACACTTTCATCTTATTCCTTGTCGGTTCCTGATTCCAAAAACATATAGATATGATATGTTTGGATTAAAAACACGCTCAGAAAGTTAAAACAAAGAGAGGTACAGAAAAGCGTGCTATCCTTCTTAGCGCAACTACTACCCCGCTCTTCTTGTCAATTTCACTGCCTTTGCCATGAGCGGTGGACTGACGATGCTACGAGTATACGGTCTTGCTGAAAAATGGCATTGCGTTCAGTTTCATTCTGTGAGTTCGACAGCTACTTGACTAAATGTTGTATTTTCGCCTTACGCGACTTGTTCTATCTACCCCAAACTCACTTGTTGTTTGCGACACATTTCCATTGGCGTTATTAATCAAATAGTCAAGAGCTGACAGCTTAAATGCAACGGTGTACGATTTGATCCGCGGCATCTTGTAATCATTGACTTGCAGGCGTTTGATATGGTTTGCAAGAGCGGAGGGAAATCATTCACAAAACTAGCAGATCAAGTGCGGAATTTTTATTACCCCTGATTTCAATGGTGCAAAGTGGGGGGTGGGCGCTTACAAGGTACTATACCCTATGCACGGTTTTGGACTAAAAGTGGGGGGTGGGCGCTTACTCGATACTGGGCGCTTACAAGGTACTTTACGGTACAATTAGAGTTGAACACACTGACACAATGGTCTTACTTCAACACACAATACGATTCTCTGGGACCAGGACTCAATGGAAACCGGTATACGATAAGAGTGGAAGACAATGGTCTAGTTTCTATACACACCATACGATTCACTGGAAACTAAAACTCAACGGAAACCGGTATAGCCTACAATAGTCGAGGAACAGAGGGATTCACTCTGACACAATGAGATTCTATACACACACCAATAGACGATGTTCGGAAATAACTCTGTGGGGTTGTGTATGGGTGATGGAAGAGTGCATATACTCTTGCTTTTAGTGAGTCAAACTTTCCCACGTGACATCATAGACCAACCACCAGCGAGGGGTGTGTCTGAAACGCGCGGACAAGGAGCACGTGTTTAAAGCTTGCCTCACTAAACGAGTTCCACAAGTTTTAAAACAGGTTTTGGCCCCAGGGAGCTTAGAAACCACATTAACTAATGTAAGTAAATAATTAAGCAAGAGTTGTCACTCTTAAACAATTTATCCATACAAACCCGACAGAGTTATTTGCAGAACGCGCCTTTTCATCACCCTAAAAATCACTCGCAAACCCAAAAATATGTCAAAACGCATTCCGAAGGGTCCCATATCCCTCAGTATCCTCCATCTCTCTTTCAGATATCCTCCTTTCTTCTTTTTCCTCGTCATCGTCGACGATTTTTTTCCTCAAGCATGGATACAGCTGACAACAGCAGGCCACTCCAATTGCTCCAAGCACCACCAACCCGAAGACTGCTCCGCCTGCAATGATGGCTGCGTTCTTCCCATCTTCGGTCAAATCACTCGTTTCAGGGCATGGAGGTGGGGTGCCTGAATGAAGAACAAGTCGCGTGAAGCGATATAAAGACATTTAGTCAAGATCAACACCACAAACCAATCGTCGCCGAGACTACATTCAGATTGTCTCGGCTAACCATACCAAACAGTTTTTAAATTTATTGCATTGTATCACGCTTGTCACCGTCATCAAAAATATTGATCGAAAAAATGAAATAAAACTTCTGGGGATGCCATACTCAGGATTTCTCACGTCAAGTTTCATGAAGATCTGTCCAGTAGTTTTCTCTGAACCACTCTACACACACACACACACGTACACACACACACACACACACACACACACACACACACACACACATACTATACGTACATACGCACACACACACACACACACGCACACACACACACACACACACACACACACACACACACGCGCACACACGCACACACACACACACACATACACCACCACCCTCGTCTCGATTCTCCCTCTATGTTAAATCATTTAGTCAAAACTTGACTAAATGTAACAAGTCGCGTAAGGCGAAAATACAACATTTAGTCAAGCTGTCGAAATCACAGAATGAAACTTAACGCAATGCAATTTTTCAGTAAGACCGTATACTCGTAGCATCGTCGGTCCACCGATCGTGGCAAAGGCAGTGAAATTGACAACAAGAGCGGGGTAGTCGTTGCGCTGAGAAGGATAGCACGCTTCCCTTCTGTACTTCTCTTCGTTTTAACTTTCTGAGCGTGTTTTTAATCCAAACATATCATATCTATATGTTTTTGGAATCAGAAACCGACAAGGAATAAGATGAACGTGTTTTTAAATTGATTTCGAAAATTTAATTTTGATATTAATTTTTATATTTTTAATTTTCAGAGCTTGTTTTTAATCCAAATATAACATATTTATATGTTTTTGGAATCAGAAAATGATGAAGAATAAGATGAACGTAAATTTGGATCGTTTTATAAAAAAAATATTTATTTTACAATTTTCAGATTTTTAATGACCAAAGTCATAAATTAATTTTTAAGCCACCAAGCTGAAATGCAATACCGAAGTCCGGCTTTCGTCGAAGATTGCTTGGCCAAAATGTCAATCAATTTGATTGAAAAATGAGGGTGTGACAGTGCCGCCTCAACTTTTACAAAAAGCCGGATATGACGTCATCAAAGGTATTTATTGAAAAAAAGAAAAAAAAGTCCGGGGATATCATTCCCAGGAACTCTCATGTCAAATTTCATAAAGATCGGTCCAGTAGTTTAGTCTGAATCGATCTACACACACACACGCACAGACACACACAGACACACACACACACACATACACACACACACACACACACACACACACACAGACACACACACACACACATACACCACGACCCTCGTCTCGATTCCCCCTCTATGTTAAAACATTTAGTCAAAACTTGACTAAATGTAAAAAGAAGAGGATGGGGAAAATAAATAATAAATAATAATAATAATGGTGATTTCTATAGCGCTTTCGAACACACAAAGCGCTTTACAAAAGCAATAACAACATCATTACCAGAATGACGCCATTGACGGAATAGAACACAATCATAAACACTTTACAACAAAAACCAAAAACAAAACATAAATGTTACAAAAATCCAGAGGCTCTTACAGGAACGAACTCCCAGTATACACAACAATTATAATGTGCACACACACACACACACACACACACACACACACACACACACACACACACACACACACCCACACATGTCCACACACACACACACACACACACACACACACACACACACACACACACACACACAGTAAACATTGTTCATCCGAAAGTGCACATTCACAGGGTCGCGACAACTACATCATCATAGAATGCTTCTCTGAAGAGGTGAGTCTTGAGATTTGCTTTGAAAGAAGGCAGAGATGGACTGAGACGTAGAGACAAAGGGAGTTTGTTCCAGATATGATCAGCTGCGACTGAAAGAATGAGAAGACAGACTGTGCTACTCTGCGTCATGTTCGGTCCATAGAAAAAGAAAGGAAAAAAACCGTAATGTAAAGTTTAAAATGGGGTTCCACACCAAGAAATCCCCCCCCCCCCTCGCAACCCCCCTCCCCCACCCCCCTTCAAGCTCTTGTTGTGAAGAAAACACATTCGTGCAACTCTTTCAAATCCAAACAACAGTGTGGTCACACACAGTACGACAGCTTTTGTACCCAACTTTTTGCTCCCAACATTTTGTTACTCGATATAATTGTACCGAGGTTCCGCTAGCGTAAGGAAGCGCAGGGTAAGAAAACAGGCATAGCGTGTTTACAGCAGAATACGCACATGATAACAGTGGCATCTCTTTGTTAAGACCTAGTACCTCCGTATATCCGGAGAAATTCGGCATTAAATGAGACTCAGTCTTATAAGAGAGGCAAATTTACGGACACTATGAAGAAAATGTCTAAAAAAACCCACCGAGGTTGTATAGTAGAGGGAGTAAATGTGACTCTCCACCACGAAATGAGTCGCATGTCACCTCGCGCAGTTCTGCGCAAGGCTCAATATAAGTCCAGGGAGTGTCTGGTAACAGCGTGAGGGTCACCTTGGTCACAGGCTTATAACTCTAACAGTTTTCGCTCTTTTCTAAAACGGGTTTCACCACTGGATAGAGCATAAAAAACTCTTTATGAACATGTAAAAATATGAAAATTATGCAAAGGTGACATGCGACTCATTTCGTGGTGGAGGGTCACAAATATCATCGAGAGTCGTAAGGCCCGGCGCTCACCTTTATAACGCCAGCAGGGCAGACGACGCACTGCAGATTATTGAGGTGATTCTTCTTTTTTTCCCCAGCCCGCTACACGTTGCGTGACAAGAAAGGCAGCTAGGCCAAGTACTCGTCATAATTCCTATCGCAGCATGCAGCGCCGCTGACTCTGCGCAGGTGTATTTTGCTCTTAATGAACACAGAGGTTTCACTGTACTCCACAAACTTATAGAACAAGAAATTCCTCCGAGGTAGAAAAAACACCCCCATTTGTCAAAGGGAAATAACCTTCTCAGTTGGTGGCAGTGAGAATGGTTATTTCCCTTTGACCATTAATATGTGCCTCTATAAGTCCTTGTATAATTTTAATCCACCAATAACTCCCTAACCGTGTGTTTGACTGGTCCCAATTTTTGTAAGGACCGTCTCAGGAATGTATAGAACCTGTTCACCAAGTTTGGTGACGATCGGTCCGTTCATTCTTGAGATCTATATGCGAACACAAACACACAAACACACAAACACATCGAGCGAAACCTATACACACCCCTATACCGGGGGTGTAATGATACTCACACTTTTCAGACTCAAGGGCCACGCCATCGCATCCAGCAGACGAAAGCCCGCGGAGATCGTCAGGAAGAGAGTAGGCAGGATGAGTGCAGTTACGGTATCTGTAGCGTACACCTGTCACCTCGCCGCACGTGCCGTTACACTTTCCCCAGTCACCCCACGTGGTCCACGAGCCGTCCAGTTCTATGTTCAGTTTCGTGTCTTGGTAATTATCTGCGTCAGTTTCTGGGTTTTGGGTGTCTTGTGTTGAGTCTTCTGGGTTTGTAGCGTCTTGTGTTGTGTTTTGTAGGCTGTCAGTGGTGCTGGATGAGTCGTCTGGATTTTCTGGGTGAGCAGTTGTAGCTCTGGTATCTGAATTTTCGGAATGTGTTGTTGTGTTGTCTGGATTTTCAGAATTCGTTGTTGTGTTGTCTGGATTTTCTGTTGTGCTGTCTGTTGTAGTATCAAGCTGGTTGGAATCTGTAGAGCTGCCTGAAGTCTCTGTGATGTTGGCACCTGCGCTTTCTGTCAAAATGTCGTCTTCTGTAAGAACGGAAAGCGGAAGTTGTCATGTCAGCCATGCATTATCCGAATTGTGTGTAGATTATCTTTGTCACAAACAGGGCTTTCAAGGTAAACTCCCTGCTCCATGCCCTGGGGGTGTGTTTTGTCACTTGTAACCTCATTGGTTTAAGCGTGTTTATTCAATTTCTCATACACACGTTTCAAACAATAACAACATTTAGAACGTTAACAAGCAGATTGCTTATGGACACGTTAGCAAAACATGGCGAACAAGTGATAGCTTCAACACTTATCTTTCATTATATTTTATACAAATAAGATGAAGAGAGAGACAGAGAGAGAGAGGGGGAGAGAGAGAATGCCTGGCTGCATCAATTGCACAGTTAATATAATATCAGCCGAAGCGATTAGTTAACATAACATAGTCTTGTACAACAGAGAATATTTTCGTGTTCAAAGATATAGTTAAATCAGTATTTCCAAACAAGAGTGTTTTGCAGTCTAGAACGTGTGTTGGCAGACTATTGAATAAAATGGTTCTATGTTCTTTAAATTTTGGACAGTGTAACAAGAAATGTTCAGAATCTTCCGGGCATGCTCCACACGTACATTCTAAATTATTAGAGAGTTGTCGGTTAACTAAGTCTTGTTGCAAATCGCTCATGTTTAATCTCAACCTGCTGTGAAATACCTGTGCCTGGCGGTTGCCTAAATAATAATACTGTGGAACAACAACATCTCCATCGGTCAAATACCTTTTAAATTCACCAACTGACTGCGTTTGTTGTATATTTTCTGGAAGATTATTCCACAAAGCTGTCGTTGAAGGAAAACATGAAGATTTATATAACTCACTTCTGCACAATGGAACCTTACGTTCAAGAGGGCGTCGTCTGTGGTAAGGATTTACATCGGAAACCAGGACCGGCAGTTTGGAATATAAATATTCTGGGGTTAAACGATTTACAATTTTATCTCTGGGACCGTTTCAAGAAGGTCTGTGAAATTCGACATGCATTTGTAAATCATACACATCCGCGTCTTGAATCTATCAAATATTCTACAATGTCTGGGCGTTTAGTTTAACAGAAACTCTAATTTTTTTTCCGAAGACGATGACCATCTCAGCAACCTACGCCATTACTTGACGTTAACTTAATTACTACTACTGCAGTAATCGCAATAAAAATAGTAAAATAAATGACATATTTGCTACCCTAATTTTAGATTTTTATTGACATTCTTACCTCTTGGTGCAGCAGCAAGGTCCTCGTCGATTTTCCCATCGCCATCGTCATCTGAAACAAATTGAAAACTACGCGTGAAGAAAGGGGTACACGCGTTGTTCATTCCTATGCTCATTCATAATATCGTTGCAAGCACAACGGTCACTGAGACCCATGCATTATGCACGTGCGTCTGCATCATCGTTTCTTTGTTAGTTGCAAAAGCTCCATATGGGAAGTTTAACAGATTAAAAAAGAAACTTACCAATTACATGTTCGGCCTTGATTTGTAGTTTTAGGCTGTACAATATGGCAAAATCAGGGGAATGATAATTATTTGTCAACATTATTAACAAATACTGTATCTCATCCTCTACACAAGCCGTTCGCTAGACCGTATTTATTCTCCCTGAACCATATTCAACGTTCTGTGTGTGTGTGTGTGTGTGTGTGTGTGTGTGTGTGTGTGTGTGTGTGTGTGTATGTGTGTGTGTGTGTGTGTGTGTGTGTGTCTGTCTGTCTGCATGCGTGCGTGCGTGCATGCGTGCATGCGTGCGTGCGTGCGTGCGTGCATGCGTGCCTGCGTGCGTGCGTTCGTGCGTGCGTTTGTGAATGCATGTGTGCGTGTGTCCGTCCGTGCGCGAATGCGTGCGTGTGTCCATGCGTGCGTGCATACTAGTGTGCGTGCCCGCGTGTGGTTCTTATTTTTCTCATTTTAAAGTGTGTGTATAATATTGATGTAGGTCTCACCGATGCCATTAAGCGTCTCCTCATCGACCAATCCATCACAGTCATTATCGACGATGTCACCGGGCACAGGTGAGGAGGGTTCACACGGCTGAGGACAAACGCACAATAACAATTAGCAGGGGCATGATACGTACATCACACTGATCTTATCTTATCGATCATACTGAGCAGTAATTTGGACAATGTGTCATTATAGGCAATTAAGTCACGGGCGAAAGATGTGTCTAAACCGCGTCAACAAGGAGCACGTGTGGAAAGATTGCCTCAATAAAAGCGAGAACATTCCCTCTTCCGCACCCCCATACAAATCCGAAAGATTACTCACTGCATTTATTTTGGCCAGGCGAAGTCCTGCAGAATAGGCATAAGAGTTGACCTTGAAGGTACCGGAGACCAGAGCCAGAAAGGTCACGGTGGGGTCAATATGATGAAGGTTGTGCGAGCCTGGGGTCACTCTCGTCCACAGGTGGACTTTGACATCTGACCCTTTGATTTTCTGCAATACGATAGTAAACATATGACTTTGTTTCAAGCGTGTGCAGCAAAGAGGAAAATGTTCAATTGATGGTACCCATTTCATTCAACGAAAAAAGGTCATGAATCCACAGTTTCATTATTCTCTTTGTTCCGGCGCCAACCAACTTTCCGTTAACCTATATTCGATCTCCACTACTCTTTACATCATTCATCTTTTTTCACCTTTTTCCTGGGAACCCCTGTTTTACATTAATTTTGAAGTATTCTCAAACGAACTTTGGGTATTTTTAGAAAAAAATGAGCGCGTACTCCATGAATTATTTGATTGATACTGGATCGGCTTCGGCATGTGCTTGCGAAGAAAAGAAGTTTCTTGTCAATTTTCAGCACAACCTTGTTGTTGCAACCCCTTATATTATAGCATTTGTTTTATATATAAAACAAGCTCTGACAAGAGGCGAAGCCTTCAAGGCTCACGTAAGAAATCGACAAACAGTAACACAAACTCAATCACTCCGTCACACATACACACACACACACACACACACACACACACACACACACACACACACACACACACACGCACAAACACACACACTGACACACACACCGTGCACACACACACACACACACACACACACAGTAAGCATAGGTGACACTGTGCAAGAAAGCGAGACACTAGATCTAGATCTGTCTGTCTGCATGTAGCCTGTAACTTACAGGGACACGACTGCCAACTAGTCTCGGCCCGCTCAAAATAACAATGACCGAGACTTTCAGTAATTCCTTCGCGTGACGTCTAACCCTCTTACGCCATAATGTGACGTCTTCAAATGTTAAAGTTTCTACCACAGACATACACACGCACACACGCACAGACAGACAAAGTTACGATCGCATAGGCTACACTTACGTGAGCCAACCAGATGTATAATAAAGAAACCTTCTCTTTGTCACCTTCTCTCACCTTTTCCTCTTTCCAAGAAACAGCATCCCCGTCCAGACGGACTCCACCCACTTGGCTCTTGTCAATGACGACAGCAACCTTGTTGTTAAACTCCTGGCCTGTAGGGTCCTGAACCGATGACCAGGTATAGTCTGCGGCGTACTGGGTCTCGGGGATGACGATTGACATGGCAGGATCTCCGTTATTCGGTCCGTCATTCTGGAAAGTCTTGGCGAACATGACCATCATAACAGGTTTGTCCGACGTGATATGTTGATAGTCACCTGTCGGTATGTCTAGCTCCTGTGATAAAAGAAAAGTCGGTTGGTTTTAACAAGATTTTATTTAATTGTTATCATGACATACACAATATAATTTATGGCATTTAGGATTTCTCACTCAAGCATATATATAGTGCATTTTAAGCAATCCTCGCAAAAACTTAACAGTGCTAAGCATGATGGCGGACTAAATAAAAATTCGGTTAGTGAGTCCCCCGAAAACAGAGTATGACTGCCTAAATGACGGGGTTGGTGGAGGGGGGGCAGTCATACACGTAAAACCTCTTTCCTGCTAAAGATGAGTGTAGACTTTCAGCCCATGAACGCAGAACTGTCTTTAAATACAATCATTGAACACACACACACACATACACACATACACACACACCCTTGCACACACACACACACACACACACACACACACACACACACACTTACACACACACGCACGCGCGCGCACACGCACACACACTCGCTGGCACGAACGAACGCCCGCACTTTCTGTCGCTTTCACCCCTCTCCTCACACACACACACACACACACACACACACACACACACACACACACACAAACACACAAACACAAACACACAAACACACACACACACACACACACATGCACACACACACACGCATACACACACATACCCACACAGTCACACACACACACACACACACATATCAGCCAGACTGACCAAAAAATCCCCCGCCTTGCTGACGATGTAGGACGTCCCATTGTAAAGACTGACAGTGGTAGCGTCCTCAGAAGCCACGATCCTGTAGATGTCTCCGATGGTCCTGTCTGGAGTGCTGGTCGTCATGAACGTCTTGCCCCAAGTGTCCACTGGCATCAGCATCTCCGTCAGGTGGTCTGCAACAAAACAAATTCACACCTCAGCGCTGAAAGTCCACAAAATTGGGCACTGTTGATAACTGCTGCTATACTATCAGTTAGTATGCTAACGAATAATTCCCCTTGGTTTATTATGTATGCAGACATGCGTATTAATAAAGTATAGCTTCCTTTTCCTGTCTACGCACGATGTCGGCTGTCCTTCTGTATGGATGACTATTATCTGCATTCATCTGTTAAAATGCATAAACGAAGCCAGACCAACACGTTACAGACACTAGCCTTTGGCTAGTACTTCTCATAATGTATTAACCAGAGAGCAAATTTTAGTCTTTTTGCTCACCAAACCAACCATTTGTTTCAGCAACTTTACTCGCATTTGGCTAGTAGATTACGTAACATTTCTACTCTCCATTTACATGTTTCCCCATGGCGAGTAAAATACTCGCCACTTTCAGGCCTGCACCTTACAACAGGCGGAAGGTATCGTCCACTGGACTACTACTATCACAGAAAGACTACAAGGTACGTCACTCACCTTCGAGTCTTCTGTGTTCTTGGAGTCGCTTCCTGGGGGAAAATATTGTTCAAGACGGTTTGCCTCTTCCTACAGTCTGTGTAAGGTCAAATAAATACAGTTGAATGATTGTTTGAACTGTATGTACCTTTAATTTTCAGCTTCCGTCCGCTGCAGGTTGTTATTAACCATCATTTGGACGAATCTTCGTTTGCGAGCCGCTAACTTTCACTTGGCGTCAAACTCATGCATCCGCACCGAATATGCATACCAGCGCTCATTGGTCTAAAATATATGTAAATATTGTGCAGCAAAGGGAAGCTACCCACGGGAAAATAATCATCGAATATCCTGTTATTAACCAATGAGCGCTGGTATGCATATTCGGTGCGGATGCATGAGTTTGACGCCAAGTGACGTACCTTGTAGTCTTTCTGTGATAGTAGTAGTCCAGTGGACGATACCTTCCGCCTGTGACCTTACTCGGCTATCTATCGAACAAAATGAGAGGGGGAACGGATCTAACTAGTTCACATCTCGTTTAACTAACGTTCGAAGATCTTACCCCTACACTTTCATAGGGGGTACAACTTTTCCTCCAGTTTAACACATACCAAACTTCCCCATCCTGACTGTTTCCTGGGAATGGTTGTTTTTAGCATTCAGTAAATATCTAACTAAATGATTAAATGAGGGTGGAGGATATGAGGTTTGTCTCCCTAGGTATGCGTGTGTGTCATGTCTGTGTGTGTGTGTGTGTATGTGTGTGCGCGTGTGTGTGTGTGTGTGTGTGTGTGTATGTATGTATATGTGTGTGTATGTGTGTGTGTGTCTGTGTGAAAAGCATTTCTCAAAAACTACCGAACGGATTTCAAGTTCTGCAAATTGGTGTACCTATTTCTGACATCGGACATGTACGTGGGAGTTTCAGCCCATGAACGCAGAAAGAAGAAGAAAAACAAGAACAAGAAAAGGAAGCGAATGAAAAGGGGAAGGAGGAGAACAAGAAATGTCTCACCAGAAGTCCCAGACTCCACAGGCACGGACACTTTTCTGTTGCCACTGACAACGGCCACGGGTTTGGAGGACGTGATGTGAACTCCTGTGTAGTCGGCTGAGCTCTGCGTCTTCGACACGTGGAACGTCTCAAACTTATCCAGGGTCACTCTCAGCGTGTCTCCGTTTCTGCAACGGAGAAATAATGGTGCAGACATAATGAAGGTGGTGAGCAAAAAAGATGCAAAAGAAGGTTGACAAAACGTCTCAAACTTGTCTCATAATTATGAGGCCCTCAAAAAATAGTTGTTGGTTTAGGGTAACCCGACCGACCCTATTCTTTCCCGCCGACCCTAACACTTTGTTTTAAATTCTCAACAAAAAACAAAAAACAACTTTGGGCACAAGACTAAGGGAAGTAACCTCCTTGAAACTCGACTAAATCTGTAAAAAAAAAAATATATATAATAATAAAACAATTTAAAAAAAGACGACCTACCGACCCTATCTTTTTTGGTCACGTTACCCTAAACCAACATATATTTTTGTTTGGCCTGACCAAGGATTGGCCCAGTGTGTGCGAGGGACGGGATTTTAAAGTGAGGCAAGGGTACAAGGGCTGGCCAGGCCTCTCCTCCGAAAGCGGCGTATGGCTGCCTTAATGGCGGGGTAAAAACGGTCATACACGTAAAATTCCACTCGTGCAAAAAACACGAGTGTACGTGGGAGTTTCAGCCCACGAACGCAGAAGAAGAAGAAGAAGGGGGGCAGTTGCTGTTGAAATTTAGCATTTGAAGTCCCTCCTTGAGAGAAATAAAAGCACATTTGCCGGGTAAGGGGGGATGGGTTGCTTCCGGAACATAACACCCCAACCCTCCGTAAGATCCAATCATAATAATAATGATGATGATGATGATGATGATGATGATGACTACTTAACACAGTCACAAAAATTAACTTTATTGGATTGGTACATTTGAACACAAAAATAGCAGCGAGTTTACTGAGACTAATCAGAAATGGCCTCACCTGTAAGTAACATCTCCATATTCTATTTTAACTTGCGCGGCATTCAACGGCCATTTGATGGTCACGTCCGTATCGTCTTCAGTAGCAATGACCATGAACTGGGCATCCTTTGTGTACGTGACGGCGTAGTATTCCGTGCTCAGGACATCCACTGGTAGTGAGATGTAGGCGTCTGCTGACTTCGGTTCTTTGTTGATGGAACAAACTGATATTTCGTCCGAGGCCTGAATCAAGACTCCTTTATTGGACTGAAACCATTCGATATTATTGGTTTAAACAGTATTTTATTCATAAACAGACACATGACAAAATAACAACATCATTAACAAGTCGCGTAAGGCGAAAATACAATATTTAGTCAAGCTGTGGAACTCACAGAATGAAACTGAACGCACTGCATTTTTTCACAATGACCGTAGTCTGCCGCTTGTGCAAAACGGAGTGAAACTGACGAGCCTGTTCAGCGCGGTAGTGGTTTCGCTGTGCTGCATAGCACGCTTTTCTGTACCTCTCTTCGTTTGAACTTTCTGAGCGTGTTTTTAATCCAAACATATCATATCTATATGTTTTTGGAATCAGGAACCGACAAGGAATAAGATGAAAGTGTTTTTAAATCGATTTCGGAAATGTGATTTTGATAATAATTTTTATATTGTTAATTTTCAGACCTTGTTTTTAATCCGAATATAACATATTTATATGTTTTTGGAATCAGAAAATGATGAAGAATAAGATGAACGTAAATTTGGATCGTTTTATAAAAAAATAATTTTAATTACAATTTTCAGATTTTTAATGACCAAAGTCATTAATTAATTTTTAAGCCACCAAGCTGAAATGCAATACCGAAGTCCGGCCTTCGTCGAAAATTGCTTAGCCAAAATTTCAATCAATTTGATTAAAATAATGAGGGTGTGACAGTGCCGCCTCAACTTTTACAAAAAGCCGAATATGACGTCATCAAAGACATTTATTGAAAAAATGAAAAAATGTCCGGGGATATCATACCCAGAAACTCTCATGTCAAATTTCATAAAGATCGGTCCAGTAGTTTACTCTCAATCGCTCTACACACACACTGTGCATGCCGATGTGGCATGCATTCACCTACTTTTTGTTGTAATTACGTTTGCTCAAGCCATTGCACGATGTAAAAAGAAGTAAACCGTGTTTTTATTGTGGCACCTTGTTGTGACCCGTTTTGTGGAGCGTTAATATTTTTACGTGAAATTCACGTGCTCCTTGTTCAGTTGTTGTGACCTGGTTTTGGTCGGAGCGTCACAAACTGCGTCGTTTAGTTCTAGAACACCGTGAGATTCACGTGCTTTTTTTCGTGTCTTGATTTTGAGGTGAGCCCTGCGAATCTGCGTTGCAAGTTTTAGAATACGTGTGACTCACGTGTTTTTAGCTTTGTGATGTCAGCTAGTTCCTTGGCCTTCTTTCTGTTAAATATACCGTTTTAAGTTTTGAGCATGCACGGAGTGCGTGATCGGTTACTGATTGGTTGTAAAATAGTAGTTTCACCCGATTCTGTCTTAGGAATGTTGTTGGTTGGTCAATCCGGTGACCTTTGACTTTTGAATAACTATTCCATGTTAGGTTTTTGTTTCCATAAATACCGCTGCTTGACTCCTGTCTCGTCAGTCGATCTGAGGGTTTTAGGAAGCGTTTGGTTTTGATGTAAACGTATGAAGGTTATCAAGTGAACCAACGGAGTGTTTCTTATGTTTTAACGTCAACGTAATGTTCTTGGAGACAGTTGTTTCTCAAGTGTGAATCGTTTTGTGCCCTTCGTTTGTGAGGCAACACGTTTTTGGTACTGCTGGTCAACCCACACAGCGCATAAGGTAATTTTGTTGTTACTTGTTTGTGTTGTGTTTTGGTCGCCATTTTGTAATTACTTTGTGAGTTGTTTATGTATAACGTGAGTTGAAAGTCTGACTTGTTGTAGTGTTTCTTTTTTGTGTGTTCAACTGTTCTAGTGCTGTGAACGTACAGCAATGTTTTGTAGACGCTAGAAAGTCGCTAATGTTTATAATGATAACTTGTGTTTTCTGTGGTTAACGAAGTTCGAAGTGAAACGTTTTCTCCGACTTTTTCAGCCTTACGTTAAAAGAATTTAGGTAAAAGAAGCTTGCGGTCTGTGGTGATCGTTTGTAAACGGGCTTATTTCTTGTAACGTTATTGAGGGAAAGTGGATGAGTAAATATCTTGTTTGTGACTTTGATTAACGCAGGAACATTGTCGTTAGGAGACTTTTTGGTATGACACTGACAGTTTGCTTTGTATTCCTGGCCTGATGAGTCAACGTTTTGTATTTTTCTGAAAGTAGCCATTTTGGTTTTAAACGTATGTATGCTAAATTTCTTGAGTATTCTTAGTGCTTATGGTATTGTTGAACGTACGGAACGTAATTCTTTATTGTTGTTGAACGTACAGAACGTAACTTTTTATTGTTGTTGAAGGACTAACCAACGAGTGTTTGGTAATTGTAACTTTCTTGTCTGTTTGTCTTCTCCTGTCTTGTGATTGTTTATTTTTCTTGTTTTTACTTCTCGTGTCTTGTTAATGCATTTGATACTTTTGCCATGTCTAATAATTTGTTTTCTTTTCTCTTTTTCTTTCTGTTCATAAGTTTTTTACCGCAATACGTGGTACTGTAACGATATATATACATTACTGATCCCTAGTGTCAGATGTAAAATAATAAACCAGTACTTTTGCGCGTTATCGCTTGTAACCTGTGTTTGTCATTTCGTATGAACAATATGTAGTACCAGCCTCGCTCACGAAGGCGCGCACAGTAAAAAACTTAGCTGCTGACGCCCAGTGAAAGAACGTTAGCTAAAGTAAACAAACTTAGCTGCTGACGCCCAGTAAAGAACTTTTGTTATTGACGCTCAATGAACGTAAACGTAGCTGTTGATAACCAGCAAAAGACTTTATTGTTACCTGTCACTGTGTTAGTGAACCATAGTTTGACATAGATCAACTTGTCGGTTAGAGATCTTCCTACTCCGTATCCGGCGCATTTTTTGTGACTTTTGTGTATTATCCCAAACGACCCTCAGATCGATTCATTTTACTTTTTAAACAGATAAACCTTATGTAGGTTTTTAGTGCTTTTGAATAAGCGAACATTGTAATGGAGGAGATTCCAGCAGATAAACCATTGGAAGCTTCAGGTTATGACATTAACGGCGATGAAGATGAACATTCTCAAAGGCCTAGGCGTGACATTAAGCCTACTGAAAAAGGTAGAGATTACCAGATTGAGATCAAAACTAGAAACTTTGCAAGACAACGAACATTCTTGGAACGAGCAATCGGTGAGGTAGTAACAGAGCTTAACCAAGAAACTCCTAATCAAGAGTCGTTAACCAGTCAGAAACAAATTGTTTTGAGCATGTACAAGGATCTTGGTGACATAGAGAAAGGTCTTCGTAGTATTGGTAGCGGTGAAACCATTCAGGAAAGTTGGGATGATGTTCAGAGAACAGTTCAGAACATTATGTTTGACATTGATCGAGCTCTTGACAGACAAACGACTAGCGTGCAGGTGGCTAAGGAGCCTACTTCCAGGCATAGCAGTGTTACACCTAGCGTTGGGTCATCCACCCACAAGTCAGCCAGTGGTAAGACTGCCAGCCATAAAGCAGCTAGCATTACGTCAGCCATCCACAAGTCAGCTAGCCACAAGTCAGGTAGCAGGAGATCAGGTAGCCAAGTAGCTTCTCGCGCCGAGTCTCTCCGCTCTAAAAGTGTTAGCTCTGAAGACACTAAATTGGCTCTTAAACTAGAGGCTGCTTCCCTGGCCATAAAAGTGGAAGGTGACGCAATAAAGGAAGCTCAGTTTAGTGAACTGGATCTCTTACAACAACAATATGCTGAGAGAACAGCAGCTAGGCAGACTGAGGAAGCTGAGAGAACTGCAGCTAGGCAGACTGAGGAAGCTGAGAGAACTGCAGCTAGGCAGACTGAGGAAGCTGAGAGAACAGCAGCTAGGCAGACTGAGGAAGCTGAGAGAAATGCAGCTAGGCTGATCGAAGAAACTGCTAGGCAGGCTAAGGAAGCTGAAAAAGAAGCAGCTAGGCAGGCTAAGGAAGCTAAGAGAACAGCAGCTAGGCAGGCCGAAGAAGCAGCTAGGCAGGCTAAGGAAGCTGAAAGAACAGCAGCTAGGCAGGCCGAAGACACAGCTGAAGCAGCTCTTGAAGATATTAAACAGAAAAAGGCTTTGAGACAAATTCAGTCCACCGAATTGAAAATTAGCTTAAGAGAACAACAAGCTATGTTACAAGTATTGGAACAAGGTGAATCCGTTCAGCAGGATCTCCCTGATCTACCGTCAGTTGATTTGTTGAACACTAGGTTCCACCCTCGTCCTTTCGTTCCCTTGTACAGTCTTGTAGCCCCTCCTCTAAACAATGAGCAAACAGCGATAGGAATAGGGACAGGTGCTGCCGTCATTGCTGACCAAGGGACACACCAGCCAGCCTTGGACGCCACGTCTGTTCCTGTCTGCCAAGCCGCCAGCACCCATGACATCTCGACTGTCAACGTCAACGCTGCTGTCACCAACTTCATCGCAGGAACCACAACGACTGAGCCACGACAGCACGCGTTACCTGTCGTGGACCTCGTCGTTGGAGTCAACGCCTCTACAAGCGCCGCTACTACCAACAACGCCACATATGAGGCGTACGGACCTCAACGTAGAGAGGATGTCAACGCCCCCCATCACGTCGGAACGAGCGCTCCTTTCGTCCGTCAGGAGCCCTTCACACCCAACTACACGACGGCTGCAACTACATCCTCCATGCGGCCTACAGCGCTGCTGACCACACTGCAGCACCCTCTTGGTGCGTACACTGGTCAGCCGCCTCTGCACAACGTTGGACACTCAACGACAAGCGTCACAGGCTCTCGCCCGCCTGATCTCGACCACACAGGTTGGTCCTATCACCTACCAGAGACAAGGGAAGGTGATGAGACGCAAGAACGACACACCTACTTCCCAGAAGAACGTCACCAACGCATGGACCACAGACGTTTTCAAGTGACCCCACCCTGTTTCCCCTATGATACCCACCTACATCCCAAACCAGAGCCTTTCGTGCCCACATTCCTGGACCCACATCAGACCACCCCCAAAGTTATTTGGGGAAACGAAAACGCAAGGCCCCCTGCGTACATGAACTTTGACAAGGAATGTCATGCAGATCGTCCATTTGCCTCCTACCCCCCGTCTGCGTACTACCAACGTCCACTTGCTACTCCTGCCAAGCAGGACACTCCTATGGACTCTCTTGCCAAAACCCTATCAGACGCTCTGATGATCAACCGTTTGCCGATGCAGGAGCCGTGCATTTTTGTTGGTGACCCTCTCCAATATCCAATTTGGAGGTCGTCGTTTTCGTTCCTCATCGAGAGACAGAACATAACCAGCAGTGAGAAGTTATTGTATCTGCAACGGTACATCGGAGGTCAAGCAAAGGAGGCCGTGACCGGCTTCTTTCTGCTAAGAGAAGGTGATGCCTACGAGAGAGCCATGGAAGTGCTGGAAAATCGGTTCGGCAACTCATACGTCGTTTCGCAAGCTTTCCGGACCAAGCTGGACGAATGGACCCCAGTCAAAAGCAAGGATCCCAAGGGACTCAGAAGTCTGGCCGATTTCTTGCAGCAATGTTCCGTTGCTGCCCAGGAAGTTGGTGGACTGAGCATCCTGGATGATGCCCAGTACTTACGGAAGATCGTCGGAAAGCTCCCAGACTGGATGAGTCACAGATGGTCTAGAACAGTTGCTCGAACTAAGGTTGAAAAGAAGAGGTATCCTCTGTTCAATGAACTCGTGTCGTTCGTTACTCTCGAAGCAGACATTTCTAACGACCCTGTTTTCGGCTTGACAAGTGCATCGGGGACACCAAGAAAGTTCACAACGAACCTGTCAACCCTGACAGAGGATGTCACCGCATGTCTGCACTGTCAACTTCCGGACCATGACGCTGGGACATGTAAGGAACTCATAGTGAAGCCTCTGGTTGAGATACGAGATTTTCTGTTTAAGAACCGTATCTGCTACGGATGTCTCAGAAGTAAGGATCACCAGAGCCGTCAATGTATGCAGAAACAGACGTGCAAGAAGTGCAAGAAGGCTCACCCCACTTGTCTTCATGATGACAATTTCAAATATCAGAACAGTATGAGTGAAAACAAAGGGGCGAGTGAACACAAGAACAATTACCGTACCTCTGCTGCTGACGTTCAAGAGCCTCTGTCATCGTCGACCCCTACAGTGTCTGCTCTTAAGGCCAGCGAGGAAAACAGCATCGGTTTCACGTCTATGATCGTTCCCGTTCTCGTTTCCAGTGACTCTAACCCCAACGTAGAAGTGCTGACGTACGCACTACTGGACACTATGTCCAACGCCACTTTTGTAGTGCAGTCAGTGGCTGAAGAAGTTAAAGCCAAATCGCAGCCGACTACACTCAGGGTCTCCACACTGACTGAGGACAATGCTATGGTCTCCGGCAGGAAGTACTCTGGATTGCGTGTCCGCTCTCCTACCTCCAGTGAGTTTGTCAGGCTCCCTTCTGCCATCTCACGACCTTATCTGACCGTTGACCCCACTCATATCCCCACCTCAGAGACTGTCAAAGCTTACCCACATCTCCAACACCTGTCTCCAAAACTGCCCCCCTTGTACCCTGACTGTGAAGCAGGCCTCCTCATCGGCTACGACTGCGCTGAGGCCCTCATGCCCCTAAACGTTGTCCAAGGACTGCCATTTGCAGTAGAGACTAAGTTAGGTTGGAGCATCGTCGGCAAGTCACCGCATTCCGTCGCCTTTGATGGCATAGCCTCGTCCATGCGCGTCATCGTCAAGCCAGGATCGAGGGAAGAAGAACGTGTAGCTCACGTCTACAAGGTACAGGTGGACGAAGTCTCGTGTACTGACCCATTACATGTTATGGAAAGAGACTTTGCAAGTGACTCAGGATCCATGTCCCAGGACGATGTAAAGTTCATGAAGATCGTGAAGGAAAACGTAAAGATCAACGAAGCTGGTCACTACGAGATGCCCTTACCATTTCGACCAGAGAAACCGTCCCTCCCTGACAACAGAGGTGCCACAGTCAAACGTCTGAAGGGCCTGAAACGCCAGAAAAAACGAGGGTACCGTGATGACTGCGTCAAGGTCATGACATTAATCTTGTACGGGCTGATCGTGACGTGTTTTGCCTCTAGGGCAATCCACATTGAAACCCTGGATGACATGTCAAGTGATTCCTTCATAAACGCCCTACGCATTGTTGTCTCCATGCGAGGAAACATATCACGCATTTGGTGTGACAAAGGAACGAACTTTGTAGGTGCATGCAATGAGTTCAAACTGGCATGGAAGGAGATGGACTCTGAACGACTGACATCAAAGATGCTGGAAAGCAAATGTGAGTTCAAGTTCAACCCCCCTGCAGCTAGTCACATGGGTGGCGTTTGGGAGCGTCAGATCCGAACGGTACGCAGCATCCTGAATGGTCTTCTCAGAAGATCAGGCCAGCGTCTCACTACTTCATCACTTCGTACGTTCCTATACGAGGTGATGGCCATCGTGAACAGTCGACCACTGTCTGTCGAGTCATTGGAATCGGCAGATGGACCACGCCCTTTGACCCCCAACCACGTCCTCACCATGAAGTCAGGTGCCATCCTTCCGCCCCCTGGTGTGTTTGAAGATCCAGACCTGTACGCCAGGAAACGTTGGCGCTGTGTCCAGCGGATGGCAGACGAATTCTGGCTGCTATGGAAGAGCCAGTACCTTTCACTTTTGCAGAAACGTCGTGTCTGGCAACGTCCCCAGGCAAACGTACAGGTGGGAGATGTTGTTGTCTTGCATGACCAGAACTTGTGCAGATCAGAGTGGTGCATGGCTCGTGTAGTCGAAGTGATGCCGGGATCTGATGGACTGGTCAGACGAGTGAAAGTGCATGTTGGAACAAAGGATCTAGACAATCACGGCCGTCCCACTGGTGATAGTCGCATATTAGAGCGACCTATTCACAAAATGACTGTGTTAGTAGATCGTGAAAATCACAAAGACAAAGCTGTGTAAGTGAACTGAAAGAACATTGAACTTTGGAGTGTTTTTCCAATTTGACAGTTGTAGATTGTTGCGGTTTGTTTTTATATCAGATGATGTAACGGACATTTATGTTTTAAGTGGTGCGTTTTCTTTATGCCGTCGAGTAAATGACCAGTGGCATTTAGTTGAAACGAGATGTGTTGAAACATTGAAAATGATTGAACCGTAATAGTGCTGTGTAAATGTTTTGCAACACAATGATTTTGAGTTGTAAATTGGAAATGTCTAAATCTGCGTTATTCTTCTTTTGATATAAGGAATATGTTTGTACAAAGGTTTTTGAAGTAAATTATATTAATATAATTTCCGGTGGGAGTGTGCATGCCGATGTGGCATGCATTCACCTACTTTTTGTTGTAATTACGTTTGCTCAAGCCATTGCACGATGTAAAAAGAAGTAAACCGTGTTTTTATTGTGGCACCTTGTTGTGACCCGTTTTGTGGAGCGTTAATATTTTTACGTGAAATTCACGTGCTCCTTGTTCAGTTGTTGTGACCTGGTTTTGGTCGGAGCGTCACAAACTGCGTCGTTTAGTTCTAGAACACCGTGAGATTCACGTGCTTTTTTTCGTGTCTTGATTTTGAGGTGAGCCCTGCGAATCTGCGTTGCAAGTTTTAGAATACGTGTGACTCACGTGTTTTTAGCTTTGTGATGTCAGCTAGTTCCTTGGCCTTCTTTCTGTTAAATATACCGTTTTAAGTTTTGAGCATGCACGGAGTGCGTGATCGGTTACTGATTGGTTGTAAAATAGTAGTTTCACCCGATTCTGTCTTAGGAATGTTGTTGGTTGGTCAATCCGGTGACCTTTGACTTTTGAATAACTATTCCATGTTAGGTTTTTGTTTCCATAAATACCGCTGCTTGACTCCTGTCTCGTCAGTCGATCTGAGGGTTTTAGGAAGCGTTTGGTTTTGATGTAAACGTATGAAGGTTATCAAGTGAACCAACGGAGTGTTTCTTATGTTTTAACGTCAACGTAATGTTCTTGGAGACAGTTGTTTCTCAAGTGTGAATCGTTTTGTGCCCTTCGTTTGTGAGGCAACACGTTTTTGGTACTGCTGGTCAACCCACACAGCGCATAAGGTAATTTTGTTGTTACTTGTTTGTGTTGTGTTTTGGTCGCCATTTTGTAATTACTTTGTGAGTTGTTTATGTATAACGTGAGTTGAAAGTCTGACTTGTTGTAGTGTTTCTTTTTTGTGTGTTCAACTGTTCTAGTGCTGTGAACGTACAGCAATGTTTTGTAGACGCTAGAAAGTCGCTAATGTTTATAATGATAACTTGTGTTTTCTGTGGTTAACGAAGTTCGAAGTGAAACGTTTTCTCCGACTTTTTCAGCCTTACGTTAAAAGAATTTAGGTAAAAGAAGCTTGCGGTCTGTGGTGATCGTTTGTAAACGGGCTTATTTCTTGTAACGTTATTGAGGGAAAGTGGATGAGTAAATATCTTGTTTGTGACTTTGATTAACGCAGGAACATTGTCGTTAGGAGACTTTTTGGTATGACACTGACAGTTTGCTTTGTATTCCTGGCCTGATGAGTCAACGTTTTGTATTTTTCTGAAAGTAGCCATTTTGGTTTTAAACGTATGTATGCTAAATTTCTTGAGTATTCTTAGTGCTTATGGTATTGTTGAACGTACGGAACGTAATTCTTTATTGTTGTTGAACGTACAGAACGTAACTTTTTATTGTTGTTGAAGGACTAACAAACGAGTGTTTGGTAATTGTAACTTTCTTGTCTGTTTGTCTTCTCCTGTCTTGTGATTGTTTATTTTTCTTGTTTTTACTTCTCGTGTCTTGTTAATGCATTTGATACTTTTGCCATGTCTAATAATTTGTTTTCTTTTCTCTTTTTCTTTCTGTTCATAAGTTTTTTACCGCAATACGTGGTACTGTAACGATATATATACATTACTGACCCCTAGTGTCAGATGTAAAATAATAAACCAGTACTTTTGCGCGTTATCGCTTGTAACCTGTGTTTGTCATTTCGTATGAACAATATGTAGTACCAGCCTCGCTCACGAAGGCGCGCACACACACACGCACACACACACACACACAGACACACATACACCACGACCCTCGTCTCGATTCCCCCTCTATGTTAAAACATTTAGTCAACTAAATGTAAAAAGGAGCACAACAAGTTTAAAACTTATGGTAAATGCTCACATAAACATGCCAGAAATGTCATGGCGGAATATGATATATATGATAGCGAAATTATTCATGAGCGTCGTGCATTGGCATTGTTTGTTCCCATCTTCCACATACAGAAAATAGTGCATGCAGTTTCACTTAAAAGGGTTGTTGTGTCTCTGTTCCACAAGGGTACACATGCACTTAATGTAAGCATTGGATGATGTGAAAGTTCGGTTGGCAGTGTCTCGTTTTGTTTTTAACTAGCAGTTAAGCCCGGCTTCGCCCGGGAGTAAGCAGAGCCCTGTAGCAATTTAAGACGCTCGCTATCCCATTATCATTAGCTTTACCTCCTTTGTTTGGATACAAAAAAAGAGTTATCTCCCTTACCTTCTAGAAATTTCCGGAACTGTCCAGTTAATTTTTCATTCTTCATTTCTTCCCCTCATAGGAGCAATAGCGAGTCTCTAATATCACTGGCATGATGTGCTTGCTACAGGTGAACAGTAGGCACTGAACTGGTCTTGCACCATATAGGCTGTATTCAATAAATGGGAGGTCCATAATCTGAGAAAGGAAACAATGAATCAAGAAACTAAAACCCAGGTGCACATCTGCGGCACCTAGGGAGTGTACGTGCACACTATCTTGTTCCTGCCTCTTGCCATCTCAGAGGTATGGCGACCACAGACAGACACACACACACACAGACAGACAGACACTCTCTTTTATTTATATGTATAGAAAACGCATTGGGTTCAAGAAGCAAAATGTGTTTTCATTGACGTGAAAACAGCTAAGTATCTCTTGTCATTACTCGTTAAATATTGAAAAATGAGCTTTGATTAACTGTATATTTTGATTAAAAAAATATATATCTCTACTGAATACGTCTAGTAAGACCAAAGAACATGTATTGGCAGGTGCATACGGACCCCTTCCTTTTATGTATGAAAGTTTTTAAGTGGCAGAAAAATACAGGTAACATGGAGGACCTGTTTTCAAAAATAATCATTTACTGTACTAACATTTTCAAAATAGTCATTTACAAAAATCTACATTTACCAGCTGAAGGGTTGTCTGAGTTTATATAATTCAAAGGATTCAAAGCACAACTATGGTTTGCGTGTACTACACTTTTCAAAATAATCATTTGCAAATATCTACATTTACCAGCTGACGGGTAACGTTGCATGAGCTTTCATAATCTTAATGATTCAAAGCGCAACGAAATGACTTGCATTCATGTACTAACCTTTTCAATGCTTTCTCCACGAATGTCCATGGGTAAGTTGACTTTTTCCACATTTCCTCCAGTCACTGTGATGGTTTCACTCCAGTTGGGTTTGAACTTTGGCAGAGTGATGTTGACCGTAACAGGAACGGTGGATACCGTGGTGATGAACAGTTCTATGTCCGTTGTCAGCGGTCTGAAAACAACGGAGAGTGGGTGTGCTTGTTTGGAATACCCCCATTCCACACATCCGTTCTAGGTCCCGTTCCCGTAGCGACCAAGGAACGGCACGGGAATGGGAGGGATGGGGAGGGGACCTTAATGGAACGCCAATGGACGTTAACTTAACTCCTTTGAACGGTAGGGACGGTTGGGCGGGTGAGCGGTTCGGGCTGCATGTTCAAAATGTTAGCCATTACCCGCCCGTTCCAAATGAACGGTAATGGAACCTTAAAACAATCGGCAACGGAACTCATGGATCGTTAATGGAACTTAACGCAATGGTAACGCAACGCTAGCGCTCTCGCACACTGATTTGTCATACCCGCATTCCACACATACGTTCTAGCTTCCGTTCCCAGCCGTCCTGAGGACGGCTGCCAGTATGGTCAGACGCTGCTCAAAGATGCCAAAAACGGCCGTTTGCGCAGCGTCTCATAGTTGTGGCAGCCATCCTGAGAACGGCTGGGAAAGAAAGCTAGAACGGTTGTGTGGAATGGGGGTATAACAGAGAGTCGATGTGATAATTTGGGTCAGGATGAGAATGGCGAGAGTGCCAGTGAGAGGTGGCGGGGGGTTCGGTGGGAGGGGAGGGGGAGGAGAGAGGGTGTGTGTGTGTGTGTGTGTCTGTCTGTCTGACTGTCTCTCTGTCTCTATCTGTCTGTCTTTGTCTGTGTGTGCCTTTTGTTTGTCATTTATGTTGCTTGTTTGAGTGTTTCCTTGTTTGTTTTGAGAAACTCACCTGTTTTCCATAAATCCGAGGATGAACTCCTTTCCTTGAGAGTCTGGGGCTGTCCCAACAAAGAAAAAGTGTCTGTATTAAGCGTTCTTTTCAAACCTTCAGATTAAGTTAAACGCATTATACAGATCACAACTGTTGAAACTTAAACTCTCTCCGGTCAACTTTAATTTTCATTAATAACATTTCTCCCTTTTGTTTACATTTGACTACGTGTGCAGACAATTACTAAACGTTTTTGTTTTTATTCAAACCCAACAGTAACTTTTACTGGAATCCTGGACTGTAATATGCTTTGTATGCTGACAGCCAAAATTCAATGTTGACTTTGTCTGAATATAAAGTTACACACTATTCTGGCTGCTGTACGCGAATTGGCTGTGGAATGCTTTTATGCTCACTCACTATTTCAATCGTTCATACAATTCCCAGACTCACCTGCAAAAACATAACTGGCCACAAATACCAGAGAGAAGTAGTGCCAGGCTTTTCGTTGGGCCATGGTTACTTATACTCCCTCTTCGTGTTGAACAGGTTTTCTCTCGTCACTGTTTACTGGTAGACTACGATGGTTTGTTTTTCTGTGAACAGAAATAATCATTCAGATAGAGAAGAGAAGCTGCACATTCTACTGTCGTAAAACTGCGTTTAGTCCTAGGCCCAAACAAAATAGTCTGTTTACGGTAACCCGACCGACCCTATTTTTTTCGCGCGACCCTAGACATTTTTTGGCATTTGGAAAAAAAACAAAAGAAATAATAATAATTCTTTGGTTTTTTTGCAAAATAACGTAAAAATATGGTTTGTTGGGGGGAAAAAAATCCCGACCTACCGACCATATTGTTTTGGCCTATGTTACCGTAAACAGACCTATTTTTGAGGGGGCCTTAAAACAACATCTTTCTTTCTCTGTGAAAAGAAATAATCCTGCAAATAGGTGAGAGACAATAAAACACAACGTACACTACCGTGTATCTGCTTTTAGTCTTATTTCAAAACTGTGAGGGAAGCACAAAATAAGAAGAAATAAATTAGAACAAATAAAATCACAAAATTATATCATAATTATATTATGTTCAATATAAACGGAGGAAAAATTAACAAGTCGCGTAAGGCGAAATTACTACATTTAGTCAAGCTGTCTAACACACAGAATGAAATTGAACGCACTGCATTTTTTTCACCAAGACCGTATAGCATCGTCAGTCTCACTCTCGTGAAAAAGGCAGTGAAATTGACAGGCAGTATAGCGCGGTAGTGGTTGCGCTCAGCGAGATAGCACGCTTTTCTGTACCTCTATTCTTTATCACTTTATGAGCTTGTTTTTAATCCAAACATAAAATATCTCAACGTTTTTTTAATCAGACAACGACAAGGTATAAAATTAAATTGTTTTTAAATCGATTTCGGACATTTTATTTTGCTAATAATTTTCATATTTTTAATTTTTATAGCTTGATTTTAATCCAAATATAACATTTTTATACGTTTTTGGAATCAGGAAATGATGACGAATAAGAAGAAATTCTTTTTAGATCGTTTTATAACAAAAACATGTAATTACAATTTTCTGATTTTTAATGACCAAACTCATTAATTCATTTGTAAGCCTCCAAGCTGAAATGCAATACCAAAGTCCGGACTTTGTCGAAGATTGCTTGACCATAATGTCAATCAATTTGGTCAACAAATGAGGACACACACACACACACACACACACACACACACACACACACACACACACACCACGACCCTCATCTCGATTCCCCCTCTATGTTAAAACATTTAGTCAAAACTTGACTAAATGTAAAAAGCAGAATATTTTCCAGGCTTCAGATTGCCTGAAGTGAATTCGACAGAAGTTAGTCGTAGCTGAATTGTTTGGTAGTCGTAGTCAACGTACAACAAAAATGATGTCGATGGCTGTTTTTCTTTTTATAAATACCATAACAAACTAACCCATCAATTCAAATGTAAGTTCAAACAAGCACTGGAAAATCATTTTGAATTACCGATGCCAAATGTTTTTTTGTTTTCACGTTTCATTAACAAAAACAAGAGTGGCTACCATCCTGTGCCTTGATTCTTCAGTTAGTATTCGTTTGAATTTGAGAGCTCGAGGCTAGTAGGGGATATGTTGAGGGGATATGTTGGAGGGGGGGATATGGAGTGGGGGGATGGGAATGACATGGAGGGGTGTGGGCTGGAGGCAGGGTAGATGGGAGGGGGAGGGGGGTGAAGACATACGATGGGTATAGGAGTAGGGGGAGGGGGGTGAAGACATACGATGGGTATAGGAGTAATGAACATGGTCGTTGTTGATGCAATTGTTGGAATGGTTGTTGTTGTTGTTGCTGTTGTTGTTGTTGTTCTTCTTGTTCTTGTTCTTGTTTATGTATATATTTTTTTATTTATCTCTTAATATACTTATTTATTTATGTTTTTATCCATTCATTCATTCATTCATTCATTCATTCATTCATTCATTCATTCATTCATTAATCTATTCATACATTCATTCCTTCAATATTTATTTATTTATTTGTTTAGTTATGTTTTTTTCTATTAATTTTATTTATTTGTGACCCTCCACCACGGAATGAGTCGCATGTCACCTTTGCATGATTTTCATATTTTTACATTTTCATAAAGAGTTTTTTATGCTCTATCCAGTGGTGAAAACCGTTTTAGAAAAGAGCAAAAACTGTTTGAGTTATAAGCCTGTGACTAAGGTGACCCTCACACTGCTACCAGACATCCCGCAGACTTATATTAAGCCTAGCGCAGAACCGCGCGAGGTGACATATTCGACTCATTCCGTGGTGGAGGGTCACATTTAAGTTTATTCATTTTGTTATCATTGTTTCATTTATGTGTTTATGTTTTATTTATTGATGTATTATATTGGGAGCATCTCGTTACTCCCCCGTATCGTTACTCCCCCGGCTCGTTACTCCCCCGGCTTGTTACTAAGCTAACCCTAACCTTAACCCTAACCCTAACCCTAAGGGAGAATAACGAGCCGGGGGAGTAACGAGCCGAGGGAGTAACGAGCTGATCCCTTTATATTTGTATTCATTGAATTATTTATTCTCTCCCAAACGTATTCGTTTATCTGTATATTTATATATTTATCTATATATCCAAAGCGTAGTCGATAATAGCTGTTCATATTGATTTCCCATTTAAAGAACAAAGTCTTACACACCAATCCTGCGCATCCCGCGACAAGCAATTATCCCTTTAGTCGGTTAATTACCCGTCAGTTGGCCAAGATCATAGACACGGGAACATCGAATCATAATTACTGACACAAAAAGTGTGATGACCTCGTAAAATATGAAGAATAAAAACTCCACTATGATTTATCTGATCATGTTTGTCTTTGTCTATGAACATCTGTTTAGTATTTTTACGTGATTAATGGATGCCTTGACTGATTTAGCACCCCAGATGTATATCAAAGATGTTTTTTTTTGTTATACCAATACGCCGGGTTTTCCGGTTGAAAAACCAAGAGTCACTGGAATCAAGTGATAAGAACAAAAGAAATAAAGTTTTTAAAGGTATATGATAATAATGATACTAATAATAATAATGCATACTATTTATAAAGCGCGTGTATCCAGGGTTTAACCCTGCTGAAAGCGCTGTACAATCAAAGGAAAACATACATTTTGCTCTTCCCGTGAAAACAATTCCGCTCATCATTCCAAATCTAGCAAGAGTTTCGCGTGGAGTGATCACATCTATTTCTGCGCAGAGTGTGAATTTGTTGACGCTATAATTTCACAGTGTGCGACTAGTGTACGTTTAGAATGTAATCCATCAAATTCCCAATCTGCAGAGAAAAACCCCAGTGGGTGTCCAAGAGGAGGGATGGTTTAATACTCTGTGCTGTCTTCCCCCGAAAACGGCGTATGGCTGCTTAAATGGCGGGAGTAAAACGGTCATAAACGTAAAATCCAACGTGTGGGAAAAACACGAGTGCACGGCGTCGGCGTTTTAGCTCATGAACGCAGAAGAAGACGAATAAACTGCCGAAGCCTGGGAAACTCTGAAATACTGAGCAGAACCACTTTTACGGGAAGGACTGGGCCTTTAAGAAATCACGAGTCATAGTTGGTTTGTGGGTTTTAAAGACCAACCAGAGAGCAAAACTTTTTTCTGTTCAAAACATTGTTGTCACAACCCAGGTTAATATTCCGAAAACGATTTTGCAAAATTTTGTGTTGCTGATTTTTTATTTAATAAAATCCGATTTCGCGCACCTGATCAAACTGCACCGGGCGGCCCTGAGGCCAGTGACGTCACTCGTGGAACATCATGGCGGACGGTTGTAACTCTGCGGTTGTATCTTCTACCGAAACAGACGTTCCCCCTTTCAAGCGGCGAAGGAAAGTCGGTTACTACTGTGCAGTTGCGGAGTGTAACAGCAAGCATGCTGATGGTTTTACATTGCATCAGTTTCCTACTGATGCAGAAACTCGGCGACAGTGGATTAAATTCGTTCAAACTTGCCGAGCAGATTTCAGACCAAGTTTTGGTACGCCGAACCAGAACTCACGGATATGCAGTCTGCACTTCACTACGGATTGCTATCCAAGAAAGATTGCACTGGCTGCAAGTTTTGGACTTAAAGCGAAGATGGTTTTAAACCATAAACCAGTGCCAACAGTGCAAAAACCGCATCGTCTGGCGCCAACAACAGTCACAACGGTGACTTGCTCGAGTACCGTGGGCGTGGCATCTGTCTCCACAGCCAGCAGCACTGTGACACAAGTAACAACGGCAGTTACAGCGCCAATTTGCTCTGCCATTGTGGCTCCAAAGCAGAGTGTTCGACTGAGTCAGAGGAGCCTTTGCCAAAAGGGAACACCAAAGGGTAAGGTGGAAAATTGTATTGTTATGAAGAATACTAATAGGTTCAGTGACACTGACAATGCCATTATTGAAAAATTCTATAAAAGGGCACTGCATTTGTCAACTTTCACTGAATAAAACTTAGTACATTTGTAAGCTTTGAGTAGAAAATTCTGTTTTCTTGAGTGTTAAAATTGTTTTAACTTACAAAAATACAGAAATAGAGGACTAAAGAATGATTGTAACATTGTGCTTGCAGATTCTGGAAGATGCTTTGGCAGTTGGGCCTTGTGAATGTGATGTAAAACCTAAACCATCTGACCATCATACAGCTGATTTGTCAGGATCTTGTGATGGAGCTAGTGAAACTGACAAACCTTCGCCAGTGTATGCAAGCACTCAGACAGAGGTAGGCAAATTTTGCATTTTTAAAAAAATTTTTATTGTATAGACAGTACAGATCTGCTTGTTCCCAATCCCACAGTCATTCATTGCAGTACTTAGTCATTCACACTTCTTATCAAGCATATTATAGCTGACACTGTAACTACTAAATGTGAGGCTGATCCACTTTGGCACACATTTGTATCTGATTCAGAGTTTGTAATTTTAGCAGTGTTTATTGATAAGTCATTGGATACATGTGTTGCACTTGCAGACCCTGTAATTGTATTCATGTACATATATATTGTCACTTTGTGTCACATGCTGTTCCGAATTAAATTGATGTGAATGAGTAAATATATCTAGATCTGTCAGTGAAATACTCTACTAACTTATCCATTGAGCAACTGTTATTGTATTATCATCATTTTCTAGCAGATTTTTTGCATAAATTGGTGACAATATTTTACTTCAGACACACCGCAGGATAAAAAGAAACAAGAAAATTCAAGTCACCCCAAAGGCTGCACAGAAAAGTAAGTAAATTATTAAAAAAAAAGTGGTGGTGGTGGTCCTGTTTAGGTGTGTGTGTATAGGTGGTGGGTCAATTAATTATTTTCAGACAAGACGTCACAAGAGTAGTCAGGAAAGTTTTAGACTTTAGACTATTTCTGGATATCAAGTATCAACTGTCATAATCTGCAGTTTTTTAATGGCTGAGATGATATGTCTTTAGCAGACTGATAGTTTTTGCTTAATGATAGTAAGCCTTAAAATGAGCACTATACCTGCTAGCACTATGCAAAAATGTACATGTATGTGTGGGGGTTGGTATTGTGCACTCATCCTATCACATTTCAGTTGGAGATACTAAGAGGAATTTCTTTGCAGTATGTTGTGCTCTGTCAATAATTACCACAATTGTGTCAAAGCAGGTAGGCAATAGAGATATGGAACTTGCAATTACAAAATACTGTACCTTTCAAATGAAACACTGTTTCAGGACAATCATAGCTGCTCTGCAAGCAGCATTTTAACGAAAACAACAACAGACTGCAGGCTTCTGACCAGACCGGAAAGGAACGCTACAGTTTGGTCTACAGGAAATCAAAGAAGGACTATTCCATCCAGGAAGTGAAAGTGGATTGCACCTTTGGTAAATGTTCTTTTACTCTCACAAGCTAAGACTTTTGGTACAAAAGTTATTTTTGTGTTGTTCGGTTTGCAAAAATAATGGCCCATTGGATAAGCATGAAAGAGGTAGAAGAATAACTTCCAAACATTTAAGTTAATGGAGATCAGAGAGTAAGGAAGAAGACAAATAGCAATCAATGTCACAAATGTATTGCAACATTTTTTTTTTCTTTGGCTGCTCAAAGAAAATAAAGAGAAACCATTTTTATACACATTCATACAGGAGCAATCCATACAACAGTGCAGGGGAAGGTAACACTAACAGCCACAGAAGATTATGCCTATTTCAAAGTTGGTGGAGGGTCACTTAATAAAGTTCTCATTTGTTTGCAGCTTATGTGGGGAGACTGATGGAACGAGTGGTGGACTTGGCCTCTACACACAGCATCCAAGACATGGAACGGTCCATCAAGCAGTTGCCTCCGCCCCTTTGTGAACAATATGCCAAGCCTAACAAAGAACAGGCAGTCAGAGCACTAAAGTCTCGGTACAGCTACAAGGGGTGCTAATACGACCACATGTAGTCAGGACCTGTAGATGTGAATGGTTAACCTTCACAACTGCTTCAAAATATCTACTGGCACAATAGTAAACTGTTAAAAGAACTAGTTTTCGGGTTCCAAATATCCTGTGTAATTGCCTGTAGGGTTAGGAAAGGTTTCCCGGATCTTCCTGACAGCAGAAGCAGGGAGAGTTACTCGTACATCCTTGCCCAGCCATCCCCATGCAAACTTTGCCAGCATACGGTATGCAGTGTAGCGGTAGCGACTGCACACAGACAAAATTAGGCATGCTATGTAATGTCCATGTACATAGTACTTTCCAAGTAAACTAAAAATGCATGAATATCAGGCAGCAGACATCTTTCCCATGTATACTGTATCACATGGTGTCGATGATAAAATTTCCATTGCAGCAAGATATTTGGTTTGGGTGTAAATGTTATTTTAAAACCCTTACACTGGTGCAATTCTGCAACACAGGTTACATAGCCACTGGTGAATTAACAGGGAGAAAAATAAAGAAAAATGATCATATAGGTTTTCGCATTCATGGGAGGTAATCGTAACCGACCAAACAGACTGAGCCAGTAACGCGACATATATGTCGTGACAGTATAGGAAAAGTAGCGCGACATATGTAAATGAATCTATTACATTGAACCATGATTTGTAATTTTGCTCCTTGATATATTATATATATACCTGTTTTCATCAGCTATATCTCTTCCATACTGTTGCTGGCACCATCTGTAGCAAGTACGAAGTAGTAGATATCCTGACACACTGACTGGAATCCTGGGTGATGAGTTATGCAGTTCACACCTTTTCTCATGAAGGCTTCCATTTGCTCCATTTCTGTGCAACAGCGACATTCTTTGATTGTGTCCATGAGCTCACAGTTGTCACAATGACACCTAGTGCATAAGAAGAGGAGAGGAGAGGAAAATAAAATTGTTTGCACAAATCTACTTACTCTGTCAGTCTGCGTTTTGGTTTTTGATCAATAAAATATTCTTTTAATCAAATCAACTTCACTTGTGTTTGATTCTTTTCCCCATCTGTGTGCAAAAATTTGATTCCAATCATGTTGCTCAATTTAACACTGATGTGTTTTGTCAGTTCTTCAATATTCACATGCAACTTTCCTTTAAAAAAAAAAAACACAAAAAAAAACACATTCAATCCTGGTGATACAAAGACACACACACATGACAATCCTATGGAAAAAAAGAAACAAACTCAAGTACTACAATTCCACAAACTAAAAAAAAGATGCTGTTGCTATTCACAGAGGAGATGATATTGAAAGTTCTGCACTGATGAAAAATAAACACATGAAATGAACACTGAGTTGATTGTTGACAGTGATTGTTAACTTTCAATAGTTGGTATTCTATGCCTAGCTTTGTTGTGTTCAGATCTTCAAAATCTCTGATAATGTAAGCAAACAGTGTCACAAAATGGTAAGTAATCGCACAGTGTGAAATTTACCAATGCATCGAGTTCAGACGACTTGGGTCCACTTGGCACTTGGTCATGTGCCTGTCTTTCTCCTTCACTGCCATCATCGTGGCTACTCGAAATCTGAGGCTCAAACTGGTATGGTTGAGGGGCTCCACAAGATTGTGATTGTGTTTGGAACACGTTCATCTCTAAATCCGAGTCGAAATCGCTGCTTTCACACGAGAGTTGCAATGCAACGTCTCTCTCTGCTACGCTTGACGCCATGTTTACTCGCTCAGTGTGTTCCACGTTTGACGTCACTAGCCAGGGGAGTTAAGCGATGGCAAAATTTTAAGATTGTTTCCCTTATAGTTAATTACAGGTGAGAATGAGCACTTTCAATAGCCAATTACGCGCGATCGGAGGAGATGGAACTTGATATAATTATATTTTTGCGGTCCTGTTATAAAGCCCTTTCCAGTGGCACAACAAAAAGTTTGCACTCTGGTTGGTCTTTAATGTCCCTTCAGCAGATCCTAGCTGCTATTCGAGACCGCACGAGTCATAGAAATACGGTGGTACATTAAGGCGATGTGGGTGGCCGAGTGGTAACGCACTTGCGCTCGGAATCGAGAGGTTGCGAGTTCGACCCTGGGTCAGGGCGTTAGCAATTTTCTCCCCCCTTTCCTAACCTAGGTGGTGGGTTCAAGTGCTAGTCTTTCGGATGGGACGAAAAACCGAGGTCCCTTCGTGTACACTACATTGGGGTGTGCACGTTCAAGATCCCACGATTTTTTTTTTGTTTATTTGTTGCTTAACGTCCAGCCGACTACGCAGAGCCATATCAGGACGAGGAAGGGGGGGATGAAGGGGGCCACTTGTCAAGCGATTCCTGTTTACAAATGCACTAACCCATTACTTGTGTCCCAGCAGGCTTTAGTAAAACTAAATTAATACCTACTGGAAGATTACCAGTTTCCAGTATGTTAAAATAGGCTTAACCTATCTACTGCTGGACTTACATCAGAACACTAACAGATTAAACTATACATGAATCGCGAGACAAGCGGCAAGAGAAGAGATTTTTGGAAAAAATACAGGTGAATGAGCAAGAAGGCAGAAAAAAGAAAAGAATTCATGAAGAAAAAGAGAGCATGACAGGAAAGAGGAACCAAAAATCTACCTAACAGCAAACTAGAAAGCTCCTGCGGTTCCAAAAACAGGAGGGGCCTTTGATTTCATAACCGCAGTGCCCCACTGCGGGAGACAAAAGGGTCTTTCCTGGTAAAATTGTATAGGCATAGATAAAAATGTCCACCAAAATACCCGTGTGACTTGGAATAATAGGCGGTGAAAAGTAGGATATACGCCAAAATGGCTGCGATCTGCTGGCCGATGTGAATGCGTGATGTATTGTGTAAACACATTCCATCTCACACGGCATAAATAAATCCCTGCGCCTTGAATATGTGCGCGATATAAATTTCATAAAAAATTGTTTTTACAAAAATCCCTGCGCTTAGAACTGTACCCACGGAATACGCGCGATATAAGCCTCGTATTGATTGATTGCTTGATTGATTGATCGGCACTGAAATCACCAAAATTAAACTTGGAGAATACATGGAATACCTTAGTTTTCTGGGTAGTTATTGAAGTGACTTATGAAATAAAATGAAAACAAGAAATTCCTTCGAGGTAGGAAAAACACCCCCGTTGGTCAAAGGGAAATAACCATTCTCACTGCACACATTCTCACTGCCACCAACTGAGAAGGTTATTTCCCTTTGACCATGAATATGTTTCTCTATAAGTCCTTGTAGAATCCTAATCCACCAATAACTCCCTAACCGTGTGTTTGACTGGTCCCAATTTTTGTAAGGACCGTCTCAGGAATGTATAGAACCTGTTCGCCAAGTTTGGTGACGATCGGTCCGTTCATTCTTGAGATCTATATGCGAACACAAACACACAAACACACAAACACACAAACAAACACATCGACCGAAACCTATACACACCCCTATACCGGGGGTGTAAATATGTGAATACTACAGGAGAAACTGGCTTAAACAGCGCCATATTGGATTTCTAGGAAACGGTTTTGCAGCAACATCATACACCAGAAATGCTTAATATTTGGCACAAAGATACACATGACTTTGATCTACAATCATATACACTCTTCAAAAAAAGTTAAGGATCGGTTGAAAAAACGGATCTAATTGTAAAAAATTGCCAAAAAATTAAACATCGACATAATAATTAAAAAATTAATGTGTTTGAATTAACAAATGAACAATGAGTCTTCACCTAGAATTTTGTTTTGCAGGCAGAGTTATTTCCCTTTGTGGGACTTCTCAAAAGCTTCTGCATTTTGGAAGAAAAAGGGTGTTTTTATAGCCCCATGAAATTTGCGGAACGCATGCCAGGGCAAAAGGTTGTGATGCACGTGCTACAACAGGGTCCTGGCTATGAACATCGCTCACCAGGTTGACACGCTGACACAAGTATTCACAGTAGCAACATGCCCCCACGAAGAAAACTGAGCGATTTGGATAGAGGAAGGGCAATAGGATGGCTACAAGACGGTGTTGCTGCCAGGCAAGTGGCCCAGAGGCTTGCAGTGGCTCCCTCTGTCATCATCAGACTAAAACAGAGATTCCAAGCAACTGGAAGAGTGCAGGAGCGACAACGTTCTGGTCGGCCCAGAGTCACCACACAAAGAGAGGATCGCTTCATTCAGAGGCAGGCCATGCAACAAAGAATGGCTACGGCAAACGACATTAGGCAACGCCTGCAAGCTACCACCAACACTGTTAGTGGTCAGACGATCCGAAACCGCTTACACAACTTTGGCTTGCGTGCAAGGCGTCCAGTCCGAGGAACAACCCTGACTGCTAATCACCGAGCAGCTCGCCGAGCCTGGTGCACTCAACATGTGAGGTGGCAACGTCAGCAGTGGGCTCAGGTGTTGTTTACAGATGAGTCCCGCTTTTCCTTGGAATCTGCTGATGGTCGCATCCGAGTGTGGAGGCGTCGCGGAGAGCGCTTCGCAGAAGGCGCTGTTCTGGAACGACAGCGTTTCTGTGGAGGCTCTGTGATGGTCTGGGAAGGAATCAGCACACGTTTAAGGACACCTCTGTACCATGTAGTGGTCAACTTGACCGGTGTCCGCTACCAGAATGAGATCCTGCAACCCCTGGTCGTTCCAGCCCTCGTGCGATTCTTCAGGATGACAAACGCACCTCCCCATCGCTCTGCAGCTGTAAACACCTTCATCCAGCAGGCCAGGGTCAACAGGATGCTGTGGCCAGCCAACAGCCCGGACCTGAACCCCATATAGTACATGTGGGACGAGCTTTGTCGTCGGGTACAGAAACATCACCCTCCTCCTGCCAATCTGGGTCAACTGCTGCAATATGGCTCCAGCAGGAGTGGAATGGAGTTCCCAGAGCATTCATATGCAACCTGATCCACCCCATGCGCCAACGATGTGTTGAATGGCTGGCACACAACGGAGGGCACACGCGTTATTGACACTCATTCACATTGTTGTGAATTCCATTTTCGAGGGTTGTCACGTTTGACACACTCTAGCTAAATTGTCGCTGCCGCGTTCAATCGTTGCTTTGTTTGTCATTACTCCTTGGTTGTTCAATTATATAATTTAAAAAAAAAAAAGAATTCGGTCTTGTCTGTGTGAGCTTGGGAACGACAGTTACGGTACACATGCACTTGTGTGCATCCGTGTGAACTCGTGGTACCTCTATACTATCGGGGATCCATTAAGGTTTCCGAGACTGAGTTTCATTTCTATTGAATTGGTCTCGCGGAATAGCCGATTCTAAAATTTGCATAGGTAAAACGATTGCTTTTTTTGTACAAGCCTCTGGAGTAAATTTTGTGATTAATGTTTTTGTGAACAAGAAACAATTGACAGGTGGTTTTGTTCCATCTCCTTTTTCTCTCCGCCGCGATGTAAAGTTGAATAGTTGAAGGCGACGTTAGGCACTAATTAAAGACAGTGGGGCTGCCTGACACCCCGCGAGTTGAATGGGTTAATCTTGTGACACCGGTGCACAGGATGTGAACGCTAAAACTGTGCTTTTGCTTGGAATCTTTGAGGGAAGAAGAGCGTGTATTTGGTGCGGCGTGTTTTTAATGCCGTTGTTTTGTGACATGTCTGTCACGGCCGGAAATCTTTCCGGAATGTGAGGATTCTTTTGCTGGTAGGTTAAAACAATTTTCTTTCTGTAAATGGGTAGGCGGTGAAAAGAATAATATGCTGCTTGGGGGGAGGATATATTTGAATGTTCAAGTAGATTGTTTTGTGAGTTGGAATGGTTGGGAAGATTTTTGTGTGTGAATGCTTTAGAAGACCGTTGTTTGAGAGAACGGTATATGTATTGTAGGCATGTTATTTGGTAGGAATGATGTGTTTTGTTGTTTAACGAGTTAGCTTGTGGTAGTTGAAATTGTTGATTTGTTTACGTATGCTTACGGCGTGCATTCTGTGGTTTGCAGGATGTCGGAGCGTGCGACGGGGTTTCAGTAGACGGGGTTTAGTTAGGTCTTTTTCTTTTTTAGTGGGTCGTAGATTTGTTTTTATAGACTAGGTTTTGTTAGTGAAGAGTAGTTAGATTTAGTGGAGAGATTTTGGTCAGATTTTGTTAGAGTTTTTGTAGATTTGGTTTTTTTTAAAGAATTGTTTTTTTATGTTGTTTTTTTAGATTTCGTTTGTGTAAATTAGAGTCTCATTGTGGGTTTTTTTGGATTAAAGTTGAGAGTGAGGATTTAGAGTAGAGTGTAGTTTGGGGAAAGGATTTGGTGTGTTTTAAAAGGGTATCTTTAAGGGAAGAATGTAGTTTTAGAATGACGAGTGAGAATATTGTTTTGTTTTGAAGTTGTTTAGTCCTATACAGTGAAAGTGTTGTATTTGAAGATAAACCCCCGTTATCCCACATTTTCCCCATTTCATCGTATGGAATAAAAGAACCTGGGTAATATAACTTGTGTCGTCTGCTTTAGTGTTTGGGTTCAGTACGAAAGAGAAAAGTAGATTGGCGCACGGTTACATTTGGCGCTGCGGAGCAAGGGTGGGTAGGGGGTGTTACAGTTACTGTTAGGGCTAGGCTAGGAATAGAGTAGGTTAGGGGACCCCGTCGCACAGGGAGAGGATGGCAGGCATGCAGTCCGGACGCGGGCTGGTGTCGAGGAGACAGACGTGTGTGAAGTTGGAGGGAGTCCGGGCGTGACGTCGACGGATGCGGCTTTGTTGTCAACATTGCCATTTAGTTTGTTAATCCGTGGAAGAAAGGATTACAGTGATTAACATTTCTTTTTATTCTGTTAATCCACAGAAGAAGGACTTCAACGATTAACATTTCTTCGGACGTTTGTGAAAGACTGTTTGCACACCGTGCAAAGAGACAGAGTTGGGGAGTGGACCAGCACTGGAAGAGTGTGTTCGATTATGTTGATTTGATATTATGACGGACATGTGTAGTTGTATGTTTGATTACGCTACATGGATGTGATGTGATTACTAACACTTGTGGTTGTATGTATGGGTGTTAGTGTGGTTTTTGTTGCAAGCCGTGTGCTTGGGGCGTGAGTATTGCGCTTGCCGGTTGATTTGTTTCAAGGATCGAAACATGGTGAACAACATAATGTTGAAATACCGTCATATCATACATATTGGAAGGGAAAAGGATGATGATGAAGGAAGGATTGTGAAGGAGGGAAGGATAGTGAAGGAAGGAAGGAAGGATTGTGAAGGAAGGAAGGAAGGATTGTGAAGGAAGGAAGGAGAGTGATGGTGAAGAAGAGAAGGATATATATCATAGTAAACTTCATATACTGTAGACAGGGTGCCTGGGACGCATTCAACTTGTATCAGTTTACCACAAGGACGCCCAGAGGTGGTGGTATTTGACAGGTTTTATGTTGTCTCTAGCCGATTGTCTACGCGCACATATTTTAATTTGTTTGAGTAATGGCGTCTCCAGCCTCGTACGCCTCAGGAGCAAAGTATGCTACCTGTAAGGGATTAGATGACCTTTTTCTTCCTTTTTGCTCTCTGCTGTCATTTGGTTTGTCTTTACTGTCTTCTCTGCTCCCACTTTCTAATTCTCTTGGCTGCACTGTTTAGGGATTCTTTGGTTTAAGCATGGCGTCTCCAGCCTCGTACGCCTCAGGAGCAAAGTATGCTACCTGTAAGGAATTAGATGACCTTTTTCTTCCTTTTTGCTCTCTGCTATCATTTGGTTTGTCTTTACTGTTTTCTCCGCTCTCACTTTTACTGTCCCCTCTGCTCTCGCTATTTTCTTGGTGGTATTTTTTTTAGAATTTGAGTTCTGGCGCTTATTGATGTCTTTGTTTGAAGACAGGGTGTACATTGGTTTTGTTTATTAGAATTAATATTAGTGGATTTTTGAAATAGATTCTGAAGGATTGTATGGTTGCCTATGAATACTCCTGTTGAATGGTTTAATTGTGATGAGTGACATTAGGTTATTGCTGATTTTTAACTAAAGGTTTGATATTCTGGGTGAGTTTTAAGGACTTCCAGTTTTTTCATTGCCTTGGCAAGTGGTCATTTTGTTAGTTGATTGGAAGATTGTGTTGCCAAGTACAGTTGGGATACAAAGAGGGGACATGCATTGATAAATCGTAAAGGTTGTCAGTATTTTGTTCTGATGTATGCTCAAGAGAGATCAGATGCTTTGATAAATCGTAAAGATTGTCAACATTTTGTTCTGATGTATGCTCAAGAGAGATAAAATATTTGATAAGTCGTAAAGATTATCATTATTGGTTATCTGGCAAGTGGTGAACATAATTCTTTGTAAAGTGAACCATGGAACTGCCTCTGTTAAAGATGAGTTGTGATTTTTTGTCAACTTGTGTGAGTTGGATGTTGACAGGAGATAGGATTATTGGCACTGGAAGGATTATGTGAAATTTGTATTTCAGAACCTATTAGTTTTTAACTTTTAGAGAAATATTGTATTAGTCAGTTGATGATTGTTTTTGTGTGAACGTTTTTGAAATGATTTGAGGATGGAGAATATTATGTTCTTGGGAGGTTAAATATGTTTTTGAATTTTTTTGATTCTGGCATGTCGCCAGGAGACGACAGTCTAAGTTGGGGAGGATGTGAGCTTGGGAACGACAGTTACGGTACACATGCACTTGTGTGCATCCGTGTGAACTCGTGGTACCTCTATACTATCGGGGATCCATTAAGGTTTCCGAGACTGAGTTTCATTTCTATTGAATTGGTCTCGCGGAATAGCCGATTCTAAAATTTGCATAGGTAAAACGATTGCTTTTTTTGTACAAGCCTCTGGAGTAAATTTTGTGATTAATGTTTTTGTGAACAAGAAACAATTGACAGGTGGTTTTGTTCCATCTCCTTTTTCTCTCCGCCGCGATGTAAAGTTGAATAGTTGAAGGCGACGTTAGGCACTAATTAAAGACAGTGGGGCTGCCTGACACCCCGCGAGTTGAATGGGTTAATCTTGTGACACCGGTGCACAGGATGTGAACGCTAAAACTGTGCTTTTGCTTGGAATCTTTGAGGGAAGAAGAGCGTGTATTTGGTGCGGCGTGTTTTTAATGCCGTTGTTTTGTGACATGTCTGTCACGGCCGGAAATCTTTCCGGAATGTGAGGATTCTTTTGCTGGTAGGTTAAAACAATTTTCTTTCTGTAAATGGGTAGGCGGTGAAAAGAATAATATGCTGCTTGGGGGGAGGATATATTTGAATGTTCAAGTAGATTGTTTTGTGAGTTGGAATGGTTGGGAAGATTTTTGTGTGTGAATGCTTTAGAAGACCGTTGTTTGAGAGAACGGTATATGTATTGTAGGCATGTTATTTGGTAGGAATGATGTGTTTTGTTGTTTAACGAGTTAGCTTGTGGTAGTTGAAATTGTTGATTTGTTTACGTATGCTTACGGCGTGCATTCTGTGGTTTGCAGGATGTCGGAGCGTGCGACGGGGTTTCAGTAGACGGGGTTTAGTTAGGTCTTTTTCTTTTTTAGTGGGTCGTAGATTTGTTTTTATAGACTAGGTTTTGTTAGTGAAGAGTAGTTAGATTTAGTGGAGAGATTTTGGTCAGATTTTGTTAGAGTTTTTGTAGATTTGGTTTTTTTTAAAGAATTGTTTTTTTATGTTGTTTTTTTAGATTTCGTTTGTGTAAATTAGAGTCTCATTGTGGGTTTTTTTGGATTAAAGTTGAGAGTGAGGATTTAGAGTAGAGTGTAGTTTGGGGAAAGGATTTGGTGTGTTTTAAAAGGGTATCTTTAAGGGAAGAATGTAGTTTTAGAATGAAGAGTGAGAATATTGTTTTGTTTTGAAGTTGTTTAGTCCTATACAGTGAAAGTGTTGTATTTGAAGATAAACCCCCGTTATCCCACATTTTCCCCATTTCATCGTATGGAATAAAAGAACCTGGGTAATATAACTTGTGTCGTCTGCTTTAGTGTTTGGGTTCAGTACGAAAGAGAAAAGTAGATTGGCGCACGGTTACATCTGTTTTGTGTGGCGTGCTTGTAAAAAAGTGATCCTTAACTTTTTTTGAAGAGTGTAGAACGATTTTTTAAGAAAAAAAATACAGTTGAATTTACATTAATTTTTGAAATAAGGATTAATGAATATGCGGTTAGAAATTCATTCATCCTTATGACAAAATATAATATAAATTCAACTGTAGTCTTTAGTAAAAATATCGTTCTATATGATTGTAGATCAAAGTCATGTGTATCTTTTTGCCAAATATCATGCATGTATGATGTAGCTGAAAAACCGTTTCCTAGAAATCCAATATGGCGCTGTTTAAGCCAGTTTCCATCGCCTTAAGAAATCACGAGTCATAGAAATACGGTGGTACATTAAGGGTCACTCCTGTGGCAGTGGCAATGGAGAGGCATTTAGGCACAAGAAACACGAGCATACAATTCTGCAATTGTATTAAATTATCCCTCTTTCAATGATCTAGCTTCCTCTATACATCTGTGATTTTCATCCTTTCATGTCTAGTCTACGTGTGCTCATTTAAGAGTCAATCTTCGGTATTAGTTATTTTGTGCTTCAACATCGACTCTCCATGCGTTTTTTCGTGGGACATTTATTCTAGTCGGGTAACAATAATAGTTATAGGTTGGGGTAACAGTAAATCTCCGTTAAAACGTATGCTCAAGCATAGTTTATTTACCACAATCAAACTATTTCACGACAGCTACGCTTCTGTTAAATAATGACGATATTAACAACAATAATAATAACAGACATTTCATTGTCCATTTAATGAATACTTAAAACATAGAAAATCGTCTTTGACGGGTAAGACTTGTAAGTTTCCTGTACTTACCTTCATGTTCACATCATGGTTCTCTTCCTGAGTGCGACCTTTCAACAACCTGTCATCCTTGTGAATAGCTAAGACACACGGCTAGTAGAGTATAGTCAAGAAGAAGTACTTCAAGGCTATCAATCATTAACACATTGATCAAGCCGAGTCGATAACGTGGGCATTTAAACACACCTTAGAGTGATTAGTAGGGGAAGGGCTCCTAATATGGACCCCTTTTTGTTTCATGCTGATAACTAGCTTGTTTTCTTGCGAAGAAGTTTCATTTTGTGTTTGGTAGTCTTTCTCTCTTAGGTTAACCGTTAGGCCAAATTAGAGTGAAATAGCTTTGATAGATATTCAGCAAAAATTAAATACAGAAAAAATCACAAAGGGTCCATATTAGGAGCCTGGGCGCCTAATATGGACCAGTGAAGTGGCCTTCACGAATCACTGTAAAAAGCCCCCTATACTTCAAATAACATGATACAACTTAGTGTACAAAAGTCAGCCTAATTAAAATATGCTCTAGATTTATCTGTTTCGGGTTGATGAGAGCATTATTTGAAGCACAACAGGAAACTAAAGAAGCTTATCAAAAACAGAGTGAAAATAAGTGAAATTATCAACTTCCACGAAAAGAAGACTTTTTGTTGCATTTTTTTTTAAATCTCGAGGGCTAGTTATAGGTTACTTCCAGCAAGCTTCTTAATGAATTAATGAAAATAGCCTTTAGATTTTATTTTCTTCGATTTGTTGAAGGTGGTCCATATTAGGGAACTCGCACATACTTTGAGATTTTGCTATTAGTTTTTGTTTGCAGTAGAAACTCGGGGTCAACACTGCTAAAATGTAACAAATACGGTTATAGCTGTCATATATAGCAATTTTTGTGTGATAAAAGCTTTGGCTGTGGACAAAAACGAGTCCGTTTTAGGCGGCAAATTTAGAGTGAACGCTGCCAAAAGTGAAAACAAGTCGCGTAAGGCGAAATTACTACATTTAGTCAAGCTGTGGAACTCACAGAATGAAACTGAACGTAGTCCGCCGCTAGTGCAAAAGGCAGTGAAAGTGACGAGCCTGTTTGGCGCGGTAGCGGTTGCGCTGTGCTTCATAGCACGCTTTACTGTACCTCTCTTCGTTTTAACTTTCTGAGCGTGTTTTTAATCCAAACATATCATATCTATATGTTTTTGGAATCAGGAACCAACAAGGAATAAGATGAAAGTGTTTTTAAATTGATTTCGAAAATTTAATTTTGATCATAATTTTTATATCTTTAATTTTCAGAGCTTGTTTTTAATCCAAATATAACATATTTATTAGTTTTTGGAATCAGAAAATGATGGAGAATAAGATGAACGTAAATTTGGATCGTTTTATAAATTTATTTTTTTTTTACAATTTTCCGATTTTTAATGACCAAAGTCGTTAATAATAATTTTTAAGCCACCAAGCTGAAATGCAATACCGAAGTCCGGGCTTCGTCGAAGATTACTTGACCAAAATTTCAACCAATTTGGTTGAAAAATGAGGGCGTGACAGTGCCGCCTCAACTTTCACGAAAAGCCGGATATGACGTCATCAAAGACATTTATCAAAAAAATGAAAAAAACGTTCGGGGATTTCATACCCAGGAACTCTCATGTCAAATTTCATAAAGATCGGTCCAGTAGTTTAGTCTGAATCGCTCTACACACACACACACACACACAGACAGACAGACACACACACGCACATACACCACGACCCTCGTTTCGATTCCCCCTCGATGTTAAAATATTTAGTCAAAACTTGACTAAATATAAAAAGAGACAAAGCCTAACGGTTTTGAGATTTCTGTTTCTGCAACTGTTCTTCTTGATCTTGATATGTTACGCCAACAGGTCCCAAGCTTGGGAATATACGTTGGCGGAATTTGGGGAGAGCACTTGGTGTTTTAGTCAGCGGTTGGCAGTTTTCCTCTGAATTCGTTGACCGTTGACGACTGGATCGTGTTGTCATCAAGGTTGTTCCAGTCAATAACTGTTCTTGTGAAAAAAGAGTACTTGTACACTGGTGTTTTAGTACACTCCACAGTAAAGCACTGGCTGTTGTTTCTTGTGATATTTCTGACTGTGGCTGATGATGTAAAGTCTTTGTTCACTCGTTGTTTCTTGTGATATTTCTGACTGTGGCTGATGATGTAAAGTCTTTGTTCACTCGTTGTTTCTTGTGATATTTCTGACTGTGGCTGATGATGTAAAGTCTTTGTTCACTCGTTGTTTCACTTGTCTTTTTGATTTTTGTTGCTGGATGAATTTCTCAGGGGGTACTGCGGGGACCAGCCCTCTGTTTTGACATGTGCAAGTTATCCAGTGAGGGCGAATACAGCGAATACAACTTTTTTGAGCGCTCTAGCGCCGTTAGTTTGTCAGAACAGAAGGTGGTCCATATTAGGAGCCGGTCCATATTAGGAGCCCTTCCCCTACGTGTGGCGTAAATAATGCACTCAGTTTGTGTATCTTGGGGTCTCAAATTCAGATCCAGATGCACCATATAGTATTACTTAAATGATGACAAGCGACTGAATATGAAAACCTTTGCTTGAGACTCTGCGAAAACTGCGTTCATGTGCCTGTGTATAAACCTGAAACGGCTTCATTCCCAAACGGCATGATCCACACACTGTACGCAGCTGAGGTCCGCACACAAAATGGCGGCACTCTTTCAAAAGAAAAGTCGGAAGTGATCGCAGTGTATCATGTTTCGTTGTTAAGAGACGACAATGACGTACGAAAAATGTTGAATAGATTTATGTCACTATTTAGCAGCGGCATGAGGGCATACAAGGTACAGAACTGCTCGAGAGAGAAGCGAGTCGGGTTGACGGCGAAATCTCTGCAAGATCTTGTCACAAAAGGTCGTGATAAGTTACATGTAAGGCCTAGTGAAGGACAGTTTTAAGAATGATGATATTAATCAAGGGATAATACATGAGAGTTCTCCATGCTGATGGCTTTCTTTGTCAATGTGTGTGTTTGTGTGTGTCACTGTGTGTGTTAATAGAATGTCATTGTGACTGTGTGCCTGTTTTTGTGACACTGTCAGGACTCACTATTAGTAATAATAGTATTTGTGTGTGTTTGTCAGTCTGTGTCACTTTGTGTGAGTGTGAGGCACTGTTTCAGTGTTTGTGTGTTGGGCTTGCAGTAAGTGTTTCTGTGTTACATATTTACTTGTCTAGGGCTTGGAAAGATTAAGACTAATATGAACAATATTTCATGAAAACTAATTTCCATAAAATTAAAAATGGAGGTAGGTTTGACCACACACTTAAAGTAGACTTGAAGTATAACTGTAACGTGTACACTGAGTGTGACTCACTAACTAAATGTGTATCTTATTAGGCCAAAAAAAGAATAGGTGTGGTTACGGTAACATAGCCCAAAAAATAGGGTAGGAAGGTAGGCAATCACTTTTTTTTTTTAACTTTTTTTTCTAATGTGTACAAATTAAACCTACTTGACAGGGAAATAAGGGTGCGACTCCGGCGCTTTCGCTTTCAATGCGTTTTCTGCACTCGTTTTCTTGTGTGTTTTTTGTTGTTGTGACAAATGTAATAAAAAGTTATAGGGTCGGCCCCTAAAAATAGGGTAGGTCGGGTTACCGTAACCACACCTATTTTTTTTTTTAGGCCTCATGAATCACTGAATGGAACTTTTAATTTTACAGCAGAACTTGTAAATTGCATTTACACCAAGGTATAATTTATAACCGAGTTGCAATCAGTGATGACACACATTCAAAGTTTCTACACCTTATAGAATTAATTCCACTACCAGTAAAGAAAAGTGTTGTTACTGTTAGTGTCAAGGGGATGAATATATTCTAAGAAATGCAGCACTGAAGCAGACTGTACAGTAGGGTGTCACGGCAGCACGAAGCCGAACTTTTGGTTTTGTAGGTCAACTTGGCCAACGCTGCCGCGAGCACAGATAAGCGGACACGCCTGCCTGATATAACAGCGCCCACTGCGAGTATGAGAATAGCGCCCGCGTGGTGTCAGGCTGAACTGAACTACGCTGACTCGTTTCGCGGACATCTATTTTTAACAATTTTTGAAGGTCCGTGCTCATGCAAAAATAGATCCTGGCAGTGACACTGAGAAGCACACACATTCATACTATCGAGAGATCGTAGTAAAAAGTTGGACTCACCAACCTTAAATTGCTTGCTACGGCTAGAAACATATCCGCTGCATTTTCCATCTTGCACATCATCTTGGCATTGAGAAAAGCACACACATTAAAGCCCGGAGAACCCACCAAGTTCAACATCGTTTTAATGCCTGATATAAAAGTGAATCGGCTTTAATTACTTCTCTTGTGTGTAAAATGGGTATACAAAAAAACAATGCCACAAACCGCAACACTTGAACAACTATGACACAGCACATACAAGTAATCCAAAACAGCACAAAAAAAACCACTGCACTAGTAGGAACAAAGAGGGATTAATTCTCGCGCGCTGCAAGCACGGTGATGGAATGCCAGGCAGGGGGTGGAATGCGAGATCAAGTGGCACTGGTAATGGGGCCAGAAGCTAGTCAGCGCTCCAATACCTGGCCAAACTTAATGTGTGTTTTCTTAGAGGGGCTTGGCTGCCATGGTGTACCATTTACTTCTCATCAGGTATTTGTTTCAGAACTTTGATCACAGATCATTGTGCAAAAAATTATTGAACCTATGTAGTTTGATGAAATGACTAGGGGGAACAAAGTGACATTGTGACAAGAATGGTGTACACTGCAGTTTGTGCCAAGAAAACCTTTAAATTTAATCATCCATGTTTAATTAATGAATGTTTGCATCAGATCCCTGAAGACGAAGAGGTGACAGTGGTGATCGAAGATGATGGAACAGTTGTCGACTCAGAGTCTTTCTTCAAGAAACTGCCCTCTCAGACCGTCTTTATCTTCCTGATAGAGGGAGAAATATGGAAGGGGGGTATGTATTACCATCACCATTGTCAATTGGACATTGTTTGTCATGTACGTCATCAAGTTGCATAGACTTCAGTTTTGGTGTGTGTGTGGTTTTTTTTTTTATCATTTATTTCACCTTTTGTACTCTGTACTTCAAGAATTATTATTCAACTATACTGTTTTTTTATGGCTGTATCCAACTAAAAGGATGGAAGCAAGGATGCATAGATCTGTGTAGAAGTTAAAGCTCAATTATAATTCAGACAACTTAGCATTTCTTTTGGCATTTCTTAGACATGTATAGATCTGTAAATTTGATTTAAAGAAAATTCTTGCAGTGTTTTTTCCCACAACTAACTTAACTTACTCTCAAGCAGAATTATAAGTCTCATAAGCATTTCAGTGGTGCTGATGTGACAATATTAGGGATGAAAATGGATTGTTTACGAGGGTTTCTTCTTCTTCTTGTCTTTCTTTTTCTTCTCGTGTTTATTTTCCAGGATTTTTTTTTTAGGAATAGGATAGGTAAATTTGTTATCCTGTTATTTAAAGGCAAGGACCGGTTTCAACTGACACTTTCTCTTTGCCTTTCAGCTGGAGACCTGATCTTCGAAGCGTTGAACAATCTGCACGGCACAGCGCGGCGCTCAGAACTGGCGGATCAGATCCGAGACCTGATGGTGGATGAAAATGCACCGGAGAAAATCAGCGTCATGTCGCAGTACCTGGACATGCTGGAGATGGACATCGAGTCCGAGGAACGCTATGAGAATGAAGACTGGTTTGACGGTCAGTAGAATCTAATGACTTTACAGTGTTAGTGTTAACCGGAAGTGCCTGGTACAGTGGAACCCCCCTTTGAAGACCTCCAAAAATTTGAAAACCACGGGTCTTAAAAAGGTGGGAGTCTTAAAATGGAGGTAAATTGAGGTTTTGAGCAGAAAATCTGAAAATGAAGGTCTTAAAAAGGAGGGAGTTAAATCAGGGAGGTGGGGGGGGGGGGGAGGGTCTTTAAAGGTGGGCTCCACTGTATTTTGGTTTTCCAATGAAAATCCTGCAGTTCTGCCGCACCTTTCACGACCTGAGACGCCAGACATGACCAAGTGCAGTGGACTCCCACGATAAACTTTGGAGAATGGCAAAGTCACGGCTGGCTCTGCACTTCTACCCCACCCCAAAAATAAGTTAAAAAGCATGGCGGGGAATCACCCCTGGGAACCCATACGATATTTTGTAAGCTTGAGTGTGGAGTACACTCATTTTTCTGAATATACGCCAAGTTTGTTTGAGAAAATAAGTACAAAACAGGGGTTCCCAGGTCTGGGGAATGCAGAAGAAGTGTCAAAATACTGGTGAAGAAATCGCAAAATGCTCAGCGCTACTCATAATAGTTTTCCAGGTGGACTTGTGCTTCTGTAAGGAATGGAAGTTTGGTGTAGGGAACAAATGTTAACAATAAACATGTTACAGGTTGGAAGAATGAGAAATAGGTGGGGGGGGAGGGGGGGGCTGGCCTCGTGCTTGCTTCAAAAGAGTTGAAATTTGTGTACCTGTTTCTCACAACTTTTATTGCAAATGGAATGACAGTTTGAATAAAAGATCAAATACATGTATTGTGTTTGGGGCGGGGATGTAGCTCAGTCGGTAGCGCGCTGGATTTGTATCCCGTTGGCCGCTGTCACCGTGAGTTCGTCCCCACGTTCGGCGAGAGATTTATTTCTCAGAGTCAACTTTGTGTGCAGACTCTCCTCGGTGTCCGAACACCCCCGTGTGTACACGCAAGCACAAGACCAAGTGCGTACGAAAAAGATCCTGTAATCCATGTCAGAGTTCGGTGGGTTATAGAAACACGAAAATACCCAGCATGCTTCCTCCGAAAGCGGCGTATGGCTGCCTAAATGGTGGGGTAAAAACGGTCATACACGTAAAAGCCGTGGGAGTTTCAGCCCATGAACGAACAAACAATGTATTGTGTTTCAGGGCTGAGCAAGAAGTACAAGACAAAGAGTGAAGTGATGAGGAATTCAGCCCAGCAAAGAATCCGCAGCTACTATGTCACCGTAAGCATTTCCCACATTTCTGACAAAGATGGCACTGCATTGGCTAGCACAACCTTTTGTATGTGAATTCATTGTTAATATAGAGACAAAATTGTAAACAAACAAAAATTACTCCTATCAGAATGCTTGGCTTCATTACATCACCAGGGCCATCTTCTCACAGAGTCTTAAATTCTTTGTGTGTGAGTGCAAGAAAGTAATTAAGCTTGCACAGTCTGGTCTTCATCAGTTCATGCATTTGTTATGTTTTAATTGAGGCACTTATTAGCACATGTATAAAAGGTTTACATTACAACAACATTGTAACCAGGAAAAATCTGTCTAAATTCAAGGGATACTCCCCACTCCTTTCAAGACTCCATTGTACTGTGGTTTTTTTTTTAGGTCTTATCACTTTCTACCCCACCTATGTTGTTTTGTTTAGCCGAGACCAGCTGTGCTGTAGCAAGGTCACTCAGACTTGTTGTAACTGTGTAGAAATTGTGCATCAACAACGCTGGAATGCAGGCGTTAAATGGACGTTACAGGAAGCGACTGAAGTGACTGTGTCAGAAAGAGCCATATGAGTGGGTACGGATATATCCGTACCTGGGAGACAATGAGTTAAAATAGGGTCCCATTGTGTGACATTGAAATATGTACAGTGGAACCCCCCTCTTAAGACCTCCACAAATCTAAGAAATTCAGGTTTTTGACTCACATGCGAAGCAAAAGTGAGTCTATGTACTCACCCGAGTCGTCCGTCCGTCCGTCCGTCCGGACGTCCGGAAAACTTTAACGTTGGATATTTCTTGGACACTATTCAGTCTATCAGTACCAAATTTGGCAAGATGGTGTATGATGACAAGGCCCCAAAAAACATACATAGCATCTTGACCTTGCTTCAAGGTCAAGGTCGCAGGGGCCATAAATGTTGCCTAAAAAACAGCTATTTTTCACATTTTTCCCATTTTCTCTGAAGTTTTTGAGATTCAATACCTCACCTATATATGATATATAGGGCAAAGTAAGCCCCATCTTTTGATACCAGTTTGGTTTACCTTGCTTCAAGGTCAAGGTCACAGGAGCTCTTCAAAGTTGGATTGTATACATATTTTGAAGTGACCTTGACCCTGAACTATGGAAGATAACTGTTTCAAACTTAAAAATTATGTGGGGCACATGTTATGCTTTCATCATGAGACACATTTGGTCACATATGATCAAGGTCAAGGTCACTTTGACCCTTATGAAATGTGACCAAAATAAGGTAGTGAACCACTAAAAGTGACCATATCTCATGGTAGAAAGAGCCAATAAGCACCATTGTACTTCCTATGTCTTGAATTAACAGCTTTGTGTTGCACGACCTTGGATGACCTTGACCTTGGGTCAAGGTCACATGTATTTTGGTAGGAAAAATGTGTAAAGCATGTGAGTCGTATGGGCTTTGCCCTTCTTGTTTCTTCTTCTTCTGCGTTCATGGGCTGAAACTCCCACGTACACTCGTGTTTTGCACGAGTGGAATTTTACGTGTATGACCGTTTTTACCCCGCCATTTAGGCAGCCATACGCCGCTTTTGGAGGAAGCATGCTGGGTATGTTCGTGTTTCTATAACCCACAGAACTCTGACATGGATTACAGGATCTTTTTCGTGCGCACTTGGTCTTGTGCTTGCGTGTACACACGGGGGTGTTCGGACACCGAGGAGAGTCTGCACACAAAGTTGACTGAGAAATAAATCTCTCGCCGAACGTGGGGACGAACTCACGCTGACAGCGGCCAACTGGATACAAATCCAGCGCGCTACCGACTGAGCTACCTCCCCGTCCTATTCAGGATTTTAAAAGGAGGAAGTCTTAAAATGGGGGTAAATTTACAGAGACTATGAACAGAAAATCTGTAAAATTAAGGTCTTAAAAAGAAATAAGTCTTGAATTGGGGGTCTTAAGTTAAAATGGTGGTTCCACCGTATATAATTATGTTGGTGTGTGTGTGTGTGTGTGTGTGTGTGTGTGTGTGTGTGTGTGTGTGTTCATTGGAATTGCAAAGCGCTTGGAGCTGTGAATCAGGACTTGCGCTATAGCATTGTCTCAAAACAAAAGTGATAAAGAGTTGTCCGTCCCTGACATAGCCCGCGGCGCTGTCGGAGGGTAGCTCCGGTTTTTTGTTTATGTCCAAAATGGCTGAACGAGAGAAGATTAGTGGTGGAGGGAAACGTTAATGTGTCTGCTGTTCAAACTACGCGGTTAAAGACGTTGAAGGGCGGATTGTTATGCGGTTCCATTTTGCAAACACAAACCGGAACTACCTGCCGTTCCAGGGGCGCAACTCCGTCCGACTATCGCGTTAGTTTCGAGACAGTGCTATAGAAAAGTGATTTATTATTATTATGATTTCTGCCCATCTGCAGGCCAAGGAGCAAATACAAAAAGAAGCGGATCCAGCCACAAAATCCCTACTACTGGATCTGCTGGAAGAGATCCACACCGCTCTCAAGTCCAACGACTTCCATGGCAGCTACTTTGACCGGAACGCTGCGGCTAAGCAGCGGCTTTGTGACAAGAAGGGATGGTTCAAGTGCGAGGGTCCCTTCGACCGCGACACATGCGACAAACTTCACACCATCAACCCATATGCTTCTCGCGGATACCGGCAGTTGTTTGGGCTGTGGAATCTTGATCATGTGTAAGTTGAGAGGTGTAGTTTCTTTTGGGGGATTATATCCTGTTCCATGGGAAAAATCACACAATTGCTTTAGGCCACACAAAAAAATAGTCTGTTTACAGTAACATAGGCTAAAAAAAATAGGGTCGGTAGGTCGGGGGTTTTTTTTCTTTTTTTTCTTTTCTTCAAAAAACCCCATATTTTTAAGTTATTTTGCCAAAAAACAGACCTTTTTTTTATTTTTTTATTTCCCCAAATGCCCCAAAAAAGTCTAGTGTCGCGTGAAAAAATAGGGTCGGTCGGGATACCGTAAACAGACTATTTTTTTTTATATTTGCTTGATGGGGCATTTAGCATACGAAAGAAAACAATTTTTGAATAACAGCAACAGTGACAATAAACATGGTTATAACAGTATGCATGCTTAGCTTCCTTTGGATATATATGTGACCCTCCACCATGGAATGAGTCGCATATTGTCACCTTTGCATGATTTTCATATTTGTACATTTTCCTAAAGAGTTTTTTATGCTCTATCCAGTGGTGAAACCTGTTTTAGAAAAGAGCAAAAACTTTTCGACTTATAAGCCTGTGACCAAGGTGACCCTCACACTGTTTCCAGACACCCCTCGGACTTATATTAAGCCTAGCGCAGAACCGTGCGAGGTGACATGCGACTCATTCCGTGGTGGAGGGTCACATATAAAGTCTGCTTTTGTTTTTGTAGAATTTGCTTCAAATTTGAGTTACTATTTCAAAATCGGGGACTTGACAGAGAAATCCAGATTTTTTTTTTTTTTTTTTTTTTTTCTTCTCTCAAGCTTGGTTAAAGACAGGTTGGAATGAATGCTTGTGGACAACTGTGCCTGTTTAAACACAACACTATGGATTGCTTCTTCATTTAGCAAGAGGAGGGCTGTTTTTTTGTGTTCTGTAGACGGCTGTGCTGCTTTGTATTCTTTGTTTTATACAGACCGTAAGGCCAGAATCACTCCAGGTACCTGCGGTTTTACAGTCTTTTAAGTCCTACAAAATCCTCAGAAAATCGGTTCTTAAAAGGGAGGGAGTCTTAAAGGCACAGTGCAGCTCACAGCCTTCGTTTTGCGGTTTTGGTTGCAGCTGAGTGCATTTACAGTTCAAAAATCCTCCTATGGTAGTAAAACAAACCCAAAACTACCCAACGACGACATCTGTGAAGCTCGACAGTTTCTTGTTCATGCGAGTGCATAAATTAACCTAGTTATTACGTGGTGTTTGGTCGGAGTTCGATTCAACTGAGTGATTCCGGCCTCCATTTTGTTTTACACAAACTTATGATGACGTCTGACATAGTTTGCTAGTGACGTGTCTTTTTGTGCATGATGTGGTGATCTACCTGATCTAAATTTAGATCCAAAAATAGGCCAAGACCAGCCGGGTCCGAGTACGAAATTAATTCGTAAAAAAATCGCAGTTCTTCACTCTTTGGGTGCAAGTCATTTAAACTTGGTAGTTCTTTCAACGGATAGCTGCCTGAGATATGACTAAAAGCCCCAGGGGCTCCGTGCACCTCGATTTGACAAGTTCAGTACCTTTAAGGTAGCTACAGTAGTACCTGCCATATCCGGTCACCCATTAGTCATTGCAAAGGTGACCGCAAATATCAGGTGGCCGTTCATTACAGGCCCCCTCCTCCTCCAAAAAAAACCCAAAAACACGATCAAGTTTTCATGAAGAAAAGAAAGCGATCATCCACGAGCCGCCGATTCATTGTCTCTGTTAGTTTTGCTTTCGTTTATACATCTTAATTATTTGCGTGTTTAACTCGATCGTCCTGGCTAAGCTATTGTTTCGTATGTTTCTATGTGTGTTGTTTGGATTATTATATATATGTATTTGAGTGTCAGATAAACAAGTGTTTCAAACTCACATCAGCTGTGATCGATCCGGAAGTGACTGCCGTAAATGTACATGTATGCGCATGTCTGTATTTACAGTTTGCGCATGCGTAAGTATTCATGTCGTCTGCTCGTGCTGTGCCGTCTGTGCACACAACACACACACTCCAATGTAAACAAAAACAATCTTGAGTTTGACTCGTCAGCTTTATTAACAGGCGATACATGTGTTAACAGTTATAGAAAGTGGACAGGTGCTGATTTCTAACGGCCAGATAGCAGGTGGGAGGTGGGTGGGCGGGGAGAGCCACAGGCGCTCGCCCGCGAAAGTGACAAGTGGCCGTTAAGTTGCCGCTCCTGTCGAGTAAGAGGGGCACCTTAGGGCAAAAATCAGTGACCGTTGACCGCGTCACACAGGTTAACGGCCATTAAGAGTCAATTATAGAAGGAAAACTTATTAGTCATGGGAAAGCTGGCCGCTCCGGGCAGGTTCACGCCCACGAAAGGGCCGGAAATGGAAGGGACTACTGTATACAGATTTTATTATCAACACATCTGAAAAAAGCCAGATCTTTAAAGGGGAAGGTCTTTTTTTTCACTGTGCAGAATTGAAAAATCAAGGGAAGTAATCCCAACCCTGCTGGAAGCTGCCCGCAAGAAGCCCAAATACGCCAACATGAACTGGAAAGAGGCATACCGACTCCTCTTCACTCGGGAAAACCTGAAGCTGGTACAAATAGGTTGCCACAAGAAAGCTTCACGCACCGACAAGAGGTGTGACGTGGCAGACTTCTTGCTGAAATGACATGTCAACCAAAATGTCAGCTTGTGTATTTTGTGCAGAAGTGTAGATACGTATGAGATTTTGCAGGCAAGATGTTAAACTTGAAAGATTTTTTTGCTGAAATGACATGTCAACCAAAATGTCAGCTTGTGTATTTTGTGCAGAAGTGTTGAGAAATATGAGCATTTACAGACAAGATTAGATGTATAGCTCGAATAACTGATGTATTAAGTTGTAGTTTCTGTTATTTCTATACATTTTCTGCGAAGTTGAAATATCTGTTGCTGCCATAGTAGATTGATGAAACGTATCGCTTTGTAGCTGGTTTTTACCAAGAAAACTCTTGTACATTTATTTTTGATTATTGTTTGGTTTTTCCTGATTGTTATTGAAACATATTCATGTTTAACCAGTTTGTAATCTTAAGGCTGAAAGTGAAACAAGGATATGCATTATCATGGTTGCCACTCTTCCGGCAAGGTGCCGGAATTCCGTTTTTTTTTAAATGTCCACAGCCGAAAATTCCGGGTTTTCAATTTTGTTGCGAAAAAACAAAAATTCAGAGAAAAAAATCGTGGTTCGTTTCGCTCGGTTGAATTTTGACCAGAGATTCCGATCCGAGTTTTGAAGCTCTTTTGGCGGGAGGAGAGTATCTGGGCATTGCTAAAGCCGCCATTTTTCTAGGTGTATGCAATTTGTCGATGCGAGAAAGTTTGTTGTGAAAACCGTTGCAAATTTCGCTTCAACATGCCGTACATCAGTGAAGATGACGATCACTCTAAGCTTGAGAAACTGGAGGCGGGTATAAAAAACAAGTGAAAGTGGGAATGGCTAGCAGAGAAGAATGACACAAGCACAGAGCATCAAACTTGGCTGAAGAAGATTGATTTGACTGGTACGGGGTTCTGCATCATTTGCTCCAAATCTATCAAAGTTCTTCTCTCAGAAAAAAGAAGACTGTTATACCCAAAAAAAGGACAGAAGCAACTCTCGATTTGTTTTCTTGATCAATGATGAGTGACATCCCAGAACTGAAAACTTGTTGATACATTTTTTGATACATTTTTCCCCCCCGGCTGTAAAAAAAAAAAAAAAAAAAAATACTAACTTTTAAAAGAAATAATGAGTGGCTGCTGACACCAGTTGATCATGTTTAAAATCAAGGATAAGCCATACATTTTTCATAAAATAGCTGAAACTCTTCAGCTTTGCCCCCCAGACCCCCCAACGGGGCCTTGCCCATGTACCCCACAAGGGGTCTACCCCTGGACCCCAGGTTGTAACCCCCCCTCCCCCCCCCCCCCCTCTGGCTTAACTGCTCCGCCCCTGTACACAGTTACGTTGCTGGCGAGTATCGTTAGGTTTGTTTGTTTGTTTGCTTAACGCCCAGCCGACCACGAAGGGCCATATCAGGGCGGTGCTGCTTTGACATAATTATAACGTGCGCCACACACAAGACAGAAGTCGCAGCACAGGCTTCATGTCTCACCCAGTCACATTATTCTGACACCGGACCAACCAGTCCTAGCACTAACCCCATAATGCCAGACGCCAGGCGGAGCAGCCACTAGATTGTCAATTTTAAAGTCTTAGGTATGACCCGGCCGGGGTTCAAACCCACGACCTCCCGATCACGGGGCGGACGCCTTACCACTAGGCCAACCGTGCCGGTTTATCGTTAGGTTATGTTGATAAAACCTCAGTAATGTGAAGGTGCTGGGTTGAGTTTTACTTTTGCACTAAGGCATGGGGTGTATACAGTCAAACCTTCTACTAATGACCTTAAAAATGTCCAGAAAAATGGGTGGTAAGATTAAGAAGGAGGGGTCTGTAGTGGGAATTTGAGGGTTGAGTTTCATCACTGGGGAGGCAACTTCTTTTTGAAGGTTTTCTGTCACAGCTTTCTGTGCTTTCCAAAATTAAAAGATTAGGCTACCCCCCCAAAAAGTTTGTTTCCGATGACAGGGCAATAAACATTAGGTTTGGTAGGACGGTACCTTTAAAAAAAAATAAAAATCTATTGTGTACTGGGCTTATCATTGGCTGAAAATGAGCGCTTCTGGGGTGATAACACGAGACAACTCCTGTGATCTTGCCGCGAGGTTCCGCCTGTTACCATTGTCTTTATACCGTATAAAATGCACGACTTACACACGAAGTGTTACCAAAGCGACATGCTATTTGGGACCAATGCACGTTTTTTTCCTTTCTCGTGTGATCTTGCCGCGAGGTTCCGCCTGTTACCAGCCGAAAGAAAGAAGGGACATAACCTCACCAGAACCGCCCATTGTGCCAGCTGTGTCCCATGGATGTAGGAGAGGAGTTACTTCCCTTGTAAAGTCTGAAAAATCGAGTTTTATATTATAAAAAAGAATGCTAAAGGGTCAAGAAAAGTTGCAGGCTCGGGAGCAAAAGAAGTTAGGGTCAGTCAAGGAATGGGAATACTGATTTTTTTCTGGGCCTTAACTTTTAATTCATATTATTTGATGTTGATTAAGATGACTTCAAACCGGCACGGTTGGCCTAGTGGTAAGGCGTCCGCCCCGTGATCGGGAGGTCGTGGGTTCGAACCCCGGTCGGGTCATACCTAAGACTTTAAAATTGGCAATCTAGTGGCTGCTCCGCCTGGCGTCTGGCATTATGGGGTTAGTGCTAGGACTGGTTGGTCCGGTGTCAGAACAATGTGACTGGGTGAGACATGAAGCCTGTGCGGCGACTTCTGTCTTGTGTGTGGCGCACGTTATATGTCAAAGCAGCACCGCCCTGATATGGCCCTTCGTGGTCGACTGGGCGTTAAGCAAAAAAACCCAAAAAAACCAAGATGACTTCAAGCCTTCACAAACTTGGAATACATACAAACCTGCTAATATTTTCATATGTGACCCTCCACCACGGAATGAGTCGCATGTCACCTTTGCATGATTTTCATAAAAAGACCAAAAAGCAATGTACTCATGTTAAAATGACGAACACGGAACGAATAACAGCGACATTTCGACCTAAGGGTCTTCTTCAGGCACAAAAACACAAAAGTACACACACAAAAAAGAAGAAGAAAGACGATAGAACAGATAAAGAGGAGAATAACTGACAAAACAACTGCATTGCACAAAAAGGCTTTGACATTTGTTGGTTTGTGCAGTGCAGTTGTTTTGTTAGTTATTCTCCTCTTTATCTGTTCTATCGTCTTTCTTCTTCTTTTTTGTGTGTGTGTACTTTTGTGTTTTTGTGCCTGAAGAAGACCTTTAGGTCGAAACGTCGCTGTTATTCGTTCGTGTTCGTCATTTTAACGTGAGTACATTGCTTTTTGGTCTCTTTATTGTTCCCTCTCACGTGCAGTCGCCATTGTTTAATTGCTAATGATTTTCATATTTTTACATTTTCCTAAAGAGTTTTTTATGCTCTATCCAGTGGTGAAATCCGTTTTAGAAAAAAGCGAAAACTGTTTGAGTTATAAGCCTGTGACTAAGGTGACCCTCACACTGTTACCAGACACTCCCCGGACTTATATCGCAGAACCACGCGAGGTGACATGCGACTCATTTCGTGGTGGAGGGTCATGTATATATGCATGAGAACATGCTAATCATCGAATGGAAGTGGCAACATTTGTTTAGTGAGAAATTACATGGGAATAGAAGCAGTGGGGATGATGTTGATGAGTGAGATTAATGATTTGTAATGAATAAGAACTTACATTCCAAGAGCTGCGTTGTAATTTAGGATTATGAATGTGTCAGTATTGTTGGAGAAGACAACTGAGGTACACTCATTTGATATATCCACATGTATGTTAATGTTGGAACTTCTTCTTCTGCGTTCGATGTATATTATCGTGGAAGCGTAGACAGCCGATTTTCTCCCCACGCCAAGTTGGCTGCTGTCTTCCGTCTTCGGTGGTTGAGGTAAATCTTACTCAGGGTTGCCTCCTCCCCAAGAGTAGCTGCCTTGCTGGGCTGTTGAGTCCACTCTACCCGGGTTTGTTGTCGAAGTTTTCCTTCTCGTAGCCTTTGCCTTTCCCAAGGCGCACACAAGGCAGTGCGGGTTTTGAAATCGGAGTTGTCCTTCTCCTAGATGAGCGACCATCCAAGGTTGACGAGCCCCATCTGCCCGAAGCAGCTGGTTTTAAGGCGCCAGGGACCCGCCTGCATCCCTTCTCCTGTTAGTCGAAGACAGGGCCCGCCACCTGAAGGCCAGGAGCTGGATTTGACTGTCAGAGGTGTTTGGAGACACGAAGCCATATGGAGCATTTCTTGGGAAGTAGGCGCTTATCTCTACTTCCACCCCGGCATAACAGTCCTTGGGCCCCAATGTTGGAACTAGAAACCAATGTTGTCATGGAATTTTGGCGTAACTCATTTTAGACGGCTGTTTCCGCAAAAGGCCTAAACTTTTTCTTTTTTGTATAAAATAGTGTTTACTTTTGTACCTAGTATGGATAGAAAAATAACAGAATGTTAAATCATGTATTGTCTTTCGTATTTTTAGAGAATGCTTCTCATTGAGAATTACAATGATTTACGTAGTCCAAAGAACAAAAACATCAAACTCGCCAGGAATGGAGTTACACCAAACCCCCCGCGGGCTAGGGGGAGTCCCATATTGGTTGGGACGAGAAAGAATTTACCTGATGCTCCCCACTGAGCATGTCGTAAGAGGCAACTAACGGATTCTGTTTCTCCTTTTACCCTTGTAAAGTGTTTCTTGTATAGAATATTGTCAATTTTTGTAAAGATTTTAGTCAAGCAGTATGTAAGAAATGTTAAGTCCTTTGTACTGGAAACTTGCATTCTCCCAGTAAGGTAATATATTGTACTAGTTGCAAGCCCCTGGAGCAAATTTTTGATTAGTGCTTTTGTGAACAAGAAACAATTGACAAGTGGCTCTATCCCATCTTCCCCCTTTCCCCGTCGCGATATAACCCTTCGTGGTTGAAAACGACGTTAAACACCAAATAAAGAGTTACACCAAAATTCCACGACGACGACGACGAAATTTGATGTTGCACACTTTTTGTTTTTATTGTGTTCTGTAGTTGTACCTGTGTGACACTGTTCGGCCTGTTTGATTTTACTGTTTCTTTTGATCACGGCAGCCTCTTCGTTTGTTGGACCACAATGCATTATTGTTTGGTTACCATGAGGTTTGAATTATACTTGCAGCAAAGAGTATCCACTGCTTATCTATTATATATATGATTATATCTCAAAGGCAGCAATTCCTTTACATCCCATCTTGTGGATACTGCTTGGCTGTAGCCAGTATATTTGGAGCTGTTTACAACGCATCTTTGTTCTTTTACCACCGAATCACACCACAGAGAATGTACATACTTTTTACTGTTATACTCTGGGTTTTAATTTTTAAATTTGTCTAAATGTGTTATTTGGTTATGACAGAGCCTAAAACTAAAACATTTACTTTTGTAAGGTTGTTTTTGAACACACACATACTGTTTTATGTGTGACAGCCATGTAAATGAAATGGATTAAATTTTGGAGACTGAATTATGTATCTGTGTTATCGTTGAGAACTGTGAGACACACACACACACACACACACACACACACACACACATACTCTCTCTCTCTCTCTCTCTCTCTCTCTCTCTCTCTCTCTCTCTCTCTCTCTCTCTCTCTCAATAGATTTGTGTATCGATATCATTAACACACACACACTCTCTCTCTCTCTCTCTCTCTCTCTCTCTCTCTCTCTCTCTCTCTCTCTCTCTCTCTCTCTCTCTCTCTCTCTCTCTCAAGTAAATAGATTTGTGTATCGATATCATTAACTCACACTCTCTCTCCTCTCTCTCTCTCTCTCTCTCTCTCTCTCTCTCTCTCTCTCTCTCTCTCTCTCTCTCTCCTCTCACTCAAGTACATAGATTTGTGTATCGATATCATTAACTCACACTCACACTCTCTCTCTCTCTCTCTCTCTCTCTCTCTCTCTCTCTCTCTCTCTCTCTCCCCCCTCTCTCTCTCTCTCTCTCTCTCTCTCTCTCTCTCTCTCTCTCTCTCTCTCTCTCTCTCCTCTCACTCAAGTACATAGATTTGTGTATCGATATCATTAACACACACTCACACTCTCTCCCTCTCTCTCTCTCTCTCTCTCTCTCTCTCTCTCTCTCTCTCTCTCTCTCTCTCTCTCTCTCTCTCTCTCTCTCTCTCTCTCTCTCTCTCTCTCTCTCTCTCTCTCTCTCCTCTCACTCAAGTACATAGATTTGTGTATCGATACCATTAAAAACAATTTAGAAAGATTGAAAGACCGCAAGAAAGAAGAAGAGACCAAATATAAATACAGAAAATGTCAAAGCCAAGAAGAAACAGCCCTCCACATAATCTCTCTCATTAAGTGGTAGTCGGTCACAAAGACAAGTATAACTTTACCTTCAAATCTTTAAGTGCGTTAGGGACTTCACATTCAAGACTGAGTTGAAAATAATAATGTTCTAATACTACTACTACTACTACTACTACTAATGGACATTTATATATAGCGCTTCTCCACAGCTCGAAGCGCTTTACAAGTTCAATTTACAAGTTCAATCAAAAACACAACACGATATATAAAACTAATACAATTTGTCTCAGATGAAAAGGAAAATACTCATCAAAGAGCACATATACATGCTTGCATAAAATACAAAGAATCACATTTTTTCGCAGCGCAGCACAGTGCACAGTCAAAACACGCAAACAAACACATACAACAGACAAATGCTCACAACAAGCACACATGCACAAACACACACACACACACCAACACACACACCAGGTCAGTTAAGTACTCATAGAGAATAATGTTTGGGACAGAGCTAGTTGCAAAAACAACAAGTAATGTCCGAGCTGTCCGAAAATCGGTTTTTACTGAGTTGCATCATTCCGCTTCTGGGATTTTCACAAGTTGCTGCATTTTTTCGACCTTGAAAAAATGTACATAATCTGATTTAAATTGTACTCTGGCACAATGCCCGTATCTAGGCTACACACTGACAAACCACTCACAAGCACGCATATGTACACACACACACACACACACACACACTCACACACACACACACACACACTCACTCACTCACTCACACACACACACACACACACACTCACTCACTCACACACACACACACACACAATCAATCAATCAATCCAACAAAGACAAGGAACAAAACGTCATTTTGTCAAAGGCTTACCAAGGACTCCCTGAGGTTAAAGTATTTGGGTCTGCTTTGATGTCCGTCTTTCAATTCAACTGCACTTAAACGCGCTAAAAGTGACCAGCCCGTACTTTGCACTATAATTAAGTCGCACATTTGACCACAAAGGAAAAACACTCAGTGGGGGTTGGGCGTGTAGTGAAATATACGACTCGTATATAAGGGGAAAGTTTCACCAGAAAATTCAATCATCACTTGTTCCTTCTACAACATTCTAAACAGCGAAAGAAACCAGCGAAGGTAGCCAAACAACCATGATGAGGAATATTTTCGTCGTTTTTGCTTTCGTGGTTATGGCTTTGTGTGAGTAGACAACGTTTTCCATTATTTCTTTATGTTTTGTCTTCCATTTTGGTTGTTAACTGATGTTAGAAGACTTATTTTGAAGGGAGATCGCTCTATCTGCTCAAAAAGCGAATTTGATTTTTTTTTTTTTTATGGAGAATCATAATCAAATGAGACAAAGAGCGATAATTAGGATGTTAGGCTTATATAGTCATTTGTTTTATTTCAATATTTCCTATTCTGTCGTCTGCCAGGAGACTTGGCTCAACGTAATTCACACTCTTGTTGTCTGTATTTAGAGTGCTTTCTTCCCTTTGTTTTACAGATTGTATTTTTATAAGATTTTCAGTTTCCCTTATGTTTGTACTTAAGCTTGTTGATGGTCCTGTTTTACAATACAGAGTTTCAGTTCAATCGTTTTAAGTGCACTTTAAAATATCTGTTTATTCAAAACAGTGATCGTATATATTCAAAACAGTACCACAAGTTTGCTTCATTTGAGGAACAAACATGTATCAAAATCTTGACACTTGCAAATGGGAATCTGTATATTCAAAACCGTGATCGTATTTAATCAAAACAGTAGGGGCCTACCACAAGTTGGCTTGATTTGAGGAACAACACTAAAATCTTGAAACTTGCAAATAGGAATCTGTATATTCAAAACAGTGATCCTATATACTCAAAACAGTACACAAATTCGCTTGATTTGAGGAATGAAATTTCAACATCTTGAACCTTGCAATCTGATGGGAATCTGTATATTCAAAACCGTGATCGTATATATATATATATAAAACAGTACCACAAGTTCCTTTAATTTGAGGAACAAACATTGAAATCTTGAACCTTGCAAACTGATTGGAATCTGTATGTTCAAAACAGTGATCGTGATCACGGAGGCCTCCGGCTCGTGCAGCAAGAGTAAGGTTATCCCGATTCCCTGGCCCGTGGGTAGCCACAGCAGCAGCAGTGGTGGCGGCGACTTGGAGGAAGCTTTGACCGCGGCCCTGCTCCTTGGACGGTGATTGTGAAGGTAAGGGATTTTTTTTTATTTGTATTTCTTTTAATCTTTTTTTTAAATGTATTCTTTTTTTCTTTCTTTTTTTTTTTTTTTTTGGGGGGGGGGGGAGGTGTATCTTCAGCGTTTGAGACCTGTAAGAGACAGGGATGAAAATTCCTATCACGCGGAAATCTGAATTTTCAAAATGGTTTCCGGTTGTGTCTGGACAAGTTTAAAAGCACATTCCTTCTCGTGTAAACGGTACAGCTGATATTTCAGATCTGGCCAGGCCTTTACAGTGGTCAGGCCTTTACAGTGGTCAGGCCTTTACAGTGGCCATTCAGGCCTTTACAGTGGCCATGCAGGCCTTTACTGTGGTCAGGCCTTTACAGTGGCCATTCAGGCCTTTACTGTGGTCAGGCCTTTACAGTGGCCATTCAGGCCTTTACAGTGGCCAGGCCTTTACAGTGGTCAGGCTTTTATAGGGGTGAGGCCTTTACAGTGGCCAGGCCTTTACAGTGGCCAGGCCTTTACAGTGGCCAGGCCTTTACAGGGGTCAGGCCTTTACTGTGGTCAGGCCTTTACTGTGGTCAGGCCTTTACAGTGGTCAGGCCTTTACAGTGGCCATTCAGGCCTTTACTGTGGTCAGGCCTTTACAGTGGTCAGGCCTTTACAGTGGTCAGGCCTTTACAGTGGCCATTCAGGCCTTTACAGTGGCCATTCAGGCCTTTACAGTGGTCAGGCCTTTACAGTGGCCAGGCCTTTAAAGTGGCCAGGCCTTTACAGTGGCCAGGCCTTTACTGTGGTCAGGTCTTTACAGGGGTCAGGCCTTTACAGTGGCCAGGCCTTTACAGTGGTCAGGCCTTTACAGGGGTCAGGCCTTTACAGTGGCCAGGCCTTTACAGTGGTCAGGACTAGCCCTCCACTTGGACACGTAGCAAGAATTGACAGGCTGGCCGCTTGCTGTGCAGAGCGGGAATTGTGTTTATGAATTTATTTCTTACAAAACTGAAAAGGCTACTGGTGATGACCTAGGTTGGCCTAGTGGTAAGGCGTCCGCCCCGTGATCGGGAGGTCGTGTGTTTCAACCCCGGCCGTGTCATACCTAAGACTTTAAAGGTCCTTGTCTACATTGTTATGGTGAGAGAGATTAGGGGGAGGGCTGTTCCTTCTTTTTCTCAATCTTTCCGTTATATTTTTTCTCTCTCAATGTCTTTATTTCTCAACTAACTGCTCTTAACTATGTTGACACAAATATTTACTTGGTGGTGTTTTTTGCAGGTTGTGGTGCAGCTTGGAAGGTGCATATGGTGAAATGGATTGGGAATTGTAATAAAATAAATTCGAAACGTACCTGTTGGTTATCTTTTATTGATTTATTCATGGCATTTAGGAAGCTGTCTCTGACTTTCTCTCTCTATCTCTCTCTCTCTCTCTCTCTCTCTCTCTCTCTCTCTCTCTCTCTCTCTCTCTCTCTCTCTCTCTCTGTCTATGTAATGTCTGTCTGTTTGTCTTTCTCCCCGTCTCTCTCGCTATATGCACGTGTGTTTGTGTGTGTGTGTGTGTGTGCGTGCGTGTGTGTGAGTTCGCGCGAGTGCGTCTGTGTGTGTGCATGTGCACGAGTGCATCAGTGTGTGTGAGTGAGTGTGAGTGTGTGTATGTGTGTGTGTGTTCGTGATACTATTTTATCAGGCTCCCGCGTCACGCAGGGGTCGCCATCCGTCTTGCCTCTAGACTACTTTTTGTTCTCTGCACCGTAGAGAAGTGGCGCTCTGAAGCTCATTCACTCACTTTGATTTAATGAATTACCATACTTGGTTTAAACAGCTTTTTTCAGATAGTTACAAATGACAATGCCGCATACAATCAATCAAACAAATGACAATGCCGCATACAATCAATCAAACAAATGGAGCACAACAAGCTACGCTTAAAAGCGTCCTTACCATACTTCTGGTGCGTTTGCTAGCAAACTTTGCAGTGTGCGTCAAAATCAAAATATATTAGATTCCCCAGATGCTTCGGATTCCTTAAATTCGCCAATAATAATAAAAATACAAATAAAATAAATAAATAAATAAATAAAACAACGAAAAAAAACACAACAAAAAACAAAAAACGGTTGGATCAATATTATCCTTTTAAGTCGAGGGATGAGCCGTATGGACACATCTGGTTAGGGTCTCTTTGTACACAAACTATTTTTGCATGGCATGGTATGGTTTGCTTCCACTGTGAGAGTTGAGAGTCGTGGTTTGTCGGACTTTCATATTTTGATAAAACTGTCAATCCACTCTCCGTTAATGCGCTTCGTTCAATAATGAATTTTCTCGATTTGCTCTATAAATCCCTTAGTGCACTGGGATGTCTCAATAACTTAAATAATAATGAGGATATTTATATTGCGCAAATCCTAAAGCAGTTCTTATTCAAGCGCCTCACAAAAACATACATAAATAAATTATTCTGTACACAATTCCAAATCAAATAATAATACACTACGAAATATACTTATACACTTTACAAAGTTTTAACCCGCCACACAATTATAAGTCAAATAATTATACACATCGAAATAAGCTAATACAATTTACAAAGTTTTCAATACACATATACAGGGTGACCCAAAAAAAAGAGTACCCAAACAAAACGTCATAAATTGAACAAAAATAAAGCAATTTTCATAAAAATGTATTTACACACACAAGTAGCCTCTGCATGATTTGCACAGAAAATTTTTAGCGTTCTAGCTTGTCTTTCAGGAAAGTTATGCTCATTCTACAGAACATGCTCCAAATGGCCTCCCCCGGATTTAAATCCCCCAGATTTCTATCTTTGGGGGTTCCTGAAAGACAACGTCTACAGGAACAACCCACAGACAATCACAGAACTCAAGAGAGCCATCACAACAACCATTCGCGGAATCTCGCAACAGGAGTGTGTGCGGGTGATTGATAACTTTGCGCGGCGAGTTCAAGTTTGCCTGCAGCGGCGCGGAGGCCATTTGGAGCATGTTCTGTAGAATGAGCATAACTTTCCTGAAAGACAAGCTAGAACGCTAAAATTTTCTGTGCAAATCATGCAGAGGCTACTTGTGTGTGTAAATAAATTTTATGAAGATTGCTTTATTTTTGTTCAATTTATGACGTTTTGTTTGGGTACTCTTTTTTTTGGGTCACCCTGTACATAAGTTTAAAAATAAAAAACACACAAGTAAAAATGTTCATTATACATATTAAATAGCTCAACCACTATTGCTAAACACACACACACACACACACACACACACACTCACACACACACACACTCACCACCACAAGGAAATGTATGAAATATCGACAGAAACCATCTTAAAGTCCCACTCCGCCTCACAGGAGGTTTACAGAACGATGGCATATATGTGTTCACGAAAACAACAATACTAACCTGATGGATCATGCTCGCAATAGCATTCATCAACAATAAATGGCACTAAAAAGATCTCTGGAATGGCTATTTAGCACATGTAAACCAAAACCAGTTCTCGTGGTTTATTCAACCCCCGAGCCATCGGGGCCCCGTGTGACTGACCCACTTTGTTCATACATGACCTATTGAGTCTTTTGTGGTTTCAAATCGACTCTAGATATGCAATAGCATGTTATTGTGTACCTCTGAATCGAAAATACAACAAATGACTAAGACTGACACAAACCGAGTGGCGGTTTACTTCACAGAAATTGTAGGGATTTACAGAACCAACGTCTGCTTTGTAAGAATAACATGCAGTGTGATAGTCGCAAATAAATAAATAAATGATAAATAAATCCCTGCGCCTTGAATATGTGCGCGATATAATTTGCATAAAAAAATAATAATAAAAAAAAAATCCATGCGCTTAGAACTGTACCCACGGAATACGCGCGATATAAGCTCAGTATTGATTGATTGATTGATTGTCGCGGTGGTACTTTTTACAAGCGCGATACTCAAACTACCAGACACAGCAACAAACATTCTCAAATATAAAGTAAAACAACAAAAGAACTATGGACTGACCGATTCTTGTGTTGTTTAACTTTGTTCATCTCACCACAGTCGACTTTGTTGTTTAGATTCTTATTCTCAAATATTCAAAATCTCAATCGACTAGCATCTCAAAAAGGGGAAAGTTGCATGGTTTTCGGTAGTCTTCTTTCACGGCATCAAATGCAAAGTGATGCAGTACACGCACCAGTCAACTCAGTCACCAACCTGGCTTGACCTACATCCGGGCTTCCCACTTTCAAACTTTCTTGATGATAAAAGAATTCTGTTGTGTTTTACGAACGTACGAAGCTGTCAAATAATTCTTTAGATTTTAAACGTTGGGTCTAGCTTCAAAGAGAACATAATTATTTAGGTTTGTCATGGCAGTTATGATTTTTTTTTCTCAAACTGACTCAATGAGTATAATCAACGGTTGAAAGTGAAACGGTGACCGCGGCAAGACGGAAACTATGATCAGGGTTCAACTAACTATAAGTTGGATAGTCTGCATTTATCAACTAAATTATGTTGTATATGTCTAATGTCTTACGCACTCGCATATATACAAGATACAGTCAGATGTTTGTTTGATTTATCTCAAACCAAGACAGTCATATTCTCGAGTCACCCACTATCGCTATCCAGATCTGTCGCTGCTCGAATGCTGTGAGCATCGTTGTGCATTTCCGACGATTCTCCCGCGTGTATTTGCCCTCAGTAGACAGAAAGACACCTGTCAGTTAATACAACTAAGTTAGCACTATCCTTCTCCTGTTTGCATCTTATCTCTGGAGAGAATAAAAGCTTGATTATTTTTTCCCTTTTTGTCAACACACCCCTTCTTTTTGTGTGCAGCAAGTACAGGGCCGGACTACCGGAGGGGTTATGGGGGTTGCGCATGTACTCACTTATTTAAAAAAAAAATGTATTGTTTATTTTATGCCGTTTCATGCAAGGAGCGACCATTTTCCTATCTCAGATTATGACCTACCCTTCAGCTTCAGGGGACTTCGCCCCCTGACCCGCACAAGGGGCAGAGGAACATCCCCCTGGACCACCACTGGCAACCCTCCCCCCCCCTCCTCTTTGCCTAGTCCGGCCCTGAAGTATCATATCCAAAACCAGGTTTTATCGTAGAGGTGTGGTGGGTTTAACAAAAATGTACACCTTTGTCGTCAACAGACAGGAACAAACTGTACTGTTTTTCCATTACCACATGAATCTTTACTCTACAACCAGAAACCTCTCGGGTTACAGCACGAGACTACAACACTGCTTGTCTTTTTCAGGGGGACAAACACTTGACCGTTATCTTGGGCTGAGATGCACGAGCGGCGAAAGCGGGTGCCACCCAAACGGGAGAGAACAAACCCCGGGGTCTGATTTGTTGAAATCACAACAAATCTCAATTTCAACCAATCCAACGCCGCGGAAGGCCCCCGACCAGTTGGTCACTTTCTCGTGCACCTCAAACCTGGTTCCTAACTCTACAGCAAGAACCCTCTTCGTGTGCACCATCCGATGCCAGCAGTGTCCTTCATTTCCTGGGTTCCAGCGCTCTTGGTGCTGTTTTCATTACTCAAAGTTACAACAGCATTTCTTCCACGTTTTCTCTCGTAACCTCTGTTGTCGGAAGTTTCGTAGTTTCCTTTCTTCTTGTCGTCTTCTTTGTCAGTGTCCTTTCTGGCAGATTCTGATGTCTTCTTATGCCTGCTAATGCTACTGGGGGTGTTGGCGCGTCTTCCGTTCGTACTGTCTTCTTTGTCAGAGGGCTTTCTGGTACTTTCTGCTTTCTTCTTTTGCAAACATCCCTTCTGTGTAAACCACGACACATCGCTGTCTTTCTGTTTCACTTTCTCGCCAGTACTGTTGCTTGCCTTTGCTGTAGTCTTCTTTTGAATGCCTCCGCTACTCGGGTTATTGTCAACCAGCAAACATCCCCGTTGGGTGAACCATGACACGTCGTTGTTTTTGTGTTTTCCTTTCACGCCAGGACTTTTGCTTGCCTTCACCGGAGTCTTTCCTTGACTGCCGCTGCCGCTGTTGGGAGGGTGACCAAACTCCGGAGAGCTTTTCTGAGAAGAATAGGATACATCAGCTGCCTGAGCTTCAGCTTCTCTCTTCTTCTCGTCTTCTGTAAGACCGAGGTCAGTTCCTGACACGAGATTTTCGAGTGAATTGTGTCTGCCAAACGACAACAACCGTGACAGATATCCGACGGGAAGCCGGTAAGGGGAAGGGACAGTATGTGATCTGTGCCTGCCACGTGACGCTTTCACTGGCACGGATCGTCCGGTACGGCAAGGGGGAGCGGCAGCTGAGTGTGGTGTGCCTCCCTTGTTCTCTTGGCTGTGAAGGTTTCCGCGTTCTGAGCTTTTCTCCCCACAGTTTCTCTTATCTTCTCGAGACCTTCCAGTTAGAAACCCCTTTCTGGCCCAAGAAACGTCAGTTGTTGATGCTTTGTCTGCAATGACGTCTCTGTCGTCGTCATCGTCATCGTCATCGTCACCCCCGTCGTTATATAAGTACGTCACCGGGTGTACTTCCACTCTGATCAGCTGTGTCGTGCAGCGAGACAACAGGTGCGCTCTGTCACTGAACTCGATGGACAACAGGTGACGGTCTCCTTGGTCAAGCAACTTGGCCCTGGCTGGTAGCCAGACCACGATCTTGCGCTCCAAGCCGTACACGCGTCCCCAGTGAGAAACCGTGACCTTGTCGGTGGAGTCCAAGGCCATTTCGTACGTCTCCGTCTCATATCTCTCACGATTGGTGTAAAAATCGTTGTCCCCGAGGACGCGCACGGGCAAACCTGCCTTCCGAAGCCCACGTGCAATGCCGCTTGCTCGAGTGACTGACCTGCTGTCAGGGTCGTAGAATTCTTCGTGTAGGTCGCTGCCCCGAGTCAAGACCAAGACATCAGTGTACTTGAGAGGCGCAGGGCTGTTCAGCTCGGGTGTTTCTGTGGGTAGGAGGAAGTGCGTATTCAACCATAGCGGGGAGTGCACAAAAAAGATTTTGTACATATTTGTACACTGACAGAGAGAGAGAGAGAGAGAGAGAGAGAGAGAGAGAGAGAGAGAGAGAGCGGAGATAGAGGGAGGGAGGGAGAGAACGAGACAGAGCGGCGAGAGAGAAGGGGGCATGCAAAGCAAGAAATCACATTACACCGAAAAACAATGTCTACTCTCTCTCTCTCTCTCTCTCTCTCTCTCTCTCTCTCTCTCTCTCTCTCTCTCTAGCTCTCTCTCTCTCTCTCTCTCTCTCTCTCTCTCTCTCTCTCTCTCTCTCTCTCTCTCTCTCTCTCTCTCTCTTTAATAAATAGTATGTAAATGTGTTGTTGTTTTTCTCCTCAATGTCTATGTGTATATGATTAAGAGAATAATAATAATAATAATAAATGAACATTTATATAGCGCAACATCATAACTTTACAATTATGCTCTTTGCGCTTGACACATTTAAAATTAAAACACAGTTATACAAGCATTTACATCTACATTCATAGTCAACAACGCTTAATTGAAAGCATACACCATCAAACATACATTACACAAAATTCTTCCACTAAGTAAGTAATAAAAACATGAATAAAATAGGTAGTGAAAACAAGGAAATACCAGCTGAATACCCTTAATCAAACAGAACATGTTATCAACAATACTGAAAACAGCCCTAGATGTTTATATACATTATCACATTATCACTAAAACAACATGTAGCTTATTGATGGACTGAGAAAACAAAATCAGGGGTTGTATTTCTTGAAGAGGTGTGTTTTAAGTGCTCGTTTAAATGCTTGGGGTGACTGAGAGTGGCGGATGTGAAAGGGGAGAAAATTCCATTGTGTGGGTGCGCAGAAAGTAAAAGTGCGTTGTCCGTATGTTTTGGTTTTGGTGTGTGGAATGGTAAGGATGCGACAGTCAGAAGAGGCACGGAGTTGTCTTGCTGGAGAATAGACGGTGAGGAGTTCAGAGAAGTAAGCAGGAGACGAGCCAGAAAAGAAGTTAAAGCAGAGGGTGGACAGTTTGTAGTCAATGCGGGCTTGAATAGGTAACCAGTGCAGTGTGCGAAGAAGTGGTGTTGCGTGATCTCGTTTTCGTGCTTTCAGAATGAGGCGTGCTGCCGAGTTTTGGACTTTTTGTAGTTTATGCAGGAGGTACAGAGGACAGCCAGAGAGAAGAGAGTTGCAGTAGTCAAATTTAGAAAGAACAAAGTGTTACTGTTAGTTGTTTGAGATGAGAGTGTGTGGCGAATGGTGCTGATCTTACGAAGCTCAAAATAAGCTGCTCAACAGACTAAAGATATATGTTTGTTAAGGGTCATGTCAGATGAAAGGGTGAATCCAAGGTTTCTAGCTGATGGTGAGAAAAGAATGTCGGTGTTGCCTATTTGAACAGAAACAGGTTGGGGAGAGGGAAATGTAGTGTTCTTCTTTTTGCACAGTAAGACTTCAGTCTTATCATCATTCAGCTTAAGTTTGTTATCGACCATCCAAGATTTAACATCAGTGATGCATGTCTGAATGGTCTGGATGGCGGAATGTGTCTCTGCAGGGGGACTGGGTTTATACAGCTGGGTGTCATCAGCAAAAGACTGATTTAAAACAGAATGGTTTTGAATCAGTGTGGAGAGGGGCTTAGTGTACATGATGAAAAGGATGGGACTGAACCTTGAGGAACGCCGAAAGAAAGTGGGGCTGGAGCAGACATCTGGCCATCGACAAGCACAGCCTGAGTCCTGCCAATGAGATAGGACTCAAGCCATGCTAGCGGTGGACCGGAGATGCCGTACAGAGTCTGAAGTCTATGGAGAAGCGTGACATGGTCAATCGTGTCGAACGCTGCAGAAAGGTCAAGTAGTGCAAGTAGAAGCATTTCCTCACTGTATGATACTTACTGAGTTTAGTGTAATTCTATGTGTTTGTATAATATAATATGTCTTCTTTTATTCTCGCATTTTCTTCTCCGTACTGATCCTTCAAATAAAGATTCACCTAGTCTCATCTCATCTTATATAACTCTGCATTTGTGTATTTCAATGTGTTCTGTACAATGTATACATATCTTCTTTTATTTTCGCATGTCCCTCTCTGTACTGATCCTTTAAATAAAGATTCATCTAGTCTCATCTAACCTTATATCTCTCTGCATTTGTGTAAAATGTCTATGTGTTCTGTACAATGTAATGTGTCTTTTTCTATTCTCGTAGTTTCCTCTCTGTACTGATCCTTTCAAATTCATCTTGTCTCATCTCATCTTATATCTCTCTGCATTTGTGTAATTCAATGTGTTCTGTACAATGTAATATCTCTTTTTACATTTAGTCAAGTTTTGACTAAATGTTTTAACATAGAGGAGGGAATCGAGACGAGGGTCGTGGTGTATGTGTGTGTGTGTGTGTGTGTGTGTGTCTGTGTGTGTGTGTGTGTGTGTGTGTGTGTGTGTGTGTGTGTGTGTGTGTGTCTGTGCGCTTGTGTGTGTAGAGCGATTCAGACTAAACTACTGGACCGATCTTTATGAAATAGTACATGAGAGTTCCTGGGAATGATATCCCCGGACGTTTCTTTCATTTTTTTCGATAAATGTCTTTGATGACGTCATATCCGGCTTTTTGTAAAAGTTGAGGCGGCACTGTCACACCCTCATTTTTCAATCAAATTGATTGAAATTTTGGCCAAGCAATCTTCGACGAAGGCCGGACTTCTGTATTGCATTTCAGCTTGGTGGCTTAAAAATTAATTAATGACTTTGGTCATTAAAAATCTGAAAATTGTAAAAAAAAAAATTTTTTTATAAAACGATCCAAATTTACGTTCATCTTATTCCTCATCATTTTCTGATTCCAAAAACATATAAACATGTTATATTTGGATTAAAAACAAGCTCTGAAAATTAAAAATATATCTAAATTTTCGAAATCAATTTAAAAACAATTTAATCTTATACCTTGTCGGTTCCTGATTCCAAAAACATATAGATATGATATGTTTGGATTAAAAACACGCTCAGAGAGTTAAAACGAAGAGAGGTATAGAAAAGCGTGCTATTCTTCTCAGCGCAACTACTACCCCGCACTTCTTGTCAATTTCACTGCCTTTGCCACGAGCGGTGGACTGACGATGCTACGAGTATACGGTCTTGCTGAAAAAATGTAGTGCGTTCAATTTAATTCTGTGAGTACCACAGCTTGACTAAATGTAGTAATTTCGCCTTACACGACTTGTTTATTCTCGCATTTCCTTCTCTGTACTGACCTTGGCTCCCGACGCCCAGACGACGCAGCACGGCGGCAATGTCCTGACCACACTGGACACAGTTCTCTGGCCAGCGGGCTTTATGGGCCATGCCTCGATGACCAAGGCATATCATGCTCATTCCATCCCCTGGAGAAGGCACGGTGATGTCGCTGTATGGAACCGCATCAGCAACGCGCACGTGCGCATACTTGTTGACTTCTCTGAACACTGACGGGGCAAAGCGAATGGGTACTGTCAGCTCCTCTTTCTGAAGCTCCGAAGGTATGTCTAGGGAGAAGGTGGTCGCCACACAGATGTAGAGGTGAGGCACACGCTTGGTCAGTTCCTTGACCAGTCTGTGGAAGCTTGGACCACTGCAGTCGTTTCTTCTGAAAAAAGCCAACACAGAAAGAAAATTCAATCCAAAAAGCTATGGTGGGCATACTTTTATAGAACACAAATGAATGCAATAGGTATTGTTATCTCTCTCGTGCTGGAAGATTGGTTCTTCATAACTCTCACTCACTCTTGTTGCACATGTCAACTTTATTTACAGCGCTTGCTTCCCTTCGTTTCTCAGATTTTTTTTCATCAGCAATGATAATGATAATTTTATTGGCCATTCAAATATCTGTATACAATGGGACATTGTGTAGTTTAAACATCAGCCTGCTTAACTAATGTAACATCCAGTCTTCACAGGCTGTTGATGTTTTTGGCGTGTAGTTAACCCATGTAAAAAGCCTGCACAGATGCAGGTTGGTATTCTTCTTCTTCTTCAGCGTTCCAGAATATGCTGGTTACGTGCGAGCTCGTTTGCCCATTTGGGTTCCCCACACTATACTCTGAGAGCATAGTCAGCTTCACTCCGCCTTCGTTGAGTAGGCATGCTGGGTATTTTCGTGTTTCCATAACCCACCAAACTCTGACATGGATTACAGAATCTTTTCCGTGCGCACTTGGTCTTGTGCTTGCGTGTACACACGAAGGGGGTTAAGTCACAAGCAGGTCTGCACATAAGTTGACCTGGGAGATCGGACAAATCTCCACTCTTAACCCACCAGGCGGCAGCGACCGGGATTCGAACTCACGACCTCCCGATTAGGAGGCCGACGTCTTACCACCACGCCACTGCGCCCGTCACAGGGTGGTATATATATATATATATATACGACTTGTGTCTGTGTGTCTGTGTGTCTGTGTGTCTGTGTGTCTGTCTGTCTGTGAGTTCGCGATGCACGGCCAAAGTTCTCGATGGATCTGCTTCAAATTTGGTGGGCATATTCAGGTAGACCCGGGACAGGACACAACCTGGTCGATATTTCAACACGTGCTCTCAGCGCGCAGCGCTGAACCGATTTTGGTTCCACCTCAGCTACCCGGGCCCCCATACCGACACACCAAAGCCGCTACACCACATCACAACGCCAAAGTTCTCGGTGGATCTTTTTCAAATTTGGACACCGTATTCAGCTACACCCCGGACACAATATCATCGATGAGATATTTCAACACGTGCTCTCAGCGCGCAGCGCTGAACCGATTTTGGTTTTTGTGTTCATTTCACCATTATAAGTAACTCTTCCTTATCTTCTCCAGGTTTTCAGCGTTTACCTCCCTTCCTTCGTATGGTGCACTATAGTATGAGTGGGGCATCTTCGGATATTCCCGGCGTTCTGTTACTATTTTTAGAAGGTCACCGCAGTGTCCAGAACGTAAATTGGACCCGTAAATTATCCTCACTGTAAAAGTGCAAAGGTCGAATCAATTTATAGCCACGCGAAAAATACACTGTCATCTATCTCTCTATATATACGGCTTCTCTGTGTTTGTGTGTGTGTGTGTGTGTGTGTGTCTCTCTCTCTATGTGGGCAACACCTGTGGATTGTTCAGTTCTGTTTGTGATGTGGTCTGGCGGCTTTTGTGTATTTGTATGTACTGGCCTTCCTTTGAGAAGCCATAACAGATCAAAATTGCTCAATCCTGTTTGAGTGGAGTTCGCCTCCAAAGGTGATTAACACGGTTACATTCGTCGACAAGGATGGGACTCGATATGGTCAGGAATGGCATTATGACCACTGAATCATTTTCGTGCTGTTCCCATTCCACGAATCTGGGAGGGACCTAAGCTTGGCGGGTCCATTGTTCGGACCCGGCAAAGCCGGCGTACGGCTCTAAGTATTTCATCCCGGCGAAGCCGGCTACCCGGCGAAGCGGGTATTCCTCTGGTATATATAAATATGATCTATCAAACAGGAAGAAAATTATCTTGCAAATAGGAATCAGAACAGAAAAATTGGGTAGGCAATGGAATGTTAACAAAACAAGACATTCAAATTATAAAATTTAAAACGTCCCATTCTCTTACCATTCTTGTGTTATGATTCTTAATCATGAACAGTTAGCAGTCTATCTGTTTTCGAATTGTATCTTGAAAATACACAAGCTCACCCTGTAAGTGGAAACGATGCCTCGTCAATCAGAACACATAGAGTCCCATTCCGCATGTTACGAAGCAAATATTGGACAGCGTGTTCGACGCTATTAATATAATTATCGTCGAAGAAATTGCATCTATAACCGTAGACTCTGCCTGTTGAGGCTGAAAAGTTGGGGTCTTGCTTCAGAGTTTCCTCCAGCTGCTGTTTCGTGTAGTAGGAGATTGCTGGGGTTGAGGTTGATGAGCTGAGGAGATGAACATCCATTCCCTGCAGCAACCACCTCAAGCCCATCAGCACCAACACCACGGTTTTTCCTTTAAATCAAAGAAAGAAACACGTCCCCTGTAGTGATAGCAAAATATTGAGTCAATCCGTCGACCTGAAATTCACATATGGACTCTGGAAACCTGGGATCAGTCATCGTCGAGACTAGGAAGGTTTGGTTAGCTGAAACCTGGAGAATGAGACAGTTCATGCCTGTCTGCGCATAGCGTGCAAACATAGCTAGAACACACACACAACCCCATCTTATTCTTTATCATTTCCTGAATACAAAACTATATAAAGATTTCATGTTTGAATTAAACACAAGCTCATAGAGTTAAAAAGAATAAAGAAAAGCAAGCTTTCCTGTCAAGTGGTAGCGCTATTGCACTATACTGTCTTGTCACTTGGAGCGATCAGAGGGATCGGCAAAGCAGTGTGTGCAGTTTCCTTACGTGAGTTCAATTAATTTCGCTTTAAACGATTTGTTTTTAAGGACCTGTGGATTGTTCTCTTTTAGGACTTCCAAATAATTATTATGTCTTGGAAAAGAAGGGAGTCTTAAAATTTGGCTATTTTCGCAGAGATTAGAACAAACAATTCTGACAATGTGAAGACTTAATCGATCAATACGAGGCTTATATCGCGCGTATTCCGTGGGTTCTAAGCTCAGGGTTTTTTTAATTTTTTTTTTAAATGCATGCAATTTATATCGCGCACATAGTCAAGGCGCAGGGATTTATTTATGCCGTGTGAGATGGAATTTTTTGTTTACACAATACATCATAAAACAATACTTAAAAAGGGTAGAAGTATTAAATAGGTCTTAGAAGAGGGAATACAAGCAGAAAACTAATACACGTTTTTGACTTGACATAAATCGTTTTATAAAAAAAAACCAAGCATATATCTAAGTAATGTAGATTGTGTGGTTTTTTTGTTTTTCGGGTGTTGTATTTCTACGTCTGCCAGCAACTTCTTTTTTTTTCTTGATTACTGAAAAGCCTTTGGCGATGTAATGTGTAAATCTTTCCTTTGTGTTTCAAACAAACTAAAAATATGTTCACAATTTTGCACTGAAATAAATACAGCAAGAAAGAAAAGTCACCATTACTTGGCTGCGCAGACCCGTTTGAGTTTATTTAGCCGCTTTTATGTATTTATTTTTGTTGCACGTTGGGTTCACCAATGCATACCATTTTACCCCCATTTATTCACAGTTCTTTTTTTTCGCTTTTTCCAAGGGAACCGAGTCCGCACATATAAAGGAATTACTACCTTCTTCTTCTGCGTTCATGGGCTGAAACTGGCTGAAACTCCCACGTACACCTGTGTTTTAGCACGAGTGGATTTGTACGTGTATGACTGGTTTTACCCCGCCAGTTGGGCAGCCATACGCCGCTTTTGGAGGAAGCATGCTGGGTATTTTCGTGTTTCTATAACCCATCGAACTCTGACATGGATGACAGGTTCTTTTACGTGCGCACTTGGTCTTGTGCTTGCATGTACACACGAAGGGGGAGAAGGCACTAGCAGGTCTGCACATATGTTGACCTGGGAGATCGGAAAAATCTTCACCCTTAACACACCGGGCCGGGCGCGGCCGGGATTCGAACATACGACCTTCCCCTTTGAAGGCCGACGTCTTACCACCAGCCAATTGCGCCCGTCGAATTACTAGCAAAAGTCACTGTACCTTATCTTTGAATACTGCGCTGTGCTTCACAAAAACGAAAAAGCATTTTTGTATGATCTGATTTAGCGCATCTAAATATGTTTATTTTGTTTGATTGTTTGTTTATTTGTTTGTTTGTTTGTTTGTTTGTTTGTTTGTTTGTTCACCTGTCCCAGGAGGTCCAGTTATGCAGACTCGAGGGGGTGCTCTGTTCAACAAGTCCAGTTGTTGTAAGGTGAGAACCAGAAGTGCCAGCCTCCGCCCCAGTTCAGACACCGCCTCCCCCTTGGTTCGCACCTCCACTCTCGGAGGAATGTTGCAATGGACGTTAACCGACGTGGCTGGTCCGACACACCTGTGATGAACACATGCTGATATGTAAAATTACCCGAAGTGATGTTTAAGAAGAGCAAGAAGAACTTCTTGTTTTTGTCGATCACAGTCAGCCTGAACAGTGAGACAAATGATACTGTCTTCTCCAGGAGCAACAAGAACAAGATTAAATACTTTATTGACTTGTTTAACTCATTGTCTCCCAGGTACGGATATATCCGTACCTACTCATATGGCTCTATCTGACCAGGTACGGCAATATCCGTTCAGACTGTTAGCTTCAGTCGCTTCATGTAACGTTGATCTAACGCCTGAATTCCAGCGTGTTGATACACAGTTACTACATAGTTACTGCAATTCTGAGTGACATGCTGCAGCACTGCTGGTCTCGGCAAAAAAAAACTTGGTCAACATAGTTGGGGTAGAAAATGTTAAAGAAATAAAAGATCAAGACATTCCTCTGGGACTGCCCCGCAAATACTAACAAAAATGAGGGCGTGACAGTGCCGCCTCAACTTTCACGAAAAGCCGGATATGACGTCATCAAAGACATTTATAAAAAAAATGAAAAAAACGTCTGAGGATATCATACCCAGGAACTCTCATGTCAAATTTCATAAAGATCGGTCCAGTAGTTTAGTCTGAATCGCTCTACACACACACACACACAGACAGACACACACACACACACACACACACACACACACACACACACACACACACACACACACACACGCACATACACCACGACCCTCGTCTCGATTCCCCCCTCTACGTTAAAACATTTAGTCAAAACTTGACTAAATGTAATAAAAACGACACTTTTGCTGTAGCTTGTAGATCTTATTGTTTGCCTTTTAAAGCTGTGGTCTATTTATGACTTTCCGGGGCTACAAGGTTGAAAAATAGGGACACAATCATGTACAGATTTCTGTACAGCAAACACTACCCGAAACCCCACCTATACGGCGTGTATGACCTTGAGAGCTTCAGTCAACGCTTGAATTTTGCAGTGGTAACATCCGGTTTGCTCTCGCAGAGCTGAGTATAATTGTCAAGAAGGATCGAGCAGAAAAAATAAACGACTTGGCAGGGATTCGAACTCAAAGGTACTCGAAATGTCGGGGCTGATGTCTTAACCGCTAGGCCACTTCACCAGTGTTGTCAAAGATAAAAAATTGATAATGTTATATCATTCTACGCTTGAATTACCATTCATGCGTTGCAAAAACGTAAAAATTGACATTAAAATTTGCCTTTATTTGCAAACATGTTTTACGGAATCGCAGTACATGTTTACACCGTCATGCTACACGACATTCGCGCCATGCAAATAGCTGCGATATTTCTATTTACAACATGCAAGAAAATGACAAGAACAGTAATTGAATCTCTCCAAGCTCTGTGCAGTTGAAACCAGACATCTAAGAAATAGTTATACATGTATTCACTTCTGAGCAATGGGCGGATAGAGATATAAATCATGCTGCTTCAAGAATAACATAACATGAATTCATATCAATGTTTTTCCTTCTTTTTCTCAATTGGCGCAGTAGCCTAGTGGTTAGGACATTAGACACGAAGTCTCGAGGTAGAGAGTTCGAATCTTCGCCGGGGGCGTTTATTTTTTCCCCTTGATCTCTCTTGAAGATAAAATATGATCAGTCTTGAGAGAGCAAACCGGATGTTATCCCTGCAAAATTCAAGCGTTGACTGAAGCTCTCAAGGTCATACACGCCGTATAGGTGAGGTTTTGGGTAGCGTTTGCTGTACAGAGTTCTGTACATGATTGTATCCCTATTTTTCAACCTCGTAGCCCCGGAAAGTCATAAATAGACCACAGCTTTAAGTCCAGTTTGCTGATCCAACGGTGAAGTAGACAGGGGAAGGGGGTTGGGGATCGGATGTGCTGTTCTAAGGAGCAAGAAAGCAAGGATCATGCAGGAGATTATATGTACTCGCCTAGACAGATTATCTTTACTCACCGAGATACTATGTCCAGGTACAGTTCGTCAGTGAGCTGTGTGTCCACAGTGCACGCCATTCTGAGTTTCCACCAGGTGCTCAGATTGGCCAACACGGCAGGTGTGACATCCCAGAAGGTGGCGACATGGGACATCATGTCAGAGCAACAGACAAGCTGTATGGCCTCTTCTGCGGTGGTGGCACCGAGGCTTCTACATATTGCCTGAAACGGGAGAAAAACGCATAATATATTGAAACAGCATAATTAAATAATAATAATAACTTCATATAATCATTGCCTCGCTTTGCGAGCTAAATCTTTTTTTGTTTAATTAATGGGTCGAAATATCTGTGACTGTAACGTATTGTTTTGTCAATAAGAAACGTTCCAACAACTTACTTTTCTTGGGGATTTTTTAATATAAAAACAGCATTAATACTTAACATTATTTTGCAATTTTTATCTTCCACAGTTCGGAGAGGAATGAGATCACGTGAGTTTTCAAACGTAATGCATGTTGTTGTTGCTTTTTAGACAAATAAACTACGTACAAAAGTCCTTTAGAATGGCTAAAGTCGGGATGCTTTTTCTTCATTATTTGAACGTTTCGTACTTAATTATGTATAGGAATCAACAAAATTAGAACCTCCCTCTGATTAACCCGCCTATCCCACTCGCCTATCCCGTTAAATTTGATTGTCGTTAGCTTGCCAACAGTAGTAAAGTCTATCTCTGTCTTTTTTGTCGTTTTGTATCTCTCTCTCTCTCTCTCTCTCTCTCTCTCTCTCTCTCTCTCTCTCTCTCTCTCTCTCTCTCTCTCTCTCTCTCTCTCTCTCTCTCTCTCTCTCTCCTCCTCCACACATACCCATACATGTGGACTAAGGTTGTACTCGAGTGAAAGGTGCTGTTGACATATTTCATTAACGCTCACCTCTTTCAGCTGTTCACTGGCAGAAAGTACTCTCCGCAGCTGTGAGCTGCTGACATAAGGCAGGAAGAGAGTCTTCCTCACAGTCAGCTCAGACGCGATGTCACTGACCATGTGTCTGGCGTGCACCTCACACTTGTCCAGCTGCTTGACCGCTTTCTGAAGAACCCTGATGACCTCGACATCCACCTGACTGGCCCGGGTCTTGCCCACGGATTTCACCTCCCCTACCAGGATGCCGTACTGGCGGTGAATGAGGAGAACGTCAAAGTCCCCTTGCTTGCCGTGGTGACGGTCTTTGGCGGGGATGTTGCCAGGCTTTGGGAGCTTGCTGGTCTGCTTGGCGTAGAAAGGCTTGTTGAGATAGTCCTTGAAGTTGAGCTCTGACAGGACGAACATGACTTCGTGTCTCCTGGTTCCCAGCTCCTGAAGGTTGTACAGCACGTGCTGCTGGGTGAAGTCTGCCTGTACGTCACACTCTCTGACCGTGACCTTAATGCCCTGTGACCTTGACGCTCGTGACGTCTGTGTTGGCTGTGATGCGTCTGTTGCCTTTGGTGCTTTTTTCGATGGAATTGTTTGGGACGGTTTTGTTGTTTGCTTTTGCTGCGGGTTTGCAGTGGGTTTGGGTGTTTTTGCTAGTTCTGAAGTTTGTGTTGGCTTTGCTGTTTTTGTAGGCTCTTTTGCTTGTTTGGGCTTCGAATCCTGTGTCGGCTCTGCTGTTTCTGTTCCATTTGATGCTGGTGTCGGCTTCAATGATTGTTTGTGCTGGGATGTTTCACTCGATGTCTGCGTGGTTTTTGATGTTTCTGTATCTGTCACTGTTGGTCTTGATGTAAGCGTCGGCGCATGTGCTTGTGTCAGTTTTGAGTTCTGTGTCGGTTTTGGAGTTTCTGTTTGATTCGATGCTTGTGCAGACTCTGTTTTCCCTATAGCCTTTTCTTCTACATCAGGTTTTGATGCTTGTGCAAGCTCTGATTTTCCTGTAGCCTTTTCTTCTACATCAGGTTTCGATGCTTGTGCAGGCTCTGATTTTCCTGTAGCCTTTTCTTCTACATCAGGTTTCGATGCTTGTGCAGACTCTAATTTTCCTGTAGCCTTTTCTTCTACATCAGGTTTCGATGCTTGTGCAGGCTCTGATTTTCCTGTAGCCTTTTCTTCTACATCAGGTTTCGATGCTTGTGCAGGCTCTGATTTTCCTGTAGCCTTTTCTTCTACATCAGGTTTCGATGCTTGTGCAGACTCTAATTTTCCTGTAGCCTTTTCTTCTACATCAGGTTTCGATGCTTGTGCAGGCTCTAATTTTCCTGTAGCCTTTTCTTCTACATCAGGTTTCGATGCTTGTGCAGGCTCTGATTTTCCTGTAGCCTTTTCTTCTGGCGTTGATACTTGTGTGGACTTGGCTGCTCGTTTCGGCTTTGGATTTTGTTTTGGCTTGGTGGACTGATCACCTGATGTCGGTGGCCCATCATGAACGGACGGCGGGTGGAGCACGAAAACGGTCTCGCTTGTACCGGGTGCAGTTTTCTCCACGTAGGGTACCTTAACACACAATACAATACAATACAATACAACAATACAATACAATACAATACAATACAATACAATACAATACAATACAACACAATACAATTACAATACAAAGCAATGCAATGCATGCAACGCGGTGCAATACAACACAATACAATATTATCCAATGCAATTCGGTGCGATACAATACAATACAACACAATACAATACGCTGAAATGCTAAACAGCACAATGTTATACATAGAGAATACTACATGGCTTGCTGTGTCATAACAGATTGACACGAGTTGGTGTGTTTTTTTGCATATGGAATGCGAGAGTCTTTTACCTTTTCATTATTTGAAAAAGCAACGATTGTAAATATGATATGACACAGCAAGCCATGTAGTATTCTGTATATCCTACATACTGTACGTGCGTGTCTTTTGCTCTGAACGCCCCCGCAGTCGAAGCGCCCAAATTATGGAACCTAGATCTTTTCCAAAGCCTCGTGAAATCGTTGACGTCAAAGCAAAAACTCGTCACTCTAGAAAGTATATCGTGACGTGTAAGCTCTCAACATTCTTCCAAGGGAAACAGCAAGCGCAGAACTGTTCCCAGAATGACGTTTGTCTCGGTGATTTTTGTTTATCCTGAGCAGTGGAAAATTAGGTCCCTGTCAGACTACCTTGCCACGACCTAATTTCCATGATATACACACGTGTGGGTATATGGTTTAGTTATCAAATGGATTATCAAATATGTAGGATAACATGCAATACAGTACCATAGAATGCAATATAGTACAGTACAATGCAATTCACTACACTAAAATACAAAACATTGCAATGAAATACAATACATTAATGTGTTAGATATCAACTTGAAAAATTTATGTTGTGGATGGCAACAAGACAACTACATACATTGAACATCGAATGACATTAAAAACACTCCCAATATAAATGTAAGAAACCTAGCACACACCCACACACACACACATGCACACACACATACACACACACACACACACATACACATACACATACACACCCACACACACACAAACACACACACTCTTGCATGTAAAGTGCAATTAATGTTAAAATGTAAGATGTAAAATGTTAACAAATCAAATAGTTTTTAAAAGTACCTTGTTGAAATGCACTGGTGGGACGACATAAGCGGTTTTCAGAGCGTCAGGGTATAGTGCGGTCACTATTTCCCGCCAGTTTCTACTTGTCTGCTCCTCAGGACCGGCCATGATTTGGGGCTAAAACTTCATTCCTGAAATAGCAATTGGAAGGAGCTTTAAAAGACACCGCGAGATGCAAAATATGATGGAGTTGACGAACATTTTTTGATGAAGCTTTGAACACCAAACACGCATCAGGTTTGAAGGATTTACGACATGCTTGGGGAGAGATCTAGTCCTAGTTTGGACTTCGTCAGGGGATAGAGAATGTTTTTGCAACACCCCCCCCATACGTCTTCTTCAAACGTTGTGATTACACATTTCTTCTCTGATGATCAATGCCCGTTTCGCTGTCACACTCGATGGCATCCCTCATTGGCTGACAATCCGTCCGCCATCTTGCAGAAAAGCGAATCGTTTCAGTCCCAAGCAAGACAAGCGACCAGCGAGGGCGTTCACACTAAGAAACGTAGGGCAGTTTCATGTGCCTGGGCAAAATCTAGCTTGTCGCAATAAGTAGAGAGAGCTCTGACAGGACACAAAATCCTCCTAGCATATAACCACGTCATGTCCCAAATAGACACTAGTTCTGAGGACAGAAAAACCAAGTTAGCATAGCATAGCATAGGACAAAAAAGAAAGTCGACAGTGTTTTCACAAGTCAATGAAAAGAATCGGAGTGATTTGTTGACGTGAGATGAAGTAGCATCTTGAAGGTCGTTTATGGGAGGTTTTACTGTATCAGCTTGGTCGTTCGCAGCCCGACTGTCGCAAAATTCGCTTGCCGTGTCGCGACATATGCGACAAGAACCACTGAAGTCCTGACCTAGCTACATACAATATACGTTTACCTTGTAGCTAACTTAAACTTGTCATACATATAAAATGACCCAGTATACATATAATAATACCATCACCCAGTTGATCTGGGCCCTAATGGCCTTGCCCAATATGAAGGCGTAAATCTTAAATTTTCTTTTTCTTTCTGCGGTCTCCAAAAAGGGTTTGAAAAAGTCTACTTATATGTACCATCGTCAATGTTCCGCACTAGCACTACGATATGGCGGTTGGAAACCTGTTTGCTGAAGTCCACAAACCGTTGATAAAAAAACTGCATCATGCAGTGCAGCTGTCGAGGGCTCTTGACATTAGTGATACAGAGCTCAATTCTTTGCACGTGTATCCCACAAGAATATGCAACACAAAAGCGTGTTATGAGGGCCCCAAAGGGGGGGTATCATCACGATCACGGGAAGGGAAATTTTAGCTTTCACGATCACAGTTACCTTGATTTTTGTTTTCACGATCACGAACACCTTGACGAATAGAGGATCATAGAGTGATACAGCTGTGAAAAATGTACGTTGAAAATAAAATGCTTTGCGGCAATAACGCCCATCACGATCACAAAAACAAATGACGATCACGATCACGAGACGTGATTTTTTTGTCATCACGGATCACGGGCAAAGTCCCATCACGATCACAGAAATGGAAATTTTGGCAATCACGGTCACAGAAAGGTCATAAAACGCCAATCACGATCACGATTTTAAACCCTTTGGGGGCCTCTGTTATGTGTACTCTTCACCGCTCATGTCTGTCCAAAAAAAAAGGTGTCATTTGCGGGCTGTTAAACTGGCTGATTCACATGTGTAGCTCAATCCTATCCTTGGCACAAAGGGTCAAAAATCCAAAAAATAAGCCCTTAAAAAATATGCCCATATTTGTGAAAATATGCCCATATTTTTGAAAATAAGCCCTTATTTCTAGAATTATTAGATATTAAATATTTACAGCCATAAGGAAATAAGGGCATAATGAAATAAGGCCTTATTTCTGTTACGGCCTTACTGAAATAAGGCCTTATTTCTGTTATGACCTTAAAAAAATAAGCCCTTAAAAAAAATATGCCCATAAAAAAATAAGCCCTTAAAAAAATATGCCCATATTTTTCTGCGCATCGCTACTGCGCATCCGGACATTCGAAAGCGCGCACAAACTCGCCTCTCGTTCAAAACATCCGTCATAACATCGAGCGGATACAGCATGGCTTCACGCATTCGAAAGCGCGCACAAACTCGCCAAAACCTCAATTCTCTCGCAATTTGCAATTTCAGCACAAATTCTTCTCAAAAATTCATCACGATCTCTGAACCCCCCATTCGCCATGTTTCTTATGAGATCTCTGCGCATGAGCGGCGCAGCCGAATTCTATTCAGCTTCATGATTGGTCAAAATAATAAGGCCTTATTTTGTATGTCCTTATTTTGTTATGCCCATATTTTTGTATGCCCTTATTTTTTATGCCCTTATTTTTATTAAGGCCTTACAGAAATAAGGCCTTACAGAAATAAGGCCTTATTTCTCGTAAGGCCTTATTTTCAAATAAGGGCTTATTTTTTTATGCCCATATTTTTTTAAGGGCTTAAAGATTTAAGGCCTTAATAATGGGCGTATTTTCAAAAATAAGGCCTTATTTTATTAAGGGCTTATTTTTTGGATTTTTGACCCTTTGTGCCAAGGATACAATCCGTTTCAGACTGGCGGTTCACCGGTTGTGTCTGCCGATACATGTACAGTGGAACCCCCGCCGGTTTAAGACACCTCAAACACACATACACACGCACGCACGCACGCTTGCACACACACGCACACACACGCACACACACACACACACACACACACAAACACACACACACGCACACACACACACACAAACACACGCACACACACACACACACAAACACACACACACGCACAAACACACACACAAACGGTGCACGCACGCACGCGCGCACACACACACACACACACACACACACGCACGCACACACACGGCGCACACACACACACCACACACACACACACACACACACACACACACACACACACACACACACACTCACGCACACAACTTCAGACTTCCTCCCTTTCGTTAAGACTCACGGTTTTCTCAGATTTTCTGTTAATTACCTCCGTGATTTACCCCAATTTCAGTTAAGACTCTTTTCCGGGGCTTTTAAGGGCTAGACTTTGTCATATGTTTACAGGTCTAACACGATGGTAACCACTTTTCTTAGTTTGATAGTTTGCGGCTCTTAAAACGGGTAAAGTGCTTGATATGAAGTTTTCCTAAGCCTATATGTCGCTGTGATTCAGACTTAAATTTTATGTACAATCCGTGCACCGCACGTGTCTGCTACCATAATGTTTGACTCAATGTTTTAAGGCTGAAAAAAGGCACGTTAAAACAAGTAAATGACTGAATCACATGCTTGCCGCTCATGTCTTACAAAATTATGTTGATTGTCTTGGGTGCTCTCAACTTGAAAATATTTAAAGACTGATTCACATGATATTGAACGGCGACTTGACTTGATACAACTCGCCATACACTCATGTCTGCAGCACAAACTGACATACGGCCAGCCATCACCGGCCTCGAAGCATGTCACGTCGACCGAGTCTAGTTTTGATACAATACATCACAGCAGAAAACACGACAGGCTGGTAGCTGAAAGCATCCACAAACTACACTGAAAGCAACCGTGAAAATGCACAAGAAGGCAGCGTCAGTTTTTGTTTGTTCTCACTGAAAAGAGTGTCAGCCACCACAGCACAAACTAAACACTGACTGAAATAAGCCGTAAAATCCACAGGAAGGCAGTGCCAGTTTTTGTTTTGATGAGTAAGTGTCAACCACCAATTATACGATGTATCGCTGCACAACTGACACGCTCGTGTTTGTGCCTAGCTGCATCATGCACAGCAAAGTTGCGTCAGAAAGCAGCCCTCTGCAGGTTCGGCATTTGCATAAATTATTATTGACTGAGAACTGTCCCGGCGTGCACATGCGTTAAAGCCCCAGTCTGCCTCAAATGCTTTACAGAACGATTTAAATCTTCTCATGAAAAAAGCAGTTCTAACCTTATGGAACATGGCATTTACTAGCATTAAACAACACAGTTTGTTTGAATGCCTATTTAGCTTGCGTAAACGACAAACCAGTTTTCGTGGTTTACCTAACCCCTGAGCCATCGTGGACCCGTGTGATCCACTCTCCTTTTTTCCACAATATAGTAGTCAGTTTGTGATTTCAATGCGACTCGCTGTATGATCTGCAATAGCACATTATTGTACCTCTGAATCTAAATGCAACAAACGAATGCGAGTCACACGAACTTATTGGCGGCAGTTGGCTTCAAAGAAGCAAGCGCTATGCAGAAAATTCGTCTGCTTGGGCGAACACGACCTTGTGTGACATCCGGGCTCCCTTTTTTCAAACTTTCAAAACTTCGAATTGTACTGATCTTGTCTTGATGAAAAAAGACTTCTTTTATGATTTAAGAATGTTTTGTATAACAAGCTGTCAATTTGTTATTTAGATTTTAAAAGTTAGGTCTAGCACCAAAACGAGGCGTCCGATTTGTCTCATGGTAAATCCGGCTGGCCACGCAAAAATAAATTCTTTGAAAAATGCTCGCTCTTTACGGAGGGCACCTAGGATGTTCTCAAGCGGTGAGTGTTTAAACGAAAGGGTGTTTGTACTGTGTGTAAAAGCCTGATAGTGTCCGTGACCATAAACTGATGGTTTACGTGAAGCTGAGTGTGCCTTGAAAGCCACCATCCGCCTCATGTAAACCATCTGTTTTTGATCACTGAGCTCCCCGAGCCTTTACATACAGTACAAACATACTTCCATTTGAACTCTCACCGAACGGGAACATCCTGGCTGCTTTCCGTTGAGAGTGAGAAATGTTCATAGAATGTATTTCGTGCAGTTAAAAAGGAAGTACATTAAAACAAATCGGAAGCCTCGTTTTGGCGCTAGACCTAATAGTCAGTCGGCTAAGGACCGTTTTGGTTACTTTTTGGCGTCACGTTAGCAAACACTTTTTTCTGATAAATTTTAACACCACAACACTAAATCGAAAGTTTTGGGGCAATATTCCAAACCACCGGTGAGAAAAACGTTGGTTTGTATGTATGTTTTCCTTCTTTGGCGTTACTATTCGTGTTTTGAGGGTTGGGTTCATAAAACGGACATAACACTTAAACCGCTTGACAGAAATTATATAACTGTAAATCATTCGAAAGGGAAGGCATTCATGTACACGTTTGTGCCCCTTAAAATGACGTCATTATCTGTTTGTTTTTGTAAAATTGACAAGAAGAGCGGGGTAGTAGTTGCGCTGAGAAGGATAGCACGCTTTTCTGTACCTCTCTTCGTTTTAACTTTCTGAGCGTGTTTTTAATCCAAACATATCATATCTACATGTTTTTGGAATCAGGAACCGACAAGGAATAAGATGAAAGTATTTTTAAATTGATTTCAAAAATTTAATTTTGATAATAGTTTTTAATTGTTTTATTTTTAGAGCTTGTTTTTAATCCAAATATAACATATTTATATATTTTTGGAATCAGAAAATGATGGACAATACGATGAACGTAAATTGGGATCGTTTTATAAAAAACAATATTTTTTTTACAATTTTCAGATTTTTAATGACCAAAGTCATCAATTAATTTTTAAGCCACCAAACTGAAATGCAATACCGAAGTCTAGGCTTTGTCGAAAATTACTTGACCAAACTTTCAACCAATTTGGTTGAAAAATGAGAGCGTGACAGTTCCGCCTCAACTTTCACGAAAAGCCGGATATGACGTCATCAAATACATTTATCAAAAAACTGAAAAAAACGTCTGGGGATATCATACCCAGAAACTCTCATGTCAAATTTCATAAAGGTCGGTCTAGTAGTTTAGTCTAAATCGCTCTACACACACACACACTCACACACAGGCACATACACAACGAACCTCGTCTCGATTCCCCGTTCTACCTTAAAACATTTAGTCAAAACTTGACTAAATGTAAAAAGGAGGAATAATTGCAACCACACATACACACACATACACACACACGCACACACACACACACGCACGCACTCATACACACACACACGCGCGCGCGCGCGCGCGCGCGCGCGCGCACGCTCACACACACACACACACACACACAGACACACACACACACACACACACACACACACAAAGACATACACAAACATACCGACAAAATGACAGACATACACACAGTGAGACAAACCGACAAAGAAACCCCCACACATGCACGCACGCACTTATGTACGCAAACAAAGACGTAGAGATGCTTATAGAGAAACACTTACGCAACCAAAAAAACACGCACACAAACACACAGACAGACAAACTTCATTCTTGGTAGAGAAATGCATTTCTTTCTGTATTGCTTTCTCTTTAAGTGCACCTACCTCGCAGAGAGAGAGAGAGAGAGAGAGAGAGAGAGAGAGAGAGAGAGAGAGAGAGAGACACACACACACAGACAGACAGACAAAGACACAGAGAGAAAGAGATAGACAGACAGAAAGAGAGACAAACAGACGAACACACAGACAGACATAGACAAACACACAAACAAAGACACACAGACAGACTTCACTATTGTATGTGCAAGTAATTTTGTTAAACCACACGTTACGTTCACCACTGAACGTGAAACCATGTAAAACGTTACTATCTCAGATAACGGCACTGACGCTACCGAAAATAGAATTTATCAGTGAAATTCTACCATCAATTTAGTAATCGATGCGATGTAAATTATCCTAAAACTGTGGTATGATCACGACATCGTTTAGCATTTAGGATCAAATGGTGCCAATGTGTACACAATGCACTTATCACAGACAACAGTTATACACTTTACGTACATGTAACTCTCCAACTGACATTGTCTGCCACTTGAAACAAATGACTTTCGAAGGAAAATTAACTCCAATATATAAATATTATGTATGATTTTTAATAATTACTTGCACTTTTTGAAAATAAAGCTTTTTCTACGATAAGGTGTTTACCCCCTAAATGTATAAGTCATCCGGCAGAAAAACCGGAAGTATCGTGTACTAAGCATATGTATATGTTTAAAAAGTTAATTGTGTTAATGTAGAACATCTTGCCTATGTATATGTTTAGGTTTTGAATACTTTAGGGGAAAACCATAGCCATTATTCATTCATCTTCAACTAACACCCCTAATCTCAGGGCACATTTTGTTAGTGGGGGTAGGGTTTCAATCAGTCAAAAATCACTTTCATTCAATATTTTCTGCCATTTTAAATACATACACGTAATTGCACAATTTCTTGAATTTTAAGATGCTTTAACTGACTATACCAAGAAAACCTGCACTTTTTGTAGAATTAGTTTTTTGTCCATGATTTATGTTTAAAAATGTCAATTTTTACGAAAAAAAATGCTAACGGTTGCCTCACCAGAGGACACGTACCAACGACGTGAATCGTGTCTGCCAATTAAAATGCATATATTTTGAAATAAGGGGAATCATAACATATTTCACTGTAAAGTGTCTCACTCTAATACCTTCTGGGTTCATTGTGTATTTGGTTAAGTGAATTGCAGATAAGTTTTTTTTGAAAATGAGAGCTATACATATATTTTATCAAAACTGAAACTGGTGGAGTGAAAAACAGACCTGTTTTGAAGAAGTCGTACTAAAATCATTTATGGGCTTGAACTTCACAGTTTGCGTGTTATCTTTTAAAGAAAACCCGTTTTCATCACTAACAATGACCTAATTTACACATACATATCGGTCGGTCATAGTCGCGTTTTTTTTAGAGAGGTAGTGTACAAAATGTCGTTTTGTACGTTTAAATTACACGTCCATTATTTTAGTCATATATCAATCAATAAATAAATGCGCATACTTTTATTAAACGTTACTTTCACTTTAAGATCGCTTCTAACATTTAGTATAATTTCTGACAAATGCACGCTATGTAATAAATTGATAATATTATGGACGCCATGTGGTAAAACCGGAAGTTGAATTATTTTGCGATAGCAAAATCCTTTTACAATGATCACTTTCCTTTTATATTAAGCTGATCTTTAACGTTATGGGTAAAAATCTAACAGATTGAACCAAATTATCCTTTTTCAAGCCTGTGTATGTGTAAACTCTTTTTTGCTTCGACCCGGTTCGGTTTTCGGAGTTGATTCAAAATCATCCATTATGTATCTTATGTGACTGTTGTTTTCCTCGGTAAATTAACAATTGTTGATGTAAAATAATTCTAGCTGTGAGAATAAACAATTTTTGCAGAATATGGGTCATGTTACAAAAACGCTTCTCATTCTTAGGTGGTTGGGTTTAGCCATTTGTCGTTTACCGAACTGTGGCTGCAAATAAAACGAACTTTCCGAAAAACATAATATCTAATGTGACCACCAAAAGTAACCTTTCCACTATAGCCAGCCAGGTGACTATAACTTTTAAAATCCAAATAATGAACATAAGGTAATCAAAGCCACTGAAACGTCTCTCCAAATGTGGCGAACAACATTCATGTGGCCCCTGGCCTCGCCTGTCAGTCGGATATCTCCTTGCCCTGGATGAGTTCCCTTAGGCACAGTTAATAATTGTCTACCTATACCCGTGTGACTTGGAATAATAGGCCGTGAAAGGTAAATATGCGCCGAAATGGCTGCAATTACTGGCCGTACAAAATTTCATCTCACACGGCATCACTGCAGAGCGCCTAGAACTGTACCCACGGAATATGCGCGATATAAGCCTCATTGATTGATTGATTGATTGATTGATGAGTAATCAACCAATTTAGCCGCAGGCTTGGCATTGCGATGTTCCACAGCATAGAAGCGCTGTACAACGCTTTGCTGAGGCCTTTTCGTTGTAATCTTAAAAGTGTACACTGTACAGTTTTATAACGATGAGCGAGTCAACACGGCCACTGTCTTTGCTTGTTGCAAAGAAACTGAGCACAAGATGTAACCAGTTTCTCAACGACAATTTAACTGTACATTTTTGATTTGTTGATGATTCCATTATTCTTGTTATTTTTCTTTGAGACGATGATAAAACTTGACACAACGCCGAAGCTCATTATAAAAGATCATCACAAGACAAGCGACAGACGAGATGCACTGAGAACTTTTGTTTGTTTATATTTCTTTTAAACTTAGTAAGTGATCTCCAAATTATGCTTTCTCTGTAAGTTTAATTTTGTGGGAAGCATTCTCCATTTCTCGTGTTTTGAATTTGGCGCTGAGAGTTTTACATCCGCTTACGGCATTCAACTACCTTGACCTTCTCTTTGTAATTGGGACATTTCTAAAACGTTATGACGCACGTATTTTCCATCGGCCCTGTACTGATTTTCTGAAAGTAAAGTTCTTACTTTAAACTTTTAATGCCAACACTGTTACAAACACGACCACTTTAGCAGCTTTCAAGCTGATGTGGAAACAAATTATTTTTGTAATCTCTAGCCGACCCATCACTAGCCTGGGTTCACTTCCGGAAAAGTACGCTCTTCAAGCATCTTGAACACACGGCCAGTACCGTGTAACTGGCCTTGATACGGAACGATCCAAGGGGGGCAATCTCAGTCATCTGAAAGAGGGAAATCCAAACGCAATCCGCTTTGTTCGATTTTATGGGCTTGGAGGATAGAGAAAAATAAGAAAATCAAAAGCTGGAGTCCAGTCTGGACGAAACTGCTATCAAGAACGCAGAATTGATTTTTTCTGAGGTATTTTTTTTTTGCCGTAAGCGCCATGTTTATCGGAGCAGGAAACTGGAGTGAGGCCCCTTCGTTGATGCATGTCAACAAGCATCAGATGTGCGAGAAGCGAAATTGTGCCGCAACTTCAGTTTTAGCTCGACACGGCGCGGCAAAAAAAAAAAACTCAGAAAAAATCAATTCTGCGTTCTTGATAGCAGTTTCGTCCAGACTGAACTCCAGCTTTTGCTTTTCTTATTTTTCTCTATCGTCCAAGCCCATAAAATCGAACAAAGCGGATTGCGTTTGGATTTCCCTCTTTCAGATGACTGAGATTGCCCCCCTTGGATCGTTCCGTATCAAGGCCAGTTACACGGTACTGGCCGTGTGTTCAAGATGGCTCTTCAAGTTGATCACGGAAGTAACATATTTTCGACTGTTTAATTTTAATTTTGTCTCCCAACACTCTCCTCTTTAATATGAGCGTATAATTAATTCAATGTTGAACTTTAATATTACTCTAAACCGAGTTCTCGTTCCAACGGAGTTTGTTGCCATGGAGAAATAAACAAGCAGCCATGCATCGTCTGCTTGTGCGGCCCAGCCCGTCGCAGGCAGGCTTTGATAGAAATAAAATGTTCCCCAACTAACAGCGGGTTGTACAGAATAAAAATAGAACATGCAGGCGAGTGGCTTGGCATGTGACGGCTTATTGTGACAACTCGCTCATCATACACTGCCGAACTAAAGTTAAGGGCCGGCCTCTGATTTGCGCAGCTTTCCGTTGTTATTTTTTATGCCAACACTGCATGACGAAAAAATGGCCAACTTGGGTTTTCCAGAAGCCTGTCTCACTGCTGCACGTGCCTGACCTTGTTTTGCACGCATTGCAGTTCAGCAACACCGTTTTTAGGGGCAGTGAAAAGGTTGTCAAAACACCATAATTTCCTATAAAATTTGCTCGACTTTAGCTGAAGAAGCAGTATTGCAGTCGGTGTTTGGCATTGTGCAGGAGCAAACCATGGCTATACTGAAAACTCCTCGACGAAAGTTGCACAGGAATGGGTATTTAGGGGCGCGCACCAGAGCTCCGAGTAAGCATGCCTCCAAGAACGAAACTGACAACATTGGATCGAGGACGGGCGCTGGGATGGCTGCAGGACGGCGTGTCTGGCAGAGAAGTTTCCAGACGGCTAGGAGTGAGCCACTCTGTTATTCAGCGGCTCCACCAACGCTTCCAGACTACCGGAAGTGCTGTTGAGCGACCTCGGTCTGGGCGCCCAAGATGTACAGATCGATGCCTGTGTCCAGGAACATGACAGGTATGGAGGCGGTTCAGTTATGGTGTGGGCTGGCTTCCATCTGCACGGGAGGACCCCCCTGTACCGTATTAGAGGCAATCTTACCGGCGTGCGGTACAGGGATGAAATCGTGAGGCCTCAAATCATCCCTACACTGCAAGCCATGGGTGCCGGCGCTATGCTCCAAGACGATAACGCGACCCCTCATCGCGCTAGGGTGGTCCAAAATGTTCTGCAGCGTCAGCAGATTGTGAGGATGAACTGGCCAGCCCGATCCCCCGACTTGGCGCCCATGGAACACCTCTGGGACATCATTGGGCGCCGGGTGAGGGACAATCACCCCCCACCTGCTGATGTGGACCAGCTCTTCCGATTCCTGCAGCAGGAGTGGACGGCAATCCCTCAACAGATGCTCCAGAACCATGTAAACTCAATGCGCTCACGGATCGGTGAATGCCTTGCAGCCCGGGGTGGCCACACCCGTTACTGAACTTGAACAAACTGACAGAACTTTCTTGCCACTTTTCGAAAGGGGGGTGGGGTACTTCCGACGGTTGCTGCGCAAATGAAATTTCTTTGTTGGTGATTTTGTTTACATGACTCGAACGGTTACATGTCGTATTAAAACATTTCAAGGGTTGAAGGTGTTGCTTTGATCCCAGCGAAGCTGGAGGTATCCCGTGAACGCTATACTGTAATCGACTTGAGAAATGTGCATACCGAATAATACATGATAAAGAAGGATTCTTTGTGCCCGGCTACGTGCTACAGGTGGAGATGGAAGTTCACCAAAAATTGGGACCATACTAACAAAAATACGGTGGGTGCAATAGTCGCCCCCATTTTTTCAGCAAACGCCACCCAAGGCCGTTTTGGACGGGTAGAAATTCCGTAGTTTCCAAGTCTATGCCGATAAAGCTCGCGTAAGAAGAATACGTCACGGTCGAAAGTCTTTGACGTCAATTAATGCATCATGACGTCATGCCTCCCTGAAGTCTTTCTCTCTCGCGCAGTGTGTGTGTTTGTGTTCATTTTGTGCACATGTTGTAGTGTTACTGTGTGTGTGTGTGTGTGTGTGTGTGTGTGTGTGTGTGTGTGTGCGCGCGCACGCGTGCATGAGTCTGTACCCGTATGTGTGTGGTGTGTGTGTGTATTTGTGTGTGTGTGTGTGTGCGCACGCGTGCATGAGTCTGTACTCGTGTGTGTGTAAATGTGTGTGTGGGTATAAGTGTATGTGTGTGCGTGTATGTGTGTTTGTTTGTAAAGGTGTGTATGTCCGTCTGTCCATATGTGCGTATGGGTGTGTGTTTTGTGTGTATGAAGTTTTTTGTGAGAGTGAGTGAGTGCGTGTTAGTGAGTGTGTGTATGTGTGTGTGTGTGACGGGCTTGGGGTGTGTGTGTGTGTGTGCGTGGGTGTGTGTGTGTGTTTGAGAGAGTGAGAGAGAGTGTGTGTGTGTGTGTGTGTGCATGAGTGTGTGCATGAGTTTGTGTGTATGTTTGTGTGTGTATGAGTGTGTATATGTGTTTGTTTGTAAAGGTGTGTGTGTCCGACTGTCTATGTGCGTATTTGTTTGTGCGTATGTATGCTTACAGTGTGTGTGTGTGTGTGTGTGTGTCTGTTTGTATAAGAGAAAAAGAGAGAGAGAGAGAGTGGGTGTGTGTATGTGTGTGTGTGTGTGTGTGTGTGTGCGTAAGTGTATGTGTGTGTGTATGTGTGTTTGTTTGTAAAGGTGATGTCCGTCTGTCTATATATATGTGCGTATGGGGGTGTGTTTTGTGTGTATGAAGTGTGTGTGAGAGAGTGAGTGAGTGCGTGTGAGTGAGTGTGTATGTGTGTACGTGTGTGACTTGGGGTGTGTGTTTGTGTGTGTGTGCGTGTGCGTGTGTGTGTGTTCGTGTGTGTGTGCGTTTGAGAGAGAGAAAGAGAGAGAGTAAGAGGGAGGTTTGTCTTTCGCTGGGGTATGCAGTGCCTTGGCGTTGCACATCTACTTAATTTGTTGTGTTATGGGAGATGATTCTTCTTCTGGCCCTTAACTTTAGTTCGGCAGTGTGTATTATGAACCGCGTTTACTTGTACTCCGGTCATATTTTGACAAATATTGCCTCAACATCAACATAATTCCTTTACAAGCTATTTAAAGTTTTTTGAGTGCTATATACATACAAGAATCACATATGCAAAATATAGAAAAATATTGTGGGGGATAATCGTATTTTTTTGCTTGTTTAGTGTACATGATTTTTCCAAAATGGTCAAGCACTACAGAAAACGAATTGTGGGCTGTTACTGAGGCCGTGGTGTCTCATAAAGCTTCACGTTAAAGGCGTTTTTGATAGTAGAAAAGGCAAAGTAGGAAATAGTTAGCTGCAACTCTTGTAAAGTCAGATTGTTTCCGTGCAAAACCAAAAAGACTTGTCACATTTTATACGAAAATTATCCGATTCACCCATGCTATGCCACCGTGTGCAAATATAAAATAATACAAGGCATTTTTTCTTACTTACATAATTATGTTTCCCCAAAACAGAGTGAGCAGCTTCAAGAAAATGAGTGTTTTGAAAACATCATTTTAGGCAAAGTCGCTACGTACCCCCCTAAATGTGAAAGAGGCGATCAATTACTAAACTGAGGGTATGACACCCGACAGTTTGTTTATTTCATATGATGACGATACATAAGATAACAAAATACTGTCACTTGTTGATTCGTCTTTACACTGTTAGTGTTAGGGGTTTAAGCCATTCCTTGGTTAGCAATTCAGTAGAAAACGTCACCACAGCTGATCGACATCGTCCTCCTCGTCGTCACAGGGCTGTGCGGACAAGACCGTTTTGACGTCAAAACAACGCTGGCTTTGTGGTATCTTCGTCCAACGTAGTCCACGTAGCTTGCGATCAGCTGGTTGTATGTCACCCACCTTCCCCATGCCAAACGGTGCAAAAGAAAACCGCCGTTGATGACGTAGTGTACGTCGTGGACGTTTTCCTCTTCATGTTTGGCGAGAAACCAAATGTGGGCAGCCAGAATGTGCTTTCTGACTTCTCGTGGCAGATCTGAGGGCTCAGACAAAGATGTTGGAATGTTAGAGAGCTCATGTTCAAAGGCTGATGGCAGCAGCTCTGGAGTGGCCTCTAAGATCCTGACTAGTCGCTGGAACAGCGGTGTTGGGTCAACATTGATGGCCTCGCCTTGAGAGGACACCATGCACAGACTCAAAGGCTGGGGTGACAGCCTGATCACTCTTCTTGAGTGTGAACGGTCGGCAAGCGAAGACCCTACTAACCATGTCTTGAATGACGATTTGTCCCAGTAGTTTTACTGTGTCCACATTTACAGATTCGTTTGCGACTTTTCCGCTGGAGAGAGTTTTCCGTCTCCGCTGAATGAATTCCTCCTCTGGAAAAACTCCAGAATTTTCTTAGTGTCCGCGTGTTCCCTTTTCTGTCTTGACTTGCTTGAATCCTTATGCTGGTCACTTGTAATGAAAGGCACACCTGTCACACGCTGCATGCCAAGTATTCACACCAGTCTTTCACTTTCACCCATGCCTGTTCCCTTCGTCAAACCTCAATTTGTCTTTAAGCTGCGCATCAGAAGCTGTTCAATAACGAGGTCTGAGGACAGTCCTGCCCAGCGAAAAGTGATGTCTGAAGAGGTTGATTTACGTGTTCTTTGATTTCTTGAGTAAGAACGGGTAGAGGGCCGCGTCGTCAAAGATATTTTGAAGTTATGAACTTGTTAAACAGACACTAAAGCAATAAGATTATCTTCGTGGTTTGCTTGCAGAATTCCGTGTGAGTGTGTGTGTGTGTGTGTGTGTGTGTGTCTGTGTCTGTGTGTGTGAGAAAGAGAGAGTGTGAGAGAGGAAAGTTTTGTGCAATAACGCATCCTTTGAACACTTCAATGCCAAATGACCAAATTATCGATATTCTAGCTAAGAAACCGCTCCTGCAAAGGGTATAGTACCTAGGAAACGCCCACCCTCAACTTTTGGGCGAAATTGGTGCATAGGAAGGGGGGGGGGCGCATACAAGGTAGTTTACGGTAATTGCGAATGAGCTTTTCCGCAGCCTTTAATAATCGTAAATTGTACTTTCTCAGGGTCTCGGGATCTGCAGATATAGGTTGTTTGTAAAATTGGCAAAGAATTTCGCTGGCTGGTTTTTTTTAAGAAACATTCGGCGTTCCTTTCTTCTCTGAAAAAAACCAATGTTAACGCCATGGTAGTCTTCCAATTGTTTCTTCGTGTAATTAGAACCATATTCCTGGTCTTTATTAAAACCGAGTCAGCTTTCAATGAGCTGCAAGAGATCAGGCACTGTGACCTGCTCAATGTCGGCTTTGTCCAAGTACTCAATCTAGACAAAACAGCACTTATATCAAGTGAAGGAGTATATTCAAGAAGTGTTTAAACCATCTCATACAACATTACTTTACTTATTTTGAAAACTAGTAACTGAGAAGAAATACAGTTTTGCCGTAGGTCGGCTTCCATACAAATGTTGTTTTCGGAATAATGAAAAAAGCCTTAAATTACAGTTTAATGTCATCCATTTGTATAGCATTAAGATGAACAATCAATACCTATCTCAGAAGCCATACACATTCAGTAACTCTGCTTCAGTTAGTTGTTTAAACAGACAGTTTTTTGCAAAAATGAACCAGCAGCAGACGACGCTTTCGCGCCAGCTCGCGCATTTTGAACTCAAAGCCATGACGTTCCCAACACAAGGCTTTGAATAACGAACGGATAAGGGGCGTAACTCCTTAGTCATATTACAGTTGAAAATTCAAAGCGGGTCGGCTTCACTCAATTTCTTGGCATCAGAGGCTTGACATAAATTAGGAAAACAAATGGTTGGACCCATCATGGACCAACTAAAACGCTGTAGGGCAGAATTAATATTGTGATGGTATTTTTGAACGTTCTCAGCGTCACTGTAGGAAGTGGCGTTCCCGCTCAGCGTGCAGAAAGTGAGCGTCAAGTCCCTTTGTATCAACAACGAAAATCTTTGCATCTTTGAATGAATCGAAACGCACGAGACTAATTACCTCTCACAATTTTTCAAAATGTAAATTTTATTTTATTTTATTTTATTTTATTACTTGTTTCCCCCATTATATAACTCTATATTCCTGATATGTGTAAACAACATAATTATAACAATCTGTTAAATTATTACATTAAACATTAAAAAGGTATTATGTTAAGGTTAAAACTAAATATATTGACGCAGGACTACCTTATGATTAACAGCCTGTTACACAAACATTGTTAAAACATCAAATAATTCGTTAATCATCAAAACGAAGTCAGTACAGTTCGAAGTTTTAAAAGTTAGAAAGGATGTATGTCAAACAAACCGGGTGAATGAGTCGAATGGTGTGTGCAACTTGCAGCTCTTTTGATAAGTTGATGACGGGGAAGTGGGCTACCAAAAACGATACAACTTTGCCTTTTCTGTAAATGCTGGTCGACTGAGATGTCAACCATTTGATATTGTTTGTTGCTGTGCCTGTGTAGATTGAGTATTGCGCGCATACAAACGCACTTCCGCGACAGGGCGACTATCACATCAAATGTGCTGCACTGACGTTACCATTGCAAAGCAGACGAATATTTCGAACCACTACAGTTTCTTTGAAGATGCCGCCACTCTGTTTTGTGTCTCTATCAGTCCTTTGAGCGCCCTTGTTATAACGTTGTGCTAGAATTGTACTTCGACCTGCCTTGTTTATTGAATTCAGTTTTTCATGACTAGTCGTTCGTTTTTGTCAGTTTTGGGAATCCTGAATGACCCTCCCAAGGAGTCGAACAAACGTACGTACACACATATTATGACTACACATGCGCACACACTGACACACGCACGCACACAGTACACTGCCAGTGACCCCGCCGGTGTAACACGAGAAAATTACTCCCACGAGAAAAAAGCCAGCAAAAAAAAAAAGCTTACATCAAACCAACCATCAGACACAATTTTTATTCCAGAATTACTCATCGCTAAATTAGTGAAAACATCACAACAAATAACTGTGAAACAACAATGCAGTACTTTTTCCGGAGTAAAAATTTCGTACGAAAATGTTACTCCCTTTACGAAAAAAGCACTCCCCCATTACACGAAAAAATTTCTCCCCACGACAGGTGAGTTCCGAGTTAACATTCGTACACAAATGTTACTCCCCTGACGAATAAAAAAACTTCACCCTAACTCGAGCAATTTAACTTCCCATGCCAGGCGTACGAAATTTTGACTCCCTTGTCCCCTGTTAGTCTCAGTGGTGGTGGAAGGAGTGGAGGGAGGCTAGCGCGACATTCGTTTGTGCGAGATCACATAATTATTGGCATTATCCCTTCGCGCGCATCCCATTTTCGCGTACGAGATTTTTACTGGAAGTGAAAAAAATGGGGAGTAAATATTTGGTGGAGGGAGTAATTTTTTCGTGCCTTGGGGAGTTTTTTTCTCGTACGAAATGTGTACTCGGAGTAAGAATTTCGTACGAAATTTTTACTCCGGAGTAAATTTTTCGTTGAGTAAAAATTTCGTGTTACACCGGGGTGAACAGTGATTACGCACATACAGTCACGGCTGTGACGCACTGCACGCACGCACGTACTCACGCACTCAGTACACACACCACGACACACACACACGCCGGCACGGCACACACACACGTACACACACTGACACACGCACACACACACACACCCACACACACACACACACAAACACTAACACGAATAACACCACCAACAACAAAGACTGTGCAGTTTGATGATGTGCGCGCGCATTTTCCGGCTTGTCTGGGTCGAGGTAACCTCTGCAGCTATTAACTTACTGATTCGTGATATCCCTGAGTACATGAGCACTTATATTGGTCCACAGGCAAATGGCAACTACAGTCCGTTTGCGGGTTGTCCATAACATGTTAAACATTCAAACTTGACTAAATGTAAAAAGGAGGGAGTCTTAAAATGGAGGTAAATTTGCAAAGGTTTTGAACAGAGAATCTGAAAAAATAAGGTCTTAAAAGGTGGGATGGGGGGGGGGGGGTCTTAAATTGGTGGAAAGGGGCTTAATTAGTGGGCTCCATTCCAAGAAAAAGTACTGCATTGTTGTTTCACAGTTATTTGTTGTGATTTCCTCCGAAAGCGGCGTATGGCTGCCTAGATGGCGGGGTAAAAACGGTCATACACGTAAAAGCCGTGGGAGTTTCAGCCCATGAACGAACAAACAAACAAATTTAGTTGTGATGTTTTCACTAATTTAGCGATGAGTAATTCTGGAATAAAAATTGTGTCTGATGGTTGGTTTGATGTAAGCTTTTTTTTTTTGCTGGCTTTTTTCTCTCTTTTTCTCCATATGCTCTTACGAGGCTACGTCTGTAATGAACATTTACGACGGGAAAAAAACCCGACAACAAAAAAGACGAAGAAAAAAGAAGAAAAGAAAAGGGCGCTCCGCTGTACTCCTTTTGCTGCTCACATTAATTTTCATCACTATTATGTCGCTTACGTTTTATTCCTTGAAATGATGTAATTATTGTTGCTGAAATAAAAGTAGAACTTGGAGTTGGGCTTCTTCTGTCGCGTCCCATTTTTCATTATTTGAAATAGTACATTTGTTTTGCTTCTTCTGTAGCCTATGTTTCGTTACTATGATAATAAAATTTAAAAAACTAAAAAAATGGGGTTGCTCATTCTCTTGCAAGGGTTTCATAAATCAAAAGAAAATGTCAAATGTGTGTGCTTTTTCTGTTGCCTGTGTTTTACTTTTATTTTTTTTAAATTTCCTCTTTTTTTGTGCTCATTCTGTAGCCTGTTTAATTACTTTAAATAAATTTCATTTTTAATGCTCATTCTTTTGCTTCTGTTTCATTACTAGAAATAAAGTTGAAATGTGTAGAAGTTATTTCCCTTTCCAGGATGTTGCTACTTGGTGCGTGTGTGTCACTGTGTGTGTGTGTGTGTGTGTGTGTGTGTGTGTGTGTGTGTGTGTGCTTGCTTGCGTGCATGCGTGCGTGTGTGTGTGTGTGTGTGTGTGTGTGTGTGTGTGTGTGTGTGTGTGTGTGTGTGTGTGAAACAATAAATAAAAACTTGATTTTTAGCAGAACTGGTACTTTCTCTCTGTAAATGTAACAGGTTTAATCAAAATACAATTCAGGCCTACACGCCGTTTTTTCTGTGTGTATGGCTTAAAGTGTAATATGTTTGTACATGCATCAGTATTTAGTGAAAAGAAAGAAAATGCTTGACATTTTTTTAATTTTTTTTATTAAAAACAAGAAAACAGGTGCCACGGTGAGTAACTCTTCCTGACTTGAGAAAGTACGTTTTGTAAAGGTTATTCCCCTTAGACAACCAACGCCCCAAAACCAGTACACTCTGTACTGTACTGTAGTAGTCTCACCAATACTGGCAATTCATAACGCTGTATGAGAACATATTGTCAGTTTGTGTCTCCGTCTTTGTGTTCCGGGAAGAAAACTTTGGAATGCAAGCGTTCGAAGGGAGAGACTGTTTAACTTTTTATATTTAGTCAAGTTTTGACTAAATATTTTAACATCGAGGGGGAATCGAAACGAGGGTCGTGGTGTATGTGCGTGTGTGTGTCTGTCTGTCTGTCTGTCTGTCTGTGTGTGTGTGTGTGTGTGTAGAGCGATTCAGACTAAACTACTGGACCGATCTTTATGAAATTTGACATAAGAGTTCCTGGGTATGAAATCCCCGAACGTTTTTTTTCATTTTTTTGATAAATGTCTTTGATGACGTCATATCCGGCTTTTCGTGAAAGTTGAGGCGGCACTGTCACGCCCTCATTTTTCAACCAAATTGGTTGAAATTTTGGTCAAGTAATCTTCGACGAAGCCCGGACTTCGGTATTGCATTTCAGCTTGGTGGCTTAAAAATTAATTAATGACTTTGGTCATTAAAAATCGGAAAATTGTAAAAATAAATAAAAATTTATAAAACGATCCAAATTTACGTTTATCTTATTCTCCATCATTTGCTGATTCCAAAAACATATAAATATGTTATATTCGGATTACAAACAAGCTCTGAAAATTAAATATATAAAAATTATTATCAATTTTTTTTTTTCGAAATCAATTTAAAAACACTTTCATCTTATTCCTTGTCGGTTCCTGATTCCAAAAATATATAGATATGATATGTTTGGATTAAAAACACGCTCAGAAAGTTAAAACGAAGAGAGGTACAGAAAAGCGTGCTATCCTTCTCAGCGCAACGAATACCCCGCTCTTCTTGTCAATTCCACGGACACTGCCTTTGCCACGGGCGGTGGAGTGACGATGCTACGAGTATACGGTCTTGCTGCGTTGCGTTGCGTTCAGTTTCATTCTGTCAGTTCGACAGCTAGCTACTTGACTAAATATTGTATTTTCGCCTTGCGCGACTTGTTATTCAATACTGTCTGTATTCAACAAAAAACAAACAACAAAAAACTAAAATGTTTTCGTCACATTGCATATTGCAGATATTTGTGTCTGACAAACTATACGCGGCTATTAACGTTCCCGCTTTCAAGCTGTTTTTAAATGTAGTCAGTATTTGACAAATTTATAATTTAAGATCATAATCGATTAAATATTCAGCTAAGCTAAACGCATTTTTCCTTAAGTTCGATTTATTGTGCCAGCCGGTCTACAGAAGTCTTCCAAAATTAATAGAAAAGTGACGAGTTCTTTTCACGCAGCAAAAATATTCAAGCGATTTATTACTGGCACAAATCCGTCAGAAATCTCAGTATCGAAGTCGACACCTTTATGAGACAATTACTTTTCGAAGACAATGCAGTCAGAGAGGGAGAGATGGGTTTGAGTGCTAGCCCGGACCGTGATGTGAGGGGTGGGGCGGGGAGAGGAGGGGGGGGGGGCGTCAAAGTAAACAATCAATAGCCTGTTCATGCCAACAAAGAAGCGGAAAAGTTTTGACCCGATGGCCCAATGTCAGTGAAACTGTTTTTGCTTTGTTTTATTTTGCTTTGTTTATTTTGCTTTGTTTTATAATGCCGTCCTTTTCTTCCTGTTCTTTCTGTGTTTGTTTCTTTACGTACATTTGTCAGGGTTATTAATTTATTGTGTGTGTTTTGACCAGTCTTCAAGGCCAGTGTGTGTGTGTGTGTGTGTGTGTGTGTGTGTGTGTGTGTGTGTGTGTGTATGTGTGTGTGTGTGTGTGTGTGTGTGTGTGTGTGTGTGTGTGTGTGTGTGTGTGTGTCATTGTGTTTTCCATATTCTATCCAGTTCTATCCGTGGACACACACACACACACACAAACACACACACACACACTCAAACACACACACGCACGCACCCACACGCACACAGACACAGAAACACACACACACACACACACACACACACACACACACACGCGCGCGCGCACGCACATACACTCACACACACACAAACACACACATACACACTGACACACACACTGACACACACACTGACACACACCGCGCACACACACACACACACACACACACACACACACATATGACCGCCGCCGGTCGCTCACAAAGCTCTTACACACTGACGCATGCCGCATATTACTGCACGTAGAGATCCACCAACCTTGGACAGACATGTGCAAATTAGCTGCCCCCCCCCCCCCCCCCCCCCCCCCCCCCCCCCCGCCTCCAAGAAGATAACTGCATGTGATTGATGACAATGATCAAAGGGGCACACCTGTCTTTTTCCCCGACTTTTTTCTCTCAGTTTTGCCCCACGCACACCGCTGAGCCATCGCGAAAACAACTCCGTCACCTGGAAAGGCAATGGCCAAAAAAAAACACAACAAAAAAAACAAGGTAGTAGTAAAATATTCTTCCACGGGACGGTCTCGTGCACCGTTACGTCACTGCACCAGCTAACATGCGCAGTCTCCGCCCCCTTTTAACCGATTTTTGCTTTTGTCTGTGACCTTGACCTTAAACGACTGCGAAGACAGAGAGAAAGAGAGAGAGCACCAGAGGCTTGGCTAAATTCAGACGGTGTCAAGGTATCTTAGGTCCCTTCCTTGAAGTGTATGTGGCGGTAGGTTTATTAGGGTTTTATGAGAGGTCGTTATGATTATTTTTGGGGATTGTTTTTCCCCTTGATGGACTGAAATGTCCAGTGAAATAGGTGTGCCTGTCCGCTGTTTGTGTTTCAACTTGTTTTGGTTTGACCAGCAGTCTGAACGTTTTAAATTTTGTAAGGTTTTGTAAAGTTTCTGGAGTATGGTTGCGGTCCATTCTTCCGATGAACCACACTCTTCCATCCATTGTATTAATTGTATGGACAATAATTGTTCTTATGTCTTATGTTTTAGGTTTTATGTCTTATGTCTTATGATGTTTGTTGTGTATTTACATAAATATATGTTAGTTGCCAGTTTGTTTCTTGTAATTTAGTTGTTTGATTGCTTGTTTGTTTGTTTGTTTATTTGATGTTGGTAAAATGCTACTTTTAGTCCTCGAAACGTTACCAACCCCCCTAAAACAAAAACAAAACAACAACAACAACAACAACAACCAGAAAAAAAGCAATTTGAACAAGAATTTTAATTATAAATTGTCAGCCGTGGTGAACTGAATTCAGGGTTCAGTATTATTCAGTCTCAGTAAATGAACATACGTGTGTTGCAATTGGCGGTGGATCAGATCAACAGGTGACGGGTTATTGGTTGATGGAATAGTAATCCAAGTGTTTGCACCGCATGAACTACTGTGCAAATGCTTGTTAGCGTTACGCGATCGATTCAGTAAAGGCTGGGTCACCATGCTCCGTGAACGAGTAATGGTGGAGCACTCCAGTAATTTACACTGACACTGGATATCGGTGGGTAATGCTGTGATACATTTTAACGCCTAGTTGACTAAATGAGGTGTTTGTTTAAACCAATGAAAACAGCAGCTGCACACACACAAACGCGCGCATGCACGCACGCACAGACACATACAGACGCACGCAACCTCACACACACTCATACACACTGACACGCAAGAACGTATGCACGCGCACACACGCACGCCTGGAAACTTGCATTCTCCCAGTAAGGTCATATATTGTACTACGTTGCAAGCCCTGGAGCAATTTGTTTATTAGTGCTTTTGTGAACAAGAAACAATTAACAAGTGGCTCTATCCCATCTCCCCCCTTTCCCCGTCGCGATATAACCTTGAACGGTTGAAAACGACTTTAAACACCAAATAAAGAAAGAAAAAAAGAAAGAACACACGCACGCACACACACACACACACACACACACACATACACGCACACACACACACACACGCACACACACACACACACGCACACACACACACGCACACACACATACACACACACACACACACACACACACACATATATATATATATATATATACTCACACACAAACACACACAAAAACACCCACATGCCCTCCCCCCTCATATCCTCCACCCCCCTCACCCAACATTCGCACCCCTCCCCACAGCGACCCATCCCTCCCCACAGCGACCCATCCCTCCCCACAGCGACCCATCCCACCCCCGCCAAAAAGCTTTCACAGTGTTGCACGGGCAGCGCTCAGTGTAGCGTAATCCTCGTTCCATGAAAAGCGAGAGGTCAGCGGCAGGTGAGATATTTGTCGGTACCGAGATCTAACAAGGAGCGGCCAACAGGTAACTGCGCTAAACCACACCTGGTCATGGTTGACGCATGTTACCTGGTCTCTGCGGGGGGGGGGGAGTATTGTACCCTACAGAAAGAGGGAGGGAAGGGGAAGGGCTGGCGGGGTTTATTCGGGGGCATCTCTCTCTCTCTCTGTCTCTCTCTCTCTGTCTCTCTCTTTTTCTCTCTCTGTCTCTCTCCGTCTCTCTCTGTCTCTCTCTCTCACTCTGTCTCTCTCTCTCTCTTTCTCTCTTTCTCTCTCTCTCTCTCTCTCCCTCTCTCTCTCTCTCTTTCTCTCTCCCTCTCTCTCTCTTTCTATCTCTTTCTCTCTCTCGCTCTCCCTCTCTCTCCCTCCCTCTCTCTCTCTTTCTCTCTCTTTCTCTCTCCCTCTCTCTCCACCCATTGCACACCGGTTGGACCGTACATAAGGTAACGTTAAACTATGCTTGTGCAACGTATGTGGGAGTATCACTTATAACCTCAGGGTATCTCTTATCCTGTTGCGCATCTATAGACTAGAGACAGCGCTGGTTAGACTAAAACATGGATCGGGAACTTCAGTACGTACTTAGGACTACCGCGGCTGTGCTTGCAAGTTTGGATAGTTCTTTCTTTCTCATTTGATCCGAGTTTTATCTGTCTCATTAAATGCCATTTTTCTACCTACTACACATATAGTTTTCCTAATTGATTCCCGAAGATAAGTTAGTTTCGCTTCCACGTTTCGGTTTTCACTAATTCAACATGGCCGGCGTCGGCAATGCATCTTTGATCATCATCTTCTTCCGAAGAGGACTGGGTTCTTGCGAACGTCTCAGAGTCCTGCGGTTGAGTCACTGTTACCGATAGTGGTTAGCTCCGGCAAACAGGGAGATTAAAAAGGTGGGGAGGTTTAAAACTATGCGGTACAGGGGAGAGTGCGTTCAAGGGCGGGCTCTCATGCCCGACTCAGCGACTGCACTGAGGAAACTGTGGCCGAGACGGGAGCGAAGGAGGGGCCTGCTTCGGCCGATGAACAAAGAAACTGTGATCGAACAAGTATGGTGTTACAAGGGGAAAGACCCGCAAAGTGAACTTAGTTGCCAAAGCCCGAAGTGTGACGACGGACTCGGTTTCCAGCAACTGTCCACCGACTCAGCGGCAAAATATGAGTTGACACGTCCGAGGTGAAAGGTAATAGTCTCTTCTTATTAGAATGAAGGTCATTGTTTATGACTAAAATACAGTAGAATCACATAATGCACGAAGGAATGGAACATGTACATGGAATAAGATTGTCCGTCCACTAAGACACATTCCTAAAGGTGGAACCAACATCCTGACGGCTATGCAGAGGAAGTGTTCTTTTTAAGAAATGCATTCAAATAAAACAAATAGGGAAATGCCCACTGAACAGAAACACCCAGGCTCCTGATTTTTGGTATGAATCCAAGTTGAGAGAGATCAGCTGAGCTAGGATTTTACATGGAATAAGATCATCCCTCCACTTGCATACAATGTATACAACCAGAAATGAAGATACAGTGTGCTTGATGTGGTGATCAAGTGACATTTTGCTATGAATGTGTTTAAGCAACTAGTAGCTTCTTCAGCGTTAATTCATTAAACAATCACTCTTATTCTTAGCACATAGAGCACATTGAATGAGTGTGTGCATGTGTGTGTGTGTGTTTGTTATTGCAATGTAAGACCTTATAATATAAATATACACAAATTATAACACATGCTGGGATTCTAAATATGTTCTGTTTACTTGCAGGTCTCAGTTATTACCAAGCCCTGCCTCATTCTTCCCGCAACACTGACATGGTGCTGTTGTAGAACACAAGTAAGTCCTTTGATCATTTCCAAAATACACTAGTGCAATAGCTTGTGAGTGCAACTGGTGGTAATGAGAATATTTTACCACAAAAGGCTAAAGTACAAATAACAGATTTATTATGTTGGAAAAAGAAGTAAGCCAGAGCAAGTGATTAGTGTACCAGTTAGCTAGGGTGGATGTATTATATAATTACAATTTACAGTCAGCATAGAATGTTGAGGACAGTCTAGAATTTTTCTCGCCCTGTGAATTCAACTGCAAATCAGATGGCATGAAGAAATCAATGTTATATTATGCTCTGGAATCCCTCATCTTGGCCACATACAAAAAATTATATATTCAGTGACTGCTTGCTGTGGTGAGTTAAAATGTGTGATGAAATATTTTCACAAAAAGGTACCAGTGTTGTTAACAAAACTAATTCTTTAACAAACAAACAAAAACCACTCTGCACAGAGAGCATTCAAGCTGATCTATGTTGCTATTCGTCCAAGTAGAGGGATGATCTTATCCCAAGTAAAAGCCTGACAAGATCTGAGACTGTGAAGCAAAATGTTTTTACATGGTAAAGTAAGCCTTTAACGAGCAAGTATGTCTATTGCACTGGGTGTTTTATTATTATTGTATCATTTTTCTTTCAGGTAGTCTCTCTTTAAACTGACTTTCTACACCATGGTGTCTCTGGCAGTGTTATATTGGCAGAAGACAGTTGGAACTGGATTCCTCATTTAGATGGTAGGCATGTTTTGGGCTTTTGTGTTGCTTTGGTGTATGTGTGTGTATGTGTGTGTCTGTTCTATACCAGAAATAAACACACTGTTTGCTTGCTGTGGTGAAATGACATTTTGTGATTTTTTTTTTTAAATGAGCTAGTACAGTTGTAGCTTTTACAGCATTTATTCATAACACAATCGCACTTGGCGCAGAGAGCAACCAGACCGTTCATTGTGGGTATGTGAACAAGTTAAGAGATCATGTCTTATCCCATTTTAAAGCCTGACCAGATCTTAGACGGTGAGCCAAATTGTTTTCATGAGAAGGAATGTGCCTTTCAGAGAAATCTATTAACTACAGTATTACTTTACAAAACATATTTTAAGAAATGAAATGTGTTACAAGTAACAGCCATGGGGGTGATAGCCTGTAGGTGGAATAATAATCTTCAATTGCCCAGAAATGATTGTTATCTGGTCAAGAAATGCAAAGCATTTTGATGTTTGTGACGATTAGTTACTCTTTATCACGTTTGGTCCCTGATTTTGCTGTCCTTGTCTGCGTTGGGCAGGTGTGCGTCCATGATGTCATTGCTATTGAAAACTAATCTGTACTGCAAAGTAAATGTACCCGTACATGACGTACATGGCAGTTGTCAACCGGGGGCCAGCCATGACTGGGACTGATGTATCCACAGGCACTCGACACCAGGTGGGCGGGGCCAGTGGTTGGGGTGTGATTCCCTGCCTTACACCACCACAAAGTGTAGTATCAGCAGACAAGACTGAGCAGAACTTCTGCCCCCCCCCCCCCCCCCTCACCAATTGACCACTCAGTGCCATGTGCCTGCAGCTGTATCATAAACACTTTGTGACAATAGTTGTTACCTCCTTAGAACAGATCTTGTGATGCTCCTCAGTCAGTCAGTGTTTGATGGATGCTAACTGGTATACTTGACATAGTGTTCATATGAAAGTTTTATGTGTTGCAGCTCATCCAGATCACAGGTACACAAAGGAGCTGGTTACAGTGATAACATAGGCACATGGAACTGCTTATGGACTACTTTAGAAAGTGAGCGGTTACAACCAAGACTCTTCCGTCAGGAAGGTCTGCGGAAGGGTGCTTGATCTGTTTCCTCGGACAGGCTTTTCAAGACTAGGTAGGTTAAACCACATGATTGGGCTTTAATTATGAATGCACTTCAAAATTCACTCTATTTCATTATCTTGTACAACCCCCCGCGGGTTAGGGGGAAGAATTTACCCGATGCCCCCCAGCATGTCGTAAGAGGCGACTAACGGATTCTGTTTCTCCTTTTACCCTTGTTAAGTGTTTCTTGTATAGAATATAGTCAATGTTTGTAAAGATTTTAGTCAAGCAGTATGTAAGAAATGTTAAGTCCTTTGTACTGGAAACTTGCATTCTCCCAGTAAGGTAATATATTGTACTGCGTTGCAAGCCCCTGGAGCAATTTTTTGATTAGTGCTTTTGTGAACAAGAAACAATTAACAAATCTTCAATAGTACTGACCAAAGAAGAAGGTTTAATTGTGTGATCATGATTTGATACATATGCTTGACCCTGAAGATGTGTTTTATTTGTTTTGTTTCAGAACAAAGTTTGGTGAAGTAGAAGCTACCGCTGTAGGCTGGTGTAAGGCTGAAGAAGAACCTCTGACAAGTCAATTTTCAAGCAACTGAGCACGAACCCAGGTACAAGACACAGAGCTCTCTTTCTATCGGTCTGTTATTCATAGAATGACACTAACAGTGACACAAGTAAATAATCTGTATCATTGTCTTGACCTCTAGAAATTTGGTAGAGAATAAGATGACTGATAGTATTATTTTGATTATTTCATGGTCATTACAGTGGCCTCCACCCCTGCCCCTTTTAAGACACCCCAATCTAAGACTCCTTCCTATTAATGACCCTGTTTTCGCAGACTTCTTGTTCATAACATCTGTAAATTCACTCCCATTTTAAGACTTGCTCCATTTGGACTTGGACTGGGTGGCCGAGTGGTAACGCAATTGCGCTCGGAAGCGAGAGGTTGCGAGTTCGACCCTGGGTCAGGGCGTTAGCAATTTTCTCCCACCTTCCCTAACCTAGGTGGTGGGTTCAAGTGCTAGTCTTTCGGATGAGACGAAAAACCGAGGTCCCTTCATGTACACTACATTGGGGTGTGCACGTTAAAGATCTCACGATTGACAAAAGGGTCTTTCCTGGCAAAATTGTATAGGCATAGATAAAAATGTCCACCAAAATACCCGTGTGACTTGGAATAATAGGCCGTGAAAAGTAGGATATGCGCTGAAATGGCTGCGATCTTCTGGCCGATGTGAATGCGTGATGTATTGTGTAAAAAAAAATCCATCTCACACGGCATAAATAAATCCCTGCGCCTTGAATATGTGCACGATATAAATTGCATAAAATAAAAAGATAAAATAAATCCCTGCTCTTAGAACTGTACCCACGGAATACGCGCGATATAAACCTCATATTGATTGATTGATTTTAAGACCTGATTTTGCTTATTTTGGATTTCGAAAAAGAGAAAAACAAATTCCCACTCTGTACAGAATTAAGCCAGGTTCATGATTTTTGTATGGACCAAGTTGAGAGATGGCATTTGTATAGGCCTGACCAGATCTGAGATGTTGAATCTAATTGGTTACGAAGAAAGCATTGTGTCATTATAGGCACACTACTTCTCGTCACCGTCTCAGTTCTGGCCAGGCTTTAAGATAGGATAAGCTCATCCCTCAACTTTGTCACATATGAACAATCGACACACTGACTCTTGCTGTTGTGAGTTGACATTTTTTGATGAATTTATTTCTGGAAAAGGCACCATGCAGTGCTGTTTCAGGGGTGGGACTTTTCCGCGGATTTCCGCGGACACAACTTACGAATTCTGCTGGAGTAATCTATTTTTCCGCGTCACATTTCATTACAATATCTATGACTTGTTGACTGAATGATTTGGAGTGACGTGGAGATGAAACAGAACACTGGAGGCTTGAGAGTTAAATTGTGCTGACTGAAAACTCCTGATAACTAATAGTAATTTTGAGGGGGGGGGGGGGGGGGAGGTTGGGGAGTGTGGAGAATGTCTTTTTTGTCAGATTGCACAGATTTTAATGTACCATTTAACCAAAATTCGGGGTAACATGCCCCCGAACCCCCTGGAAAAAAAGGGATTTCCTCCTTTTTCATCACAAGAGAGTCCCACCCCTGTGTTTACAGAATTCCTTGTTTAAAACTATCACTGTGCACAGAGGGAAGGGGGGGGGTGTATTTGACCACCCCTGTGTTTACAGAATTCCTTGTTTAAAACTATCACTATGCACAGAGGGAAGGGGGGGGGGGGGTGTATTTGACCACCCCTGTGTTTACAGAATTCCTTGTTTAAAACTATCACTGTGCACAGAGGGAAGGGGGGGTGTATTTGACCACCCCTGTGTTTACAGAATTCCTTGTTTAAAACTATCATTGTGCACAGAGGGAAGAAGGGGGGGTGTATTTGACCACCCCTGTGTTTACAGAATTCCTTGTTTAAAACTATCACTGTGCACAGAGGGAAGGGGGGGGGGGGTGTATTTGACCACCCCTGTGTTTACAGAATTCCTTGTTTAAAACTATCACTGTTCACAGAGGGAAGGGGGGGGGGGGTGTATTTGACCACCCCTGTGTTTACAGAATTCCTTGTTTAAAACTATCACTGTGCACAGAGAGAAGGGGGGGGGGGGTGGATTTGACCACCCCTGTGTTTACAGCAGAATTCCTTGTTTAAAACTATCACTGTGCACAGAGGGAAGGGGGGGGGGGTGTATTTGACCACCCCTGTGTTTACAGAATTCCTTGTTTAAAACTATCACTGTGCACAGAGGGAAAGGGGGGGGGGGGGTGTGTATTTGACCACCCCTGTGTTTACAGAATTCCTTGTTTGAAACTATCACTGTGCACAGAGGGAAGGGGGGGTGTATTTGACCACCCCTGTGTTTACAGAATTCCTTGTTTAAAACTATCACTGTGCACAGAGGGAAGGGGGGGGGGGGGGGGGTGGGGTGTATTTGACCACCCCTGTGTTTACAGAATTCCTTGTTTAAAACTATCACTGTGCACAGAGGGAAGGGGGGGGGGTGTATTTGACCACCCCTGTGTTTACAGAATTCCTTGTTTAAAACTATCACTGTGCACAGAGGGAAGGGGGGGGGGGGTGTATTTGACCACCCCTGTGTTTACAGAATTCCTTGTTTAAAACTATCACTGTGCACAGAGGGGGGGGGGGGGGTGTATGTGACCAAGTGAAGTGCATTGCTACATAATAAAATGAGCAAATCCGTCCCGTGAAGAAAACTTCTGCTTACTTAATTGTCAGATTTGCCAAGGCGTGTACATGAAATAAGATTATCATTCTAAATGCTGAATCAACATTCTGACTGTTTCCTATGAAACCAGGCTTGATTTTTGGTATGAATCCAAGTTAAGGGATAGCATGTGTAAAAGCAGAATTGTGTACAGAGGCAGCTTTGTGTTATTAAAGGCCGGCTGCTTTTCGTGAACACAGTTTGGCTCACATCTCACATCACCTGCCAGGCTTTTTAAAAAAAAAAATGTTTTACCATGGGATAAGACTATCCCTCCATTTAAGCACATACCAGCAATAAACACAGTGGTTACTTGTGATGAACTAGTGGCAAGACAAATGATTTAAGCATCACATAACCTTCCTAAGTGAAGTCAAGTTATGTGTCTGTGCCAGTGTGTGTGTGCATGTGTGTGTGTCAGCATAGAATGTTGAGGACAGTTCGATGGTAAATAACCCTGACAAATTTAGCCTATGATTGTGCCTACATTGTGGCAGGATTGGATGTGGATCTTCAAAAGCCTAAGTTAACAAAAAAGTATGTAAAAGTACATTTTTGAATAGTAGTTTTTTTTTCTCAGAGGGAAGATATCACAAGATATGATCGTT